>NW_024039083.1:0-592500 GCF_016077235.1 Cyprinodon tularosa | reverse complement strand
ACAAACAAGCACACAAGTACAGGTTGCTCATTAACTGTACTGGTGCAATATGAAAAATAAATGTTTGTGTTAAAACTACGCAAACTTACATGAGAAATGTAGCTGTACATCCACAAAATATAGGGTACTTTGTTTCATAAAGCGCAAAAAAATACATTTTTGTTTTTAAAGCCCCTACGGGGTTCAAACAACAGGCCCCCCCATTTCAACAAATGAGGTTTTTTAGACTAGAAGAGTTCTGCCTTTTAAGACAGGAAAGTATAGCAGTTAAAGTTGCTACTTGAGAAAATACTGAACCATAGAGATAAAAATAGCCCTGTGATTCAAATTATAAATTGTATTTGGAATAAAAATGAGAGAACTAGGGGTGCTAAAAAACACATCCTCCAAAGACAGATATTTACATGGGAATGTGGCATATAATTAATTGACATATTACTGATCTTGCTGGATTTTATTCTGCTTTACTTCCATAAATTGCAGGATCTTTACTTTATCTTCGCCAGAAGATTTAAACTTTAAAAGCATTGCCCTCATAATTTGCCAGTTAATTTATTTATAAAGTAAATGTAAACGCTGCTTAAGCTAATTCAAATGAAATTAAAGGTAAAATAAGTAGCCAACCTTATCACTGTCTGTAACCTACTAACACGGTGAGGAAAGCATCAGATGAGCTACCTGAGAAACTAACGTAACGTTTCCCCACTTTAAAACCAAACAAACATGGTGGTTCCGTGCCATGTTCATTTGTTTTGAAAAAAGTTGCATGTTACGACTTTTTTCGCTTTACAAAGCGCAGGCTATTTTAATTATTGTGATCAATTTGCGCCGTCAATCACGGTGCATGCGCGCTTCATTTGCAGTCTGGACGCTGAGGTTCTGACTGCAGAGCTGAGAGGGACTCCTGCGGGAAAACGCGGTTGGGGTGGGGGAGGCGCCCCACGGCAGAGTAGGAACGATACATGCTTTCACGTAAGAGTCTCCAAAAGCCGCCAGTGACACCGAAAAAAGTTGCCAGATTTGTCGCTAGTCGCTTTTTTGAAAAATAGTCGCTGGAGGGGTCTGAAAAGTCGCTGAGTTGGTAACACTGCACCTGCGGCGCTGACTCGCTCTGCCATATTTTTTTTTCTTCCTCTTTCAGTCAAGAGGCAGTGATGACGGCGCGGCGGATGACGCAATAATCGCGCGACACAACTAATCGATGATGAAATTCGTTGCCAACGCTTTTAAAAGTCGATTTTTATCGATTTTATCGATTCGTTGTTGCAGCCCTAGTTTCTGGTATCGCTCCATTATCCAGACTATTTAGACAGTTGGCTCTAAGGATTAGGATTCTAGGCCAACCACAGAAAATAAAAACGATTGAAACTTTATGCACATTTTTAGCTATAATCTGAGTAGATTGCTGCTTTTTTTTTTTTTTCTTTTTTTTTTTTTTACTTATTTGCTTGAAATGTTTTGACTCAATCTTTTCATAGTGCTGCTAAATACTTGGTTTCATAGCAGAAATCCAAGTTAAACATCCAATTTCTTCCATCAACCCGACCAAATAAATGGGAACCTTTTCCAGGAACCAAATTTTTTTTCTTCTGGGTCAAAGAGCCTTACCAAAATACCCCGTTGCAGGGATTTACTACTGAAATTCACAGGAGTGTCTCTCTCTCTCTCTCTCACGCACTCAGTGGATGAACAACATGAGTCAGTTTTATGATGTTTTCAAAGCAGCAAAGATTCAGCTGTAGGTGTGAGCCTCTTAGTGTCAATAGGTATAACTCACATAAACAACGCAGATTGGAACCGTCATTGGGATAAACAACTCGTTGAAGCTTACATCAAAACTAATCTCTGCAAGTTTCATTGGGTTTTACTTGTAGTCTTCATAGATTAAAGTCGTGCTCTTTACATTCCCAAATGTTCGCATTAATGAAAGTAAATTTGTATCTTTAAGAGCAGAGGTTGAGGCAATCAAAGTTTTTCCAACATAATTTTTTGCTCATCATCAGACAAAACTGTAACTAAATGTAACTAAAGCAGGGCAAAATACGACGTTTTATTTACCGTCAGAACAGGATACTTTTTCGTACCATACCTTCCTGCAGCTTTTAATGAAATATATAAAAACCATAAATTAAAACAAAGAGCACTTCTCATTGTATTGTAGTAAGATGTACACTTTATCAAGGTTGTGTAATGCACAGCTTAAGACATCTTCTAAATTCATTCAATCACTTAAAATAAAACCCCGTCCTCAGGTAAAGCTCACTCCTGCTATCTGGCACATATGTAAAAGTTCAGGAATTCAAAAATTAATCAGTTAGTTTAACTTCAGCATTATCACTTTTTGTGTTTTTCCTTATTTCATTATATCCAACAATAATAAATATCTATCTTCTACCCTGCATCCACTTCACAATGTTGTCATTTTCAATCAGTAGACAAGATATTGTAAGATGTTTTACTTGCTTTATGCTATTTAAAATTCAGACCAATTTACACCTAGATATGACTCCTATCATGAAGTACTGATGCAAAGAATCATTGTATTGTTTTATTTTTGGCTGCTCAACAGAGCATTATCAGAGAGACTAGCAGTTCAAAAAAGTCTGATAAACGTTTGATGGACAACTCATATCATCTACTCACTAACTTAACATTAGCCGCTAGCAGCTATTAAGCAGTCACAGGAGTGCGCTGCTCCTGCATGCAATAAAAATAAGGATGGAAATATTAACCTTTTATTGATGTTAATATCGTAATACTACACTAACACAGTAGTAATGATTAAAACTAATTACAGTTTGATCCTGGCTTAGTAAAATATAAAAATCTATTTATTACATAAGATCTCTTTGCTGTTTTTAGCTTGTCATCGTTTTCTAACCTTTCATGATCCAACAGCTTCACACCACCCCACTCCTGTCTCTAAGCTCTGAAAACATCTGAAAAGCTCTGAAAAGTCACCAATAAGTTTATTACACATCTCAGTTTTTTCGTTCTGCCGTTAAGTGTGTGCACACCATAGAGGCCAGTTTGCTGAAAGCAAATCAGGTCTCAAGCCTCCTTTCTCCAATTTGTCCCATCAAGGTAAGAGCTGAAAAGATCTTCAAATGATAACCACAAAAAAAAAACATGTATATAAAGGAGATACCTGTCTGCGACTGAGAAAGGACTGGGTATTGGTAAGAACCTCATAGTTCATTCCGATCCTTTGAGCAACAGTTTGATTCAACATTTTGAACAAGGATGGTATAGCAGTGTTTATAAAAACAATTGGCAATAAAATTGATACTTTAGTGACTAATTAATGTATCCAGTATTTTTTCAATTGATTCAGTTAAATTAAGCGACATTATAAAGACCTAACTCACACATAATCTCAAGACACTTTACAGAGACAATTCAATCAGATCGAACAATGAGACTAATAAAATGTTTCTAAGGAAAATAAGCCAATTCCATCATTAAGTTGCAGGACAAACTCCTTCTGGTCTAGCATGTGGGAAAAGGAGATATTCACTGGCATTTTGCCATCGACTACTGATATCCCACACACCAAGCATGCTGCGACAGTGCAGAGAAAAAAACTCCCTTTTATCAGGAAGAAACCTTAAGGAGAATCAGGCTCTGTGTGAGCGGCCTTCTGCTAAGGACTACTGAGAGTTCAAGGAGACAGAAGAAGGGATAAAAAATTAACAGAAGCACTGATCCATACATAATTTTTACGTAAGAAAAAGTAACTGTGAACTACCTCCATAAATGGCTCTATCTGGGAAAGAAACAGTTAATCAGTCGAGCTCTGAGCCAGTTTTCATGTCAAAGTGTAATGCTTCGTTCACACCGGACGCAGCAGGAGCAGCAAAATCACATCTACTGCTTCCTTTTTGCTGCTTGTACCAGTTAGTTCTGACGCGCGGCTAAAGCAGCTTTGCTGCTCTGGCTGCGTGGTGCAAAAGTGTGTCTGACGCACGTTGGGCGGACAAACTAGTTTGTTATTAACTAACAAAGTAGTTGTATTATGTTTTTAAGTCAGAAAATCCACCTGAAAACTTAATCAGTGGAGTCAGTTCATTCAGATCACCATCCTGCCTTCGAATATTATTTCTGTCGGAGCCGCTCAGACCCCCACATACCAGCGGTGTGCTGTCAGTAGGAATCCCATTCAACAGCAGCCTCTGGCTGGGTCGCCTCCTCGCGGTTCCCCGCGGCAGCTGGTAGGTGTTTTTCATCTAAATAATCCAAACTGCAGGCACCAGGATAATAAAAGCGAACATATTCTGTCGGCAGGTTTTAGCATTTTAAGTTAATTTAGGCGTTAATAAACTGTTTCAGAGGAGTGATCACAGTGCTCTGTATCATCAGTGATGTGTCTGTGTCACGGCCAGCTCCCAGATCAGCTTCTCTGATTGGTTGTTGCGGCACGTCGAGCAGCAAAAGTAAAATTTTTCCATCTCGAGCAGCAGCGCATCAGATGCTTAAACGCTCCAGACGCGCTGCTTCAGCTGCTCAGACGCGCTGCTCCTGCCGCGCCAACCCTTGACTTTGCATGTAAACTCGCTGCTACTGCTGCGTCCGGTGTGAAAGCAGCATCAGTAGTTTATTCATTCAGTAACTGTCATCTTTTAGAGTAGGGATGTGAAATCCTGGTCCTCAAGATCTACAGTCCTGCAGATTTTAGAGGCAGCCCTGCTCCATCACAGCTAATTCATTAATTTGAATGAACTAGCAACAGTGCTGGAGCAGGGATAAATCTAAAACCTGCAGGACCAGAGTTGGAGAGCCCCTTTTTAGAATCTGTTTATAATCATCATCATCATCATCATCATCATCATCATCATCATCATCATCAATCTAGGTGACAACTTGATTACAAAATCGGTTGATGATTATTTCAATAATTGATTTATTACAATTAACTAGATCTTTTACAGCCTAAATATCTATACAGAGTACAAAGGTAAAAAAAAATAATAATAATAAAAGTACAAAATTAACATAGAAGTGCTTGTAAACCTAAATTGTTGTCCTTTCCTTTTAGAAGTGGGATTAATTCCCATTATTCTTTAACAACAACACTAATAATAAAGCATTAACATTGTAATACTTGTGGTGAATATTTATTGTGGACTGCAGGAAACAGTTACCTGGGAGTTACCTGATAATCAGTAATGACATCCAGTATATGGTATTTAATGTAACCTACAAGAGCCACAGAGTTTCTGTTCTTGCAGCAAAAATAACTTCTAAATTTAAAAACTTGAACCTGTCAAAATAAAAAGGGAAGTGGAAAGCTGCTGTATTTAGAAATCTACGTTGTTGACTCTGATTAACCTTTGGAGGCTCTTTTCTACTTCATAATTTTATCTCCTTCCATCATGTTTATTGGGATAAAAGTCAAAAATATCTAAAAGAATAACTGCACTTTCCTGGGGGCCTTTCTCTTTTCATCTCTCAACTTTAGTGCTATCTTGTGTTAAACTTAGACTTACTGTATCTAATGTTGCTCATAATGTTTCTGATTGACAAGTAATGAGCCGATAGGTTAGCTAGATTCTCCAAATTCTCATTAGGAGTTCAGGTGCAAGGTTGTAAATTTGTGAACTTTAAGATTAAAAGGGAAGAGAAACAAAACCTTAACAGCTGCAGTAGTGCATAACTCTCATAAAAATGAATCATTGTACCTTCAAATCCAGGGTATTTCACACAGAAAGAACATATATCTAACCCAGGGTAAAAACTATGATTCAGAAGAGAAATAATACTAAAGGAAATAATATATTTCCAAAAAGTATTTCTATGTTTCTTGTCCATTTGCACAATTTTAAAAACCCATAAGAGAGGGTTGACCCCTGCAACACTGTAACAGGAACCAATCGCTATGTAAATATTACGTGGTTGGCACCTGACTCATCTCAAAAAACATCAACTCAAAATAACTTTCAATGCTTTAGAGCAGTGGTTCTCAAACTTTTTCTGTCATTCTCCACTTTGGACAAGGGGGAATTTTCAAGCCCCGCCTGTCCCCATCGCCCCAACACAATGCTAATGAAATATGAAACAATCTTAAAATGTTCCAATTTTATTGAAGTAACAAGTAGTATCTAAATACAAACTATCTACATCAAATAACAGCAAGCTCAAAAATAAAGAAAATAAAAATGCAGCTGTGTCAAAATTTGTATCAAGCTCAAAGATAGAAAAAATTAAAGTGCCACTCTGCAATCTGTTAATAAAAGAAAATAAGTGAAATCCATCTGGCAAGACAGGTCTATTTATCCCTGCATTAGTGGCTGCAATGAGCCTGTTTTGCATTGCACAGTTTCTCAAAACGGGGTTGCAGGCTTGATACTGCCACTCTCAAGTCATGCTTTGTTTTCAGTGAAGCAGCAGCTGAAAAGCCCATCTCACAGAGATATGATTTGGCAAAGGGAAGAAGAATGCACACAGCTCTCTGCCCGATGAGTGGATACTCCCTCTCCACTCCAAACTAGAAACATGAACATGTGGCTGTGTGAATCAAACGCCGTTATTTATTTAAGATAAAATATTTCAAATTCAGTTATTTATGATCAACCTGCGCCGTCAATCCCGGCGCATGTGCGCTTCATTTGCAGTCTGGACGCTGAGGGTAAACATGCTGTGTCTCTGACTGCAGCGCTGAGAGGGACTCCTGCGATAGCGGGGGAGAACGGGGTTGGGACGGAGGAGGCGCCCCACGGCAGCACCTGCCGCTGGAGGACAAGAAAAGGAACGATAAGTGCTTTCCCGTAAGAGTCTCCAAAAGTCTCTAGATTTGTCGCTAGTCGCTTTTTTGAAAAAGAGTCGCTGGAGGGGTCTGAAATATGGCGACAAAGTCGCTGAGTTGGCAACACTGGGGCGCGAAAGTTTATTCCGCTACAAATAATATGCCGACGTCACGTCAATCATTATTTTGGCACTTCAGTTCCAGGTGAAATTTTTCTCATATCTAATGTTCTTTTAATTAGACTGCATGTAGGCTAGTAATGATTACTTTGTGGGTTTGATTAGTCTAAAAAGCGGCAACATACAGCTATAAGGACAGTTTGCTCTCACACGTTATAGTCACACACACACACACACCCCGGAACTTGGCGCGCCCCACTTGTCACGTCTCAATTCCCCACCAGTGGGTCGCGCCACACACTTTGAGAACCGCGGCTTTAGAGAAACATTGCAATTGGCATCTAATTATCAAGAGCTAAACTTTCACAACTTCCTTATTCAGTGTCATCTTTTAAAAGAAAATCATATTAAGGCAGCTACAAAAAAAAAAAAAATTAAGTCTAAAGAACATGCTCTTCTCCTCAATCTTCCCAAAAAGATATTCAGTGTCCGCACGGCCAACATGGAGCCTCTCTAGAAATGAGAATGCCCCCAGACATTCGGGCTGATGGGAAAAGGATAAGGGCTAACAGTCGGCTAAAACCATCTATCGCGATCCCATCGCTCTGGGCCACTTTCTCTTTGTCCGCTCTCTTCCTCTCCTGGTTTATGGCTATAAAAGCTTACTTTACTCCACAGCCACCAAGTTAAACACATCTAATGTTTAAGGTGTGCACCCGGTGCCTTTTGCTGCAGAAAGCATCCGTCATTGTGCTCATAAGCCACAGACAGGAATGTGGAGGACTGGTTGATGTAGAAGACAGCTCTTCTCAGCTGTGGGCCCTTTTCCTTTTCACCCAACCCTGCAACAATAGGTGCAGTCACAGAGAGGTCATAAAAAACACGGTGAAAGCATCTCAACTCCTCCTCTCTCCCCTCTGCCCTTTCTCCCACCGGAGAAAGGACAGGCAGTAACTGTCTGTGTGTCACCAGGGATAATTGTGAGAAGCCGGAGAGAGTAGCCTTACATTACCTATTTGAGCTTGAACATTTCTTTGGCTGGACTCACACAATAAAACAAGAGAAATATAACAAGTATATTGATTATTCTCCTTTGCTTGTATCCATTAAATAAAATCAGAAGCACCAAGTAGCTTTACTTTGGTTTCTACTAAAGATAGTGAAAAGGTAGAGATTTTGACAGGAAGTTAGAAAGGAAATGGTTCCCAAGCTTTAGGGTCGGTGAAGAGAATAAGAGGAACACCGGGACAACAAGACGAGCCCTGACAATAGCTTCCGATTGACGGGTGTTTAAAGTTGCACACGCTTCAAGCGGAACTCCCAGCAGTTTCAGTGTCATTCAAGCACGCATTCCCGGCATTCTGTTATTCAAACTAAAATGCAAGAGTACAAAGTTAATACAGGTTATGTGCTCTGGCTCAGAACCAAGTTTCAGTGAGTTGGTTTTGCCCAACATACTGTTTAGTCGTGCCTGCACACCCCAACTCAAAGAAGCACAACAACCTTTGCAGCAGATAAATAAAAGTAAAATACAGCACTAAATCCATGTTAAAAGAAAACAAAAAAATAAAACATGCTCTAATAAAAATTTCTAAAAAAAACAAGTTAATTTACTCATTGCAATTCTACAGACTATGTATACATTCAGAAATGTTTAAATGTGTGTGCATAAAGAAATGACCACAAACTAAACTCAACTCAGTAGCATCACATTAGGTGCTAAGACATTTTTTTTGCTAAATATGTACTTCTCAGGTAATAGGAGCACAAGTTTTAATAAATGATTGATTTTAAAATTTCACATAACGGAGAGCATGTAGACAAACAATACCTGCTAGCATTTTAAGTTCTGAATAGGTTTGGATATTTTTATAACAAAAACTACTAGTACAAAAAAGTCTGCACTAACTAAACGGGAGAAATATCAAGCAGCAAGTTGGGGCAGAACAAAACAAGGAGAGGAAGAGGAGAAATAAACCCCCTCAGTTAGGGCAATAAAAGAGTAGCGCTCCTCTCTGGGAGATTAAATATGAACAGAACAAAACAAAACGAGGGCTTTGAGACCCTCCGAGTCCTAGCCATTCTTTTGGCCAAAGTAGCCTAGCAACCACTGCTTGACCAGTCCATTGTGTAAACGTATGTTAAGCTTTTATCCCTCATTAGCAACATTCCTCCCTGCAGGCTGGGATTTTACAGATTAGGTTGAAAAACACAAAAGAGAATGGACAAATCTTACTGACTTCCAACATATTACTTTACAGTCTAATCACTGATCAAATAGGTGCATGTTTGTCTGCAGAGAGCGTGTGTGCACTGAGAGTTGATGAATGACAGGCGAAGAAAGTAGAATGGCTTTTTTTTTAAACTTTGTTCTTCTACATCTGTATGTGCACACCTGTCTTTATCCAATAGATGTTTGTAATGGAAGCGGGAGACAGACATAGCCATGTGATTTGAACAACACTTATTGCAGTGATTATATTCAATTAAACTCCTCCTATGTAGATTAATCTCTTTTATCACTTTCAGTAACTTAAAGCAAAAACCAACGGAAAAACAGTAGCCCATGCAAAAACGTCTGAGCTGCATCGTGCCATTTTTAATAGGAAAAGAACTCAAACACACCGCAGGGAGCCATTTGAGTGTTTGTGTGTCAGACAGAGTCTTTTGTGAACCAACTGTCCTGCTTCTGACCAAACACACACAGCTTGGTACACAGTTCTTATTGAACTAGCACTCAATACTGAGCGCACATCTCCAGACTTCTGACCTCGACACCATCTTCTACCTGCAAGACTTCAAACCGCTGTTAGCAAGCTTTCAATTTGAACAACAAATGTTAATTTTATAAATGAACTCAGTAATTCCTATATGGAGCTCTCTCTGTTCTAGTTTAGGCTTTTGCCGTTTCACAGAGAGGTGGCAGGACAAACACAACGACTTGTGTTTGCAGCACTCTGCCCGTTTGGGGAAAGTGCGTTTGTGTGTGTTAACCAAACATCCGATTAGCAGCAACGCTCCACACAACGGTTAAATGCTTTTGCTCCATCTGGTCCAGATTTAAAGCATCAAACTTAATCTAAACCAACAGGTCTCCTGAAGTCGGTTATTAAACATGTATGGCCTCTAATTAGGGTGAAAAGGCTTGGGATCCGCCAATTAAAGGTTTTACACACCCTGATCAGAGGTTGGCTCATCCCAAACTAAAAATCAACATTTTTTTATTTCTTATTCAGCAATTAATGAAGACATCATATTTCTAACGTGTAAAAAAAGCAACGTCTCTAATCAGTGTAGAAGTTGTTAATGAGTAGCGGTGAGTATTGGCATGGAGGTTGCGATACGATCCGTGTTACGATAACACCATATTATTACTATACTGAAATATCACTATATATTGCGATGTTTTTTCCTGCTATCAAAATTAAATGTATAGATAAACAAGCCACTTCTGTATATGTTCACCAGATGTTATTGATCGTTCAGTTATTTTGGTATTCATGTGGCTTGGGGCTTGAATTAGTCCAGGTCGTCCACTGTGACTGCCTCAACTACATATAGGCTGCGCCGCACAGCAGGGCTCCACAGCATCATCTGCCAAAGAGGTGGTACATAGGTAGCCCATTTTCCCTCAATTTTAGGTAAAAATGTTTTGCTTTAAAAAAAAAAAAAAGGGGAAATAAAGGCAATACTAGGAACTGAAAGATCGATATTATATCAGGCAGCCAAAAATCAAATTTTATTGCCAAAATGATTTTTTTCCACACCTATTTATAATTAAAAAGGACTAAAAGTTTGTCATTTTCAATGTCAGCAAGGCTCATTTTAGAAACGTCTCTGAAAAATAAAAATAAAGAGATTTTCTCTGGATGCATCCGGCCCAATGAGGGTCAGCAAAGGAGGCTGATGGTAATAAAGCAAAGTGATGCGAAACCTGCTAATGCAGCTGAAAACTGACCGTCTTTCCCAAACATGGTTTTGGTGTTTCTTTTACAAAAGTGTCAGAAAGGAGTCCTAAAAGGTTAACGTTTGAGACAATAACTGGATGAATAATTTAAAAATCTAACATATAAGACTAAATAAAAACAAATTCTTTCCAAATATAAGCAGTTATTTGTTTTGAAGCAACAACTGCAAGAAAAAGTTGAATATCTACACTGTACACATTACAAGTTCTGCAAACAAAATTTATTTTGTAAAATTTACTATCTGAGAAATAACAGAAGATGTGCTTTAATTTAGTTTGGATGCATTTAATGTATTGCATTTATATATCTTTATATTATTTAGTCAAGTTTTTTTTTATTCCTAAGCTTAAATTCTGTCACCCTACAAGACATTATGCATTTCTAATATATCTAATATTGTCCCTGGCTGCACGATAGATGACTGCACAAATAGCCTTGTTAGTCATAGGATCCCCCACATTAGTGCAACATGATAGCTTCCAAATTCAGAAAGTCCTAACCCAGAGCGCCTGGATAGTCTGGTATGTGTACATTTCACAGGTTTTGTCCCGACGTTCACACATCAACTTTCACAGCTGGAGATAAACAGACATCTGTACGCCAGAGCTGCTCCCCACATGGCCACAGGCTGATGGGATTCTCCCATCACAAAAGGGGAGAGAAATTGTGTTTGGAGTCGCATTACACACATAAACACACCTGAGCTGAAGCGAGTGGCCTGTGTTTCTGAGTATGTGCCTCGAACCTTTTTTTTTTTCACTTCCAGTCCTTTCCATTCATTAATCAGTCCTGGGAAACTAAAGTTTGCTGGCCTCTTGACAATTACCAGAACTGGAACAGTAGGCCTGCTGCTCTGTGAACCAAAATCAGCTACATGAGCCTGTTATAGTAGGGCTCACAGCATCCGTTCTGTTCCTGCTTAATAAATCACCAGCTTAGTTCCTTTAAACAATTATTCACATACTAATTCCCTCTGAATCGTAAACTGCCGGTGGCTGTAGAGCTTGTATGTGTAGTTATGAAAAGGGTAAATCACATACTTTATTTTAACAGAATTTCAACTTTAGGAGAGGGGGCTGGGAGAGTTTATCTGTGTGTTTTAAAGCATAAGGGAAAGTGGCCCAGCTGGGCAAACTCTTAACCTTATTTCACATCCTCTTGATGCCTTCCCCCCACCAATTCACAGCAAAGGAGAAGGCCTGGACTGAGCAAGTACTCTGCTGGAACCTGTGGATTATGGGTTTGCAGCAGCCTCATCTAAAGCTGGAATAGTAGAGCTGGGAATGCAGTCCTAATGAGCAGGGAGCTTGAAATGTTTGAAAGCACACATGTCCTGATGCCCAAAGCCCTGAAACCCTTTTAGGGCGATAATCAAAACCATTTCCAGCTTTAGACATTTTTAAATTAAATGTTTCTGCTCAACCTTACAAAGTGTATTTTCTGGAGAGAAAAAGTCCCACAGCATGATTCTACCACCACCATGTTTCCCCATGGGAATTGAGCTTTTTATGCCTACATAGAACATTGTTTATTCTGCCTCAAATGTGGCAATGTAAGCCAAAAAGTTACATATTAGCCTCCTCTGACCAGATCAACTTCTTTCATGGGCTTGGAGGCAAATTGAAGGGGGGGACTTCCATTAAAGGTCAGATTTGTAAAGTCTATTAAGTTTTCCTGCGGACAAATTCTTCCACTTAAAAATGTATTCACATTTACTATAGGTCTCTTAGATAAACAGAAACAAATAATCTTTATGATGCTGTTGACCACTAATGTAATAAGGCTTAAATAGAATGGCTCTATTTATAGTGAGAAAAAATTACCCAGAGATTATGGTAATTTCCTCCTGCCCTCTATTTTGATCCTCTACAGTTCTGGTCAAATAACGCCCAACTTTCATGTATGGAATGACAAAAGCGCTGCAGGACACTTTCAGGGTCCGCATGTGATAGCTTGCATGCAAAATAGAGATTCTTAACACTGATCAACTAATAAAAATTAAGATTTGAACCAAATTATATGAGAAAAAACATGGGACAGAAAGCTTTTAAATAAAACAATATTTTAGTATTTTTTAAAATAGTTACCACAACAGTTTCAGAATATATTTAACTATGAAGAAAATAAATTTTTTTTTTTTTTTTTTTAAAGTAGCAGTTTATAAAAAGTACAAAAATGATTCGAGCAATACAGGAAAAAACGTTTGGAGCCTTAAATGGGGCGTTTTTTCTGGTTTGTAATTAGATGAAGTTAGAACATGGTTGTTCTAGGTTTTATTAAGAGGGTTTAAGGTAAAGGGGGATGAAAACTAATCCAGATTTTTAGAGTTTTTTGTTTAATTAAACAGTTTGTCATTTTATTTTCACTTCACAGTTTGATCCTAACTGGTTTTGGTATCCTAACACTCCTAATGAGCATGCACAGGTGACTATTGGGCTGAACACCGCAGGAAAACTTTATACACAGTAATAATAAATGAGCTTTCATGTATTTTTTTAAATCCAGAGGGACACTCTGGGAATCATTGTCTGCTGCAAAAATACACAACAATCTCTGCTTACTGTTACTGGACTTCAGGTCACGGTGGATGATGGGTACCACAGCCTCCTCGTGCAGATAGTGCATCCCGCGTGCAATCTGCACGGCCCAGTTCACCAGGATGTGTGGAGGGATGCGCCTCCCAGTCAGCGCCCGATTCAGCGTCCCACCTCGGGCGTACTCCATCACCAGGCACAGGTTGGGCTCCTCCAAGCAGACCCCCTCCAGCTTGATGATGTTCGGATGCTGCAGCATGGAGAAAAGCTTCGCCTCCTGCTTGACACTGGCAGCGGTGGCAGTTATGTCCTCATCCGGGTCTTGTCGGGCCGCTTTAACCGCGAACTCCTGATCTTTCCAAGTTCCCCGGTAAACTTTACCGAATCCACCCACGCCGATGATTTCCTCCAGCACCAGTTCACTGAAGGGGATCTGGGTGGGTGTGTTGGGCACTTGCTCCGACACCCCCACCGACCCGCCGGCTGCTGGGAGGCGGTAGATAGCGGGCTGGTACGTCACGTAATTGGAAGGGAAAATCCCGACCCGGTGGTTCAGCTTGCCCGTCCACCATCCTTCATCTCCGGAGATCGCAGCGTCCTGGGACAGCACTTCCACCACGTCCCCTCTCCTCAGGCTCAGCTCGTCCTCGCCTGTTGCCTCGTAGTCGTACGCGGCGGTCCACAGGGACCGGGTGGGACACAGCGGGGCAGAGTGAGCCCACGAGCGGACGGTCGGGCACTCTGTCCAGGCATGTTCTCCGGTCCCACCGCCGTCCGGCCGCCCTTCACCGTTTGGGAAAGCGGCCTGAGAGACATCCATTTCTCGGTGGCCGTAGCGGCACCATAGGGTGCAGATATAAGAGAACTAAGTGGGGGAAAAAAAGTTTAAAAAGGGAAAATACGACTCTCTAAAATATTCATACTGCCTTTTTCCGAAGAGAAAACGAGAGGAATCCTCTCAGCAGGACCAAACCGTGTCCAAAGTCCCGTGGGACTGAGTGGACAAGCGTGGATCCACGTCGGTAAAAAGCAACTTAGCGAGGCTGCTCGCTAAGATTAGCCGAAACACGGCTTAAATCCCACCGCTTCATGAGCTGAGTGATAAAAAGCTAAAAAAAAAGGGTATAAATTAATTATTAAGATTAGCTTCACAGGAGGAACATAAGTAACAGCGTGAATAGCTGAGTCTGCTGTGAGCAAACTAAAGTTAGCCGTTTACCGATGGAGCAGAGGAACCGAGTATCCGCAGGTGCCGCGAGAGGTGCACCTGCCGTCCGACAGGAGGAACACGGAGCCTCCCCTGGTGCTGGTGACCCCTTCAAAACACGCAGGAATACAGCTAGAAGCAACCGAGTGACGAAAATGTCGATTTTGCCTGCTGGTTTGTGGACTGTAAACAAACAAAAAAAAAGCCCGACTGCATTCCAGACTTTTGGCTAGCGGGCTAGCTTAGCATAGGTCAGCCCGTTGGTCGGTTTGGGAAAAAGTTGCTGCTCTTTTAGACCGCTTTATCCAGAGTCTCTCCAGCAAGTGGGGGGAGAAATCGGGTGAACAAATAAAAGTCACAGAAAACATTTTGAAAGTCGAACTCGGACAGAAGCATAAAACAGCAACTGGTAAACTTTAACCAAAACAATCCCTCCCACCGCCGCCGATCGATCGATGTTGTCGCTTTGCTTGGAGGTGGTGGCAGCAGCGGCAGGCTGTGGCTGGATCTGAGGAGGCTGCTGCCTGCTGCTCTCAGCGGCAGGTTGTGCTGGACGCTGATTGGTGGATTCTGTGACACGTGACAACGCGCAGCACGGTGGAGGGGGGGAGGAGCCACTGCAGGAATGTATGTAGAGAGCCCGCTTTCATGGAAATCATTGGAAGAGTGAACCATAGCATCCCTTATACAACCCCAGATACATTCTCTTTGACAAAAATAAATTACAACCTTTAAAATAGGGCTTATTATAATTAACTCCATACATGCATACACATAAAGTTTGCACTACTATCTGTATGACTGTATACAATTTGATACAAACAAGCGTGCATTCTTTGTATGGTAGGGACACCGTGACTTGATCGAGCGTCCGAGATTCTCCCTATAGCCGCTTTAATGTGAAGTATGGCAAATCCAATTTGCATATAATACCATTGAAAACAGCGCGTCGGATTCCTTTTGTCCCAATATGAGTGGTTTAATACTGAAGTTCATGTTCGCACCACACCACAGACACTGAATATAAAGTCCAAATTGGACTATTTCTCGAGTTTTTACCAACTTTCACCTCATTAATTCTAAAATGTTATAAGGATGTCATGAGGCATTTAGCATATTGGTGAAATGATGGTGTAGTGTTTGCACTGGGTTTCATTATCCCATGAGCTCTTTGCTCAGTGTATTTTCCAATGGAAAACATCTTTAAAAGCTATTTTGATTAACGTTTATTTCCTTGCTATAGTTTTCATAAATAGGTTGCCCACAAACACTCACACCTCAGGGCAATTAAGAGAACCCCAGGAGCCTAACATTCATGATTTTAGACTGTAGGAGGAAGGCGGACTACCCAGAGACAACCCACACATGCACAGGGAGACCATGCAAACTCCATGCAGAATGACCTCGGGCCAGGATTCGAACCTGGTACCTTCTTGCTGCATGGCAACAGTGCTACCCACCATGAAGCCCAACATATTTTTGATTTCCACGATAATCCATTTCATGTGAAATCAGTATATTGCTTTCATATTTATTTATTATATACCCTCTTACAATTACTATTTGTTTTTATATACCCTTTGCAGTCCATACATGCATAGTCTCTGTTCATATGTAAATACATATTTATATAATGTATAGCACTTCTGTATAGATGCAAACTACATTTCGTTGCTTTGTACTTGTGACAATGTAATGACAATAAAGTTTTATTCTATTCTATTCTAACATATTCAAAAGTCGTTCTTCATAGAATTATCCCTAAAAGACAGTGTCTGCAGTTATCTCAGCTAGAGATGTCCTGAGTCAATAATGATATAAATTGGTCTGATATCACCCCAAAGCCTGATATGTGAATATATAAGTGTGCATCTAAAATTTCAGATATTAACATGCTGATGGAAATATTAAAGCCTATTTATTTGAAATAAATAATCAGGTTTATTTACTTAGTATTAATAAAGTATAATTACTCAAAATTTATGCTAAGGAGTGTACTATTTAAAGTAAACCTGATTTTTCTGCATTTAAACATCCAATAATAAATGTATTAATTCTGAATACATAAACTGGACAATTAGAGATTCTAATTAATAGAATTGGGGAGTGGTGGTCTAGTGGTTAGGGCATAGAGTTTGAAAACCTGAGGTTCTGAGCCCTACTCCCACAGACTGCCACTCTGGGTCTCCAAACAAAGACCCTTAACCCGACTTTGCTCCTTGGGCGCCGCAATGTAGCAGCCCACTGCTCAAAGGCATAGCCAGAAAATTTTTATAAGGGTGGTCAGGCAATAACCAATGTACACTGAGGGGTGGTCGAAAGCAGATAGGCATCAAAACCCCACGGTAAATCTACAATGTTCCAACAGGAAAATGAATGAGCAAAACATCCATATTTTCTAAATAAAGACAAACTATATTTTCCCACAGCATTTGCTAACAAATGGACAAATATATTCAAACATCTGTGCTTTCTAGATAAAAGGTAAAGTGGATAAAATTCTTTCAGGTTTGAGTTTTGGGTGAACATCTTTTCCATTGTCATTACTTACCTACTTTTATCAGTAATTATTCTGCATAAAATTGATATTTACAAGTACAAATATCTACATAAATTGATTATTTAATATGCTTTTTATTAAAATATTTATTTATCTATGATTTCCCTGAAGACTCCTAGATTACTTTTCTCTCTACCCCATAAAACACAAAATCTATTTCAGCTTGAATTCTGTATTTATCATCTTCAGTGTTAGTATATTGTTGTGCATAATTAACCATAGTGTTTTTGTTGTCAAGTAATTGTCAATAAATGAAAAAATGTTTTAAATATTCCACTTGAGTACTGTTGCCACCATCTGTATTAGATGGAAATGAATGGTAGGGTTGCCACAGGGGTGGCCAATGATTGGCTAAGGGTGGCCATGGCCACCCCTGCCCCCCCATCTAGCTCCACCCCTGCCACTGCTCCCCAAGGGGATGGATTAAATGCAGAGGTATTTTTCTCAGATGTCAGATCAACAAACTTCAGTTATTATTTTATTATTTATTATAATAATACATTATAACAAGTACTATAGAAATACTGAATATGCATCACGCAATGTTTATTTAATAGCTTTTTGTTGAAATTATGTGAAAAGTTACACAGAAATTTGTTATGAAATAAAATTATGTAAGTCGTGTAAGACATTTTGTTGGTTTTGACAAAAAACATTTTTTAGATGAAGCGATGGATTATTTCCCTCAATGTCCTGCCATACTGCCTCGCATCCTGAGCAGTAAGGTGGGACTCATAATAGGGAGAGAGGGGAGGAGGGGCGGGGGCTGTCAGTGCTACGCATCTGTAGGAGCGGAGGAGAGGGAGGAAGGGAAGAGCCGAGCAGGTCAGGATGAGAACCGAGGAGGCAGCAGCGCACCAATGGGAAGAACAAGAGGATCCCATCAGGAGGGATGAGAGAGAGGGCTCCGGAGCTCTGCTGCGTCGCTCCAACATGGAGGCGCATTGACAGCATCACACGTTAGAGGAGAGCATTTCATTGTTGCCTTGCAGCATCATCATCAGCATCATCCGTTCAAACCGAAGCGGAGTGGAGCAGACATGGGCTCCCACGTTGTACAGACCCTGCGTCAGGGTGTGTGGGCATCTCTGACCGGCGGCTGGTATCACGACCCGGACCAGAACAAATTCAACAACTCCTGCCACCTTTATCTGTGGATATTTCTCCTCATACTCCCCTTGTCTCTGCATCTGGTGAGTTTCACAGGGGGTGGGGGGTGTCATGAGGTTCAAGGCCGCGTAGGGTTGCCGTGAGGTATGTTTATAACGCTGCGCTGTTTGCGCGTTGGATAAACAACAGTCAGATCTGCAGGTATGTGGCAGCATCGCTGCAGAGAGGCCAGCATCTAATGTCGCACTGTTTTTCCCTGGATGCAACGCATGGCTGCTCCAGGATGTGACAGCAGCGGAGAAACTACAATGATGATGATGGGCGCTGCACAGACTCTTCTCAATTTATTCTCCTAAATACAGAAATACCTAATAGTATTTTACCTTTCTTAACTTCTCTACATTCATTTGTATTCAAGATACTGCTGAACTTAAAATACTATTAACACTAAAGTGGTTTCTTTTCACTAATCAAACAAATCCAGCGTTCTTTTAGTGGTGAAAACCAGGGGTGGAGCTAGATGGGGGGCCAGGGGTGGCCATGGCCACCCTTCACCAATCATTGGCCACCCCATGGCAACCCCTACCATGTTTTACCCCCTAATGCAGATAGTGGCAGCAGTTATACTCTCAAGTAGAATATTCAAAACATTTTCATTTTTCATATATTACTTAGTATTTTTTCATATATTCATAATTACTTGACAACAAAAACACTGCGGTTTATTATTCAAATCAATATACTAACATTAAAGATGATAAGTACAGAATTTATGCTCTTTTCAGAACTAGATTTTGTATTTTATGGAGTAAAGAGAAAATGATGTGTCTCTGCAAGTCATCTAAGAGTCTTGAGTGAAATCAGAGATACATAACTATTTTAATAAAAACGTATTAAATAATCAATTTATGTAGATATTAGTACATAAGATATCAATATTATGCAGCATGATTATTGATACAAGGAAGTAAGTAATGACAATGGAAAAGATGTGAAAAGTATAGTTAGTCTTATCTTTGGCTTGACCCTGAGGTTCTGGTGTCTATCTGCTTTCGGCCACCCCTAAGTGTTATTTGGTTAATACTTGGCCACCCTTATAAAAATTTTCTGGCTACGCCTCTGGTGAAAACCAGGTGGAAATTCTTTCACATTATTTTTTTTTTTCAGGTTTTATTGAATATATGCAGCATACAGTAGGTTAGTGTTAGTACCCCTTAAAGGTTGTCAGCAATTTGCTGAAGTATAAAACAAAAGCAATTAAATTAGAGGCAAAATAAGTGTGATATATAAAATAATGGAATCGCTTTTGGCATTTAGTTAATCATATTTGATTACTTTAACACAATTGTTTAATGCTAGCAGGGAAGGACATAAAACATTTGTGTTAAAGTAACTAAATATGATCAAGTAAAAAGCCAAAAGCAGTTGCATTATTTTTTTCAGTGCAGCTTTCTCTACTTTTTAGATCCAAATTGCTCTAATTATAGCTTTAGGTCTTTAGAGAATGTCATATCCAGAGACTGATTTAAATAACTCCCTCAGATCGAATAGAGGATGTTTGTGCCACAGTTTGTGTGTTTGATAAATGGCAGGAGTTTGACTGGGCTATTTTAGGCTAAATTATGCTTTAATCTAAACAATTCCAATAAAAATGCACCCACTTTTACTTTTATCTTTATTTTGGCTGATGGAGAAATACAAAGATTACTTCTCATTCATTGTGGTTCACATAGATTTAGAGGTACATCTAAAAGGTAGATTTTGTATATTGTTTAAAAGTTCAGTATTTTTTTTTGTTTCATTTCTAAAAGTGAATTATTACAGATGGAGTGATATCAGGCCCACATTCATTGTCTGAGAAAATGTGAATATTGTATGAGATCACTTTAAAAAGGAAATTCTGATGCTTAGATGTATGTAATAGCTATAAAAAGCCCCCAAAATCACGAGGGAGACTGCTGAGAGTACAGATCTCCAGAGGACGGCCCTCCTCCATAAGGAGGGCAAGCAGAAAAGATAACAGCTATAGTAGCTAGTTGTTTACAGAGCGCTGTACTCAAGTATATCTATAAAAGTTGAGTGGAGGGAAATTGTTTTTTAGGAAGGGTGGCGACAGCAATGAGAGACCGGTCGAACAAAACGTATACTAGAATTTGGATCTTGAGTTAGAGCTGAAAACACAGAGTTTACTTAATCCCAATCATATATATATTTTTTAAAGACAGTGATGCTTTGTAGGGCAAGAAAAAGATGAGACACCAAAAGAGACCCGACTATATACATTAAAACAACATTACACTCCAGCAGGAGCATAAGCTGATCTCCTGCATGCAACACCGCATTGACACAGTAATTCATGCAAAGGGACGCCAACAAAGCATAGAGTTCATAAAAATGGAACCTAGGCAGAAGTTCAACTGAAGAAACTAATTACTTTACTACACCCACCTCCGGCACAGCCAATCAGCTTTGAACCACACTTCCATGAAAGCCAATCAGCATCCAAAGTTCATCTTAAAAGGCCTCCGATCGCGCCTGTCAGCTCCTGTGGGCAGGCGGTGGATGAGCAGTGACTTCACTGAGATGTGACTTCATTCAGCGAAGCTTCATCAGGGTTTCATTACTCACAGACTCTTACTGCACTCCGCGTCTCATTTTAACCGGTCCTGCAGAAGACCGCCATGTTGAGGCTGGTTCTGCCAGAGGTTACTTCCCAACAGGGAGTTTTTCCTCTCCACTGTCGCTTCATGCTTGCTCATCATGGACAGGTTCTCTCAACTTGTGTTATCCAACTGGACTTCCTTCTTCCAGGTCCCTGAGTGAAGCTCTAGTATAACTCATCACTATCAGTGTGTGTGAATGTGTGCATAAATGGGTGAGTGACTGAATGCGCTGCAAAATGCTCTGTTCTCACCTTACTTTAAAAATGTGCTATATAAGTACAGGCTTTTTACCATCCTACCTTTTAAAAAAAACAATTTTGGGTTTTTATTATCCATAAGCCATTATCTTAAAAACAACAAAAAACAAAGACTATTTCCCTTTGTGTTTAATAGATCTACACTTCTATCACTTCCTGATATGGGTGAGAAAAACACTGAACCTTTTATTGAAATTACACCTGTTTGAGATTTAAATTGTATATCAAGTACAGAATATATAATCCACCTAAATAGCCAACTATGATACTAGCAAGCAGAATTTAAATGTAATTCACCTTAAATTGTACGCAGCACCAAATATAGCACTTAAGCAAAGTGTAAATACAGTGTTTTACATGGTAAAACTGGGACAATTATATTATTACATTATACAAATATATTATTAGTGATGCACCAATCCAATACCTGGATCAGATATCGGCTCAGACTAATCTGCTGGATCAGATATTTAATATTTGACATAGATCCAATCCAGTGCACTTTACCTGGAACTGTTATTTCTTTCCTTTTGCTGTTTATTTGTTGATAAATAATATAAAGCAGTGATCCCCAACCCCAGGGTCCCAGTCTGATACTGTTTTGTGTGTCATTGATACCATAAGAAAGCAATAAATTACTTCCATTATATCGGGCAGATTTATTTTTTATTCTAAATGGCAATTGATCTTGACAAATGACCTGTTTCTTTCCATTACATCCATCTTTGTATCAATTGACGTATGTTGCCCACAACACCATTGGTCATGTGGTACCCCCGACTCTTGCAGCAAAATACAAGGTTTCTGCTGATTGACTGCTATTGTTAGTAGTTAGCAGGTGGTTTCCATGTTAGTGGTTTTTGTGGTTTCTTATTTTACGATGAGTCTCTGCTGCTCCTCCAGAGTCATTTTGCTCCTCTTGCATGCTTCCCTGATGAATGTTCTCTTTACCCTGCCAGTCAGTGTAAGCAAGTAATGGTAGATTTGCAGTTAATGGATTGAGCATAAATATTTCTGCAAGGCACTGTACTAATATGCACTGTGTTCTTGCCAGAAGTGGAATATGACTTATATATCAGGACAACCCAGATGCTTTTAAGGCTTTTTGCCCTAAATCATTCCTCTCAGACAAACAAACCTAACTAATCCCAGCAATATTTAACATACCTGAGCTTATGCTCCACTATAAAATTTAAAACTAAAAAAGCTCCTTCTGTTCTCTCCCAGGCCCTGCCTCCTACCACCATGGCTCTGAGCATCTACTGCACCTCTATCACTGTCTTCTTCATCCTTATCAAGCTAGCCAACTACCGGCTGCATATTATGTTCGATGAGGGTGAGGCAGTGGTCCGCAGCAGCCTCTCGGACCTCAGCAAGGCTCAGGAGAAGAAAAGCAATGCCTCAGACTCCTGCCAACCAGCCAGCATCAGGTATACGCAGAAAAACAGATACCTATTCTACATCCATGCCTTTTTATTATCTGAGTGCCACAGACTGGAAGGAAATCTGGTCTTAAATCTTGGCACAAAATACATAGTTAGGCCTCAAACTTCATTCTACTCGATGTTTATCGTTATTTTTCCATCCTGTTCATTTTTTTAAATTAAATTAGCTCCATAATCACACTACCTCAGCTTCATTTCTAGAATCTCAGTGCAGTTTCTGGCATATTTGCAAACTAATTTTCATGATTTCCGGTCAGCCAGTCTGCTGAGACATGCTCTCTCTGCAGAGGGCTTAATAAAGCGATATCCATCACTCCTTCCTCTCTGTATTACTCCGATATATTGAGATTGGATGAAACAAGTTGAAACACAGATGGGTTTTATGCTTCAGCCTCTGTAAAAATCTTTCTGTTTTAGCTTTGAAAGCACGAGAGGAAAAAAAACACATCACTTTCTGTAAAAGTGAAGCAGTGATTTATGAACTTCCACCTGAGTCCACATTGTCTCACTTCTTCCTGTTTCCCCGATTAGAAAGAGCAGCACGGTCCCAGACAGCGTTGCTATGACAACGCTGGCCCGCAAGCGTCCCAGCCCAGTGATCCAAGTGACGGTGAAGCAGACAGAAACCGACCCAGGACTGATCGGGGTGGTAAGATGGGCTATTTGAAGTAAAAACAAACCCTGTGCTGACCCGCCTCATGGCTACTAGAGGAATTTTAGCAAGTTCTTTTTGTCCCATTCTTCCTTCAGGACTGCTCAAAGTCAGACGAGGTGAAATCTGCAGAAGGTGACCGCCATCTTTCATCAGGTTTGAACACAAAGACCTTTACCTGTTACCTTTTAGAGGAGAAATCAGGTTTTTGCCAAGATGTTCAATTAAAATATTCTTTGATCCTTCTGCAGATCTTTTTTTCACAAAAGAACTGGTTGTATTTTTTCTAGAAACATTCTAGGTTAGTTGTTATTGTATATATTTTAAAAAATATATTTTGTAAATGTGTTAGCTTTGTGAATTTCTAAGATTAATATCTGCACATTAGCTTTTTCTTGATAATCATTTGTAGAAAATTCTTTTTATTTTGTCTTTTTCACAATAAAATATACAAAAAAAAGATGTTTAACAGGAAGAAACCTCCAACACAACCAGGCTCAGTGTGAGCAGCCAACTGCCAGGCAGACAGAGACAGACACACAGAAACAGCATAAAAATCACTGATCTATAAATACTTTCAATGTTTTAGTGTAGAATACCCCCATTTATGGCGCTTTCTGGGAAGGAAACAATTAAACGAAATTGGTGGTGTAAACAAAATGACAAGTAAAATCAGTCTAAGTCTAAGCAATTTAGGTCTGAGCCAGTTTTCATGTTCAAAAGGATGAAAGAGAGCACATATTGATAGTAAGAGTAAAAACTAAACAGATGCATATCTAGCACAGAAACAGGACTAAACACTGAAAAACAGGCCCGACTGTATCATCAATAATTGAAGTTGCTGACCCACCATCTAGGACATCATCATGGTTAAACATGTTTAACTGCTTATAAAAATCTGTTCAACTATAAATAGAGAAATGCTTCAGATTGTTTTGATAAATGGATTTAGTTCTTTAGTTATTAGTTATATATAGTTAGTCATTCTATAAATTTTCCCCTCCACTAAATAAATCTACTTGAATTAAATGTTTGGCTTTTTCCTGTAAAAAAAAAAACGATGCTACTGTAATAAAGCATCTATCTGCAACCGTGTCTATCATAATACATGTAGCAAGAAATCCAATTAACTTTAAGGATTTACCTGGCAGTATTCCCCACTTTTTAAGTGTGTTTTGGGTTGGAGTGACTAACAGTGAGTTTCTAACATATATCATGTTAGAAAAATAAAATTACCTTGTCTTTCTTTGGCACCAATGTCCCTAAGATTACGAACATGTGATGATAGATCAGAATTTCATTAAACTTAGGTGAATGAATTGCACAAACATGGAACTAAAAGGACACCATGGATCAATGCCACCATAGCCTATAAAACTGGCTAATGTCATCATAAAAGACCTGTTTCCATCAGGATAATGATGCAGAAGGACAGGTTTCATCAACATATTTTATATGAAAAAATACTTTAGAAGTTTAGCCTTGAAACAGGGCAGTAGTACCTGCAAAGAAAGATGATTTGAGTGCATTGCATTTATCTCTGCTGGCAAAACAGATAGCCTATTGGAGATAATAAAGTTTATCTTGATCTTTACAGCTTTATGAGATCAAAGGATAAAAACATGTCTGGTTTTATTTTCCCAGCAGAAATGTAGCCTTGCTCATACAGCTTGTCTCACATGCTGATAAAAAAGACCCACCTTTACATCATTGAGAGTTGCTTTGAGATCTATCTGCATGTTATTACAGTAAGATAAAAATAAAAGATTTAATATCCATATTGAAGCGTTTACAGCGAACAGAATAGATGTGCTTTAATCAATGTTTTCTTTGTGCGTTTAATGTATTACAATGGAAAAAACAATTATGGAAACAGCAAAAATGAAACCAATGTACTTCATTTCACAAAAAGGCTTTTGTGCTTGGTCAAGGTTTTTCCTGATTTTTAAGAAAAAAGAAAAAAGTGTGTTAAAGAAGAGATTGAAACATAATACAAATAAGTTTCGATGTAGTAAATATTTAACTTGCATAACTGATCAGCTGTTTCCGCTGCTGCAGTCCGGCACGGAATTCAAACCTTAGAACTGCATTTCTCTCTTGATGTTCCTGGTTTGCATAAACCATCACTAATACTAGCTGACATTATAAAAGTAAGTACTACTGCAGCACATTTAATAAAGCCTCATTACTAATCTGTGGTCTCCACTAGTTTGCTACTTCTACTTCCTGTTTCTTACAGCCAAGCGTAACATCGACGTATGACGACATTATGCGGTCAATTCACTCATTAACCAAAGATTGAGGAAGGCTTTGTGGGGCCAAGTGGGTCAGACCCTTCAGTTCAAGGGGCTTGCTTTGAGTTGCTGACTTAATGATGCTCAAATCCAAGACGGATTAGGAGTGCGGAATGACTCGCTACAGGAGTGCTCAGTCGGGATTTATTACCAAACCAGCAAAAATGAAAAAAGCATTTACTTTTTGAACCAACAGGAAAATGTAACTACAAAAGTCACTATCTAATCCTAAGATGGCAGCACTATGACACCTTTAAATACTGCAAAAATACTGTAAGTCCACATAAAAATGTAAAAAAAATTGCACAGTAACATTACCATAGCACTCATAGGCCCAGTTTATACAGTTTATCTGTTTAAAGAGTTGATTTTGGGGTGAGTTACACTTTAAACATTTATCTGTTTTTAAGCCATTTTCTTGTAGCCATCTTCAAAGGTCACATCAGCTCACATCAGCCTGACTTAAATTACAAATTTTCTCATAATTTCCAGTTTTATTAGGGACTACAAGAGATTAGCTTCTACTTTATGCTCTAATTGCCAAATAAAAATATTCACTACTTATTCAATTTCCCTTTGGAATTAAAAAAGTATTTTGAATTGAATTTAAAACATTTCTAAACACAAGTCAGTTACATTTATGCAAGAAATTATTAATATGGATCTTTAGAAAAATATTTGTCAATATCTTGCTGATTAGTTGAAGGTTTTATTACATCACTTTGACCAGCAGGAAGTATTTTCGGAGTAGTTCTGTCCTCTAAGCCTCTCTTTTCCTCTTCCCTAATGGGCAGGTTTCTTTCTTAGACAATGCAGCCTCACAACTTCCTTTTCTGGAAACACATCACTGTTGTAAATTATGCTCTGTAAAACACAGTGAGATAGACAGTTAACCAGCTCACAGGCCCTGCTCACTGTTTCCAGTAAATGTATGACCAAATGCATTGGTAATTAGGAAGAGCTCAGTCAGCTGGCTTTGAAATAGGGAAACAAACACTCTGGTGCATTACATCAGATGGATGCATATTTGTTTAAAATGCTACAGTTTGTTTCTGATTTTTTAAAAAAATCACTCATTCTACTTTTAAAGCAACATTCTCCTGGAAACGCAAACATGTCCTGTGCTTGGGAAGTTATGATTTAACTAAATAGGCTTTATAACTGTCAAAAACAAAGGAAAAAGTCAAATTATGATGGGCCAGCTTATGATGGGCCAGCTGAGGAATGGACGTAAAGGAAAAAGTCAAATTATGATTTCAAGAAAGGAAAAAACTTACATTAAATTCTAGACTCAGTGGTGAATAATTGCTGTTTTATGCATTTACTGATTACATTGCAAGATAAGGTATTGTTGTGCTACATTATAAGCTTTGTTATTGA
Source organism: Cyprinodon tularosa (assembly GCF_016077235.1). Classification (NCBI taxonomy): domain Eukaryota; kingdom Metazoa; phylum Chordata; class Actinopteri; order Cyprinodontiformes; family Cyprinodontidae; genus Cyprinodon; species Cyprinodon tularosa. The sequence goes on along the minus strand of NW_024039083.1, from coordinate 565,569 downwards.
AAGTTTCCTGTTTTGTCAGATTATGACCAAATGTTTGGAGACTTGTGCTTCTGTGTTTAAAGGTACAGTAGGTCCAATAGGTGCCCAATAATAAGGGAAACAAGTAGAGTTAAAGGGGAACCACTGAAGCTGGATTAGCTCACAGGGGAATTATTATTTGTCCGTCTGTCCATGTCTTCACACTCTCAGGTGTCTATATCACATTTAGTTAGCTTGTAATGGACGGAAGTCGCTTTCTTTCTTTGGTCTGGACCGTCTTTGCAGATGATGAAGCAAACTCTGGGTTTGGACTAACTGTAGAGATAGTGACGCCATCTTTTATCTCCATATTTCACTTAGCAACACTGTTGCTGGCATCTATTTATCAACACTATCCAAAAAACAAAAGTAGTGTATGGAGAAACTGCATTAAATTGGCTGTTTTGGAATATTAGAAATATGTCATCAGCTTAAAAAGAAACAATGGAAGCAATCATCACCATACATTTTGTTACTATTTAAGTTTCACTTGCATGGTGTAATTAAAAGCGAAGCACAGTGAAAAAATAAATAAAATTTTGTTCAAGACCAAAATTCTCTTGGCTGAAAACACCCTAGATATCTTAAATCATCTTGTTTGTGTTTTAAAATTCCACTTAAGTGCTGAGTAATGCAGAAAAGCCCGCTGGGTGCTGCAAAGAGTATGGATGAATAAATGACTGTCCAAAAGCATCGCTGCAAATTCCTCTGTTTTTCCTTGAAATTGTTGCACTCATAGAAATTGCAGGATAAAAGTTGGCTGTAAAAGCTGATTTATTTTCCTTTAATTTCAGGACATGCTGAAGAGCACGTCGTGGAAGGAGACTCACAGCCGCACCCTGAACTCTCCCCGATGATTTCTCCAGCCCCAATCCGGAGCAGGATGCCCCGCTGCTGCAGGCCCAGCAGAGGTCCCCGGCTCGAACTGAAAGGGAAGAAACAGAGGTTACTGAAACTGGGGCTGATGTAGAAGAAGTCAGAAAACTTCAGAAACGTTTGAGAGTTAAAAGTGGAGATCAATTGGAGGAGAATAGGTCTCCAGCGAAAAACGTTAAAAAGGACAGAAAAGAAGAAAAGGAATGTGAGGATAAAGATTATGCAGATAGGGAGACAGTGGATGAAGGGTTTCCCACTTCCAACGGGAGTGAAGATGAGAGCGAGGAGGCCAGCGAAGGCCAAAAAGAAAACTCAGATGCCAACAACAACTCATTGGAGACCCAAAAGGATGAGCAGGATGAGCTCATAGAAATCCCAGACTCTCCTGCTCAGGTGGGCTGTGCTGCATAAGAAAGAGCCTCATGTTGTCGTATGAAGGAGAGTGAAACAAAAAAAGCAAAATTTCCCTTCTCTTTTTAATTCTAATTAGGCTGAGCTAGAGGAGGATGAAGAGGCCTACTGTTCTGATGAGATCGAGGTGGTTCTGGTTGATAACTCCAGCCCTGGTTCAGGACCAGCTCATCTGGACGACAGTGACACGGTGAAGATCATCATCACCATGAGCTGTGACCCTCAGACAGCGGCTCAGTTGGAGGAGAGCGTCAAGCAGAGCTTGCAGGAGAACGCAAAGGTCAGAAACCCATTCGACTCGTTTCTGCACTGAGTCTAAAGATCACGGTGGATGAATGCATTTTTAAATTACGTCCGTAAAAACCTATAGATTCAATTTGCATTAGCTTTTAAAGTAGAATGTGTGTTTTTTTTTTTAAGTACCCTACCTTTTAATTCTTTCACAAATAGCTTAACTTTAGTTGAAATTTACTTAAACATTCAGAATCGGAAAAAAAAGAGGAGAAAATTTGGATATAATTAAAGGTAATTTAAAGTGGCTTTTATATGTAAACAAATTTATAATTTTAATACTAGATTTAATATAACCCTCTAATACTGAGCCATATCTGGGTGGGTCATGCCTTTCGTGACCACAATCCAAATTTTAGGAGATTTTTTTCAAATTCACTTTGCAGATCACTTTGCTGATAACAAATGATTTTTATGTGTCAAGCACAAATTTCTAAACTGTCATTAAATAAAGCATAGATTCATGTGAGGGGGTTTGATCCATTTAAGGCTTCTTGCATGTGACATTTCCCTGTTTGTCTCCTGCAAGGCTCAAAAGGATGCAGGAGAATGTCACATCAAGATCCCTGTCATCACCTTCGATTCCCCGGAAGAGGAGTGGCAACAGGAGCAGATGGAAGGAGAGGAGGCAACCGGCTTGGAGAATGACCCCACACCCAGACAGCAGCATCAGATCACCAGCCAAAGTGAAGAGTTTCACTTATGTAGAGAAACCATCAGTTCTGAATCCAACACGCTGGAAGGCGCCGATCTGGAGCAGGAGCAGCGGGGGCTGCTGGTGAATGAGGACAGTACGCCGAGCCCGCAGCTGACAAACGACAACAGCTCGTCAGGCATCGATGTCCACTCCCATCCTGATGACACGGACCCTCTGGAGCCTATTGTGGACTCGCAAGGATTCCTGCGTCTGCCTCCGATGGTCGGTCGCTATGGACCGGGCGGAAGGACCCACATCCGAGGCCTGAGCATGGACAGCGGGAAAGATGCCGTCCTCCTCTCAGACCGCTCCCATAACACGGTATGTTAAACCTCTCTTCTTCCTCTGTTTATGTCCTCATCCATCTGTAAAAAACAGCATTCATTATCTCACATTTCTGCAGACCACAATGACCAGCTCCAAATCCGACCTGGAGGCAAAGGAAGGCCAGATTCCCAATGAATCCAACTTCTTGGAGTTTGTTTCATTATTAGGTTCCCTGAGTATGAAAGGGGGAGGGAGGAGCACCCAGGAGGAGGAGGAGAAGGAGGGCAAACCAAAAGTGGAGGAAGAAGAAGGTTAAAACGCCTAATAAAGCATTTACAATCAGCTGCAGATTTTCCTCCAATTACTTATAAAGGAAACGTCTAATAAAAGTATTTCTGTGTATTGCCTGGGATGATCTCCTTTTATATCTTTCTCAGAAAATCAGAGTGCAACTCCTGGTCCAACAACTACGGATACCAGCACCGAGAACAAATCAGAGCGACCCAAGCCACCCACCAGTCTCCCAACTAACCCACTTCAAGCTATAAAACCTACGCACATCCCAATAGTCTCTCCTGACAGGTAAGCCTTTCTTTCAAGTGACTCTTTAAGTGTAAAAATACCAGTTGGATTTACTCCCTTTTTTGCAGTCCACAAACAGACAGGGAGAAGGATCCGGACTATGACTCCCTCCCATCACAAACCTCCCAGTCTGAGAGCTCCATGCTGCAGGTCATCTGCAGACCTGAAGCTACCAATAAAGAAGAGGCCTACACCTTCCACACAGTGCACAGTGAGAGCCGTCTTGTTTGAATTATCATGTTTTTTTTTTTTTTTTAGTTATAGAAGAAAAACTGACACTGTGGCAGTCAGTGTGTTTTACATTCAATTCCTTAACCTAAATGAATCCCACGTTATCAGTAGCTGCACACCATTCATCCAAGCGGAAAAGACCTGTTATGCTTAATGTGTCTGTTTGTCCAATCAGGAGACAGACCTCGGAAACTGTACGCAGAGAGAGCCCTCAACCTGCCGCTGGGAGCAGAACTCATTACAGGCAACATGTGGTATGCAGACACTCTGATCTTCCTTCAAGCCTTCTTTGCTAACATAAGTTTTCACCATCATTTTGCTTATATTTCTACCTGCATGTTCTCAGCTGTTATCTCCTGTGTTTAAGTCATGTTAAGATATTTACCTTTCCCATCGTTTTTCTTCTTTTTATTTCAAACTTTCCATATTGCCTTTCACAGATATTAATACCCTGCAAACTTTGTTAAATTATCGCCACAAATTCCAGTGCATTCAAGTGGGATTTTCTGTAATAGTCAGAAATAATGCATCAGATATATATTTGCCTGTTGCTCATGTTAATCATGTTAAGATGAGTCGCTGGTCACAAAAGCATATTTTTGATTAATATGCTAATATTTGTGTCATTTTAAAAATTTTCTTACCTGCTCAACATTCCACTGAAATTTATAAAACGGTCTGATGCTTGTAGAAAAAAAGGAAATATGCAGAGATTACAGATTGATACAAGGCTTAAAAAGAGTTGAAAATTGCTTGTAAATTCAGTGAAAATCATTCAATCAATTAAGTTCTTTATTGTCAAATACACTTTGCATTGTAATCAAGATTTCAGTTTCAGAACAGACTGTTCATCACATACATAGAGCTGCCTTTATCTCTGTGGAAAGATAGGAGCCACTTTTGGAGGGAGAGTGGGAAAAAAAACATATTTCACACCTTATCCTTGACAGGCTACAGTTTGAGATATCAGAAAAAAAACACCTCAGCACTAGAAAAGCACATTTAACACGAGATAAACATTTCAGCAGAAGGAAAACATAGGGAGGCTGGAGCCACATGTGAGACAATCTGGTATTTTAGCATTAGTTGTGTGCGTGGCGGGGATGCCGGCAGTTCTGGGCCCTTCTGCTTTAACATCCAGGGGAGTTTTGATAAGGCCGAATCAAAAAACATTTTTATTTTGAGAGCAAGCTACACAGAATTTCTTTTGTCGCTGGGCTCCACATGGCAAATCCAATATTTTGAATGTGTTAGGCTTTTCCACCTTGAAGTGGACAGTGCACATCCAAGATTTTATACCATCTCACCTTTGACTTCAACCACCGTAGCCAACTCCTTGCTCACAGCCTTTGTGATCATGTCAACCGCTGCAGGCAGCCTGATCTATGCCCAAATTGCCAAAGACATCCTCTGTAATTGTAGATACATCAGGTATCCTCCAAATCCAAACAGAAGAAATCCGAGCATCATAAATCCAAACATCCATACATCTGATCTCTCCATTCTGAGCTGTGGACACTGAAACTATTCAATAGTAGCTTTGAATGTATGTTTAGGCCCATTGTATTCCTGGAAGGTAACTCTCAGTCTTTTCCAATCTCCTACATCCGTCAGCTTCATGCTGTCACCAAGGTTTTTTACAGCGGAGATTTTAGGTGATTTCTGTTGTGAATTTGTACCCACGTTTTGCATGTATTTGTTTTAGTCCCCTCTGACCGGAGCACTTCTATCCTATTGGCACCTTTACTGCTCTATTGCTTCATATTCCAACTTTCCCCGTGCTACTTTTCTAAAAACCCTAGATCTAAGGATTGCATTAATAATGGTTCTCCTATTAACAGATTATTCCACATAGAATCCACTCTTGGAAACCAAGTCCAGTGGATTTATTTGAACTTTTATGGAACGACTATGACCTGGATGACTGAGAATCTTCATCAGCACAATCCACTCTCTTATTTGTAGCTTCCTTTGAGATGGAACAATTAAAGATTAAAGCAGTGAGAATACTTATACGATGGGTCTCTTTACAGCCGGCTTATTAAGTGACTTTTTTGTGTGTATCTTCAGTGACCTGCTGTCAACTTCTTCCAACTCAGAGGGTCAGGACGGTGCAGTGGGTGCTCACGCCGACTGCCCTTTCCAGCGACGCATCATTCCTGCTCACAGGCTGCGGCCACGGAGGACGCACCCAGAGATCTTTCCGGTCTTTATCTTCCTCCCGTTTATTTCATTATATTTATATATGGAAAAATGGAAATTATTAGAATTCTTCCTCCTGTTTATTTAATTATTTTTATAAATATGGAAAACGGAAAATATTAGAATTCTTCCTCCCTTAAATTTATACTGAGCTGTACTCACAGTAACACTTCATCCTTTTATTTTATAGGTGAAAAATGTGGGACAGATATAATCAGTTAATTTATAGACAGCTTATAAGATGCTACATGTTCCTGCGCTTTTATATCTGCTCACTTTCTGTGTCCACCTGTTCTAAATGTATTCAGTGATTTACTAAAACATGTCAGTAGGGTTGCTACACAGTCTGTGGGTTATCAAGGTTTGGGAAAATAAGAGTATCTGTATTTCAGGACTTTTAATGTTCTGTCTGAATGATGTGTTTTTCTTCACATCTTCATTCTTTGCTTCTGTTTCTTTCCTTCTCACTTGTGTTGTTTTTTCTTTACCTCCTGGTTACCATCCCTTTTATTGCTTCCTTTCCATGAGTGCATTCCTGTCCGTCCTTGTATGCGTTCCTACCTTCTTTCTGCATGTCCAAAACCATTTTGTATCCTTTATCTTCATGCACTATATTTTTTCCTCCCTCCTTTCTTTCCTTCTCCTTTTGGGTATCCTTCATTCTTTTATCTTACCATAATTTATTGATTCTTCCCTTTTTCACCATCGTCTTATTTCAACCCCTATCTTAATTTTCATTGTGTGCTATTCTTTCTTAAGTTCATACTTTTAATTTTTAAATTCTTTTTTGTCCTCTTTATTCTCCCTACTTTCATATTTTTTTCCCTGTATCCTTCCTCACTTTATGTTGTTGTATTCTTTCTTTCCTTTATTCCTTATGTTTTTCCTTTTTTTGTTCATTCCTTTCTTCCTGTCTCTATTTATTGCAGGTCTTATATATAAAATATGTCAGCTTTTACTTTAAATCCTAAAATGATCACGAAGGTCTGAGAACTCTAGAAAGTTGAGTCCAGAATGTGAATCTGAAAATGTGAAGCGACCTGAAAGCGAACTTAAAGAAACTGAACTCTGTTACAGTTTAAAACATTTTGTTAAAATGTGCATCACTGGAACATGTTGATCTGTTATTGCTCATGACAGAATAATCATGATGTAATTCCTCAGTGTGTTTATGCCTTTGTTTTTCACATGAACATGAGGAGAAGGGTTACTTGATGGGATGTATTGTTTGTCTTTGCAGGAGGAGGACTCCTTGGACGAGTCTTCAGAGACTTCCACACAGGAGAAGCAGACCAGGAAAGTTTATTATAAACTCCAGCTGCTTCCTGGGAAGTGGGTCAGTGTTTTGTACGATCGGCTGACGCTTCTTGCTCTATTAGACAGGTAACTTCCTAAACCTCCCTAATCAGATTTTCTACAGACATTAGTCTTTCTCCCCCAATCGGTTTGGTCGGTTGTGTCAATCAGCACCACTTCTGTGATCCTCCCCTCTTTATATGCATGTGCTGTTTTCTGAAAGAAACCAGGATTTTCTGGAGAACCTTGCAGCGGTCTTCATGGCCTTCCTGGTTTCCTTTTTGGGTTTTGTGCTTCTCAACCACGGATGCTTCAAAGACTTCTGGGTCTTCCAGTTCTGCCTGGTCATCGCCAGCTGCCAGTACTCTCTACTGAAGGTGAACAACGCTGTAGATTTTTGCTCTTGTCGTCTCCGTCCAGACCAGCATTGTTTTTATATGTACAATGTCCCGTTAGGACTGTGCATTCACACAGCACTATATTCTAGGGTTAAATGATTACAAAACAGACAGATTAGGTTGCTAAAGGTTGGATTCATTCGGAAATATATTTCCCTCAGTATGTCTGCAAACTTTCTGGTACATAAATAATCGGGTCGGCTAATTCGAGCACTATCCTGCTCAGGAATTATACTTTATGATTTCTGGCTCCTTTAAAAATTTTCCTCTAGAAAACTGCCATTGGATCTCTTCATTCAGGCAAAAAATTGTCTCAGCAATAGAAATAAACTGTTGCATATCAACGAACACAAGTTAAAAAGTTGAAATACAAGCTTGGAACCAGTTATGGGGTACCACAGGGGTCAGTTTTGGGCTCTGCAATATTCATTATGTATATTGACTTATGAAAAATGATTGCAATATTGAAATGAGTTTTATTTGAAGACAATACTGATATCCTTCGCCTATTTAGATTTGGATTTACAATGATAGTTGTTGATTAAAACAGAATGGGCAAATTTAATGTTTTAAGTTAAATAAATCCTTTTAAAACAAATTTAAATTTGAATCAACCAAGTCATTTTTTGTGTGTTTAATTCTTAAAATGATAAACATTTTAATTCCTAAAATGATAAAAATCAACATCAGAATACCTAATTTTATTTAGGAATACTTACTAATGTAAAGAGTAAATCATTCAAATAATTTCACAGTAAGAGGAGAAGGATACATTTTAACAGGTGAAATAAGTACAAAATAGTGTGAGCAATTTGGTCTGTGGAGTAACTTCTGTCATGATGGGTTACTGAGAGGCCCAAGATGCAGAACACCACGGAGACAGAATAAAAGTTTAACAGGTTTATTGTTTCACAAAGCACATGGAAATAACACTGGCACTGGTTCAGGCCTGGGGGCTGGTTCACTGGAGTCTGTGTGGGAGACAGTTCAGTTAGCGTTGGATCAGTTGAGTTTGAGTTTAAGGTTTTCAGGTTTGTACCTTGAGGAGTCCTGGTAAAGCCTTGAGAGAGGAACTGTTGGGTCCAGAGATTGTTTTGTTCAGCAGAGTCTGAATACTGCTTCAGCGTCTTACTTCTAGCGTGAAGGCAGACCTTGGTTCTGAGATTCAAGCTCTTAGTCCTGAGCTACATGAGAATCCAGAGAAGAGTCTTCAGGTTTGGCTCAGAGGGCAGGCTCGGCAGGTTAAGCTCTTCCAGAGCTTCACAGGAGAAAGACAGGTTTCCTGAAAGCAGAGACAAAGGGTTAGAATCCAATCTGGATTCAATGGCAACAAGGTTCTCAGAAGATACTAGGCTTAGGTGCTAACCAACTGGATTTAACACTGCGGCGTCGAGGCAAGGTCTGAAGACAGCTTCTATACTGTGGATCCTCTGATGATGACATGCGCCTCAGGTGTGTCGAAGGCTCAGCTCAGGAGGATCCATGGCGGACTCTGCTGGAGAGAGATGGAACTTCTCCAGCTCCCAACAACTTCTGGGTACAAAGTTAAAGAAAGAGTCAAAGGGAAAATATGTTGCATTTTGAAAACTTATGCAAAAGATTAACTGAGGTACAGAAAATTAGCTACTATTGCTGCTTTGCTCAGATGTTAATTTTACAACTGTTCAGGCCTGAAACAATTAATCGGATTGATGACATAAAAAAATCAATTTTTAAAATTCAACCAATTTCCTCTTCAAATAATTGTTAACAGCATACAGACTCTAAAGGAAGCTATTTGTTAAAAGAGCAACCAACTCAGAGCAGTAATAAAGATAAAACTACAGTTATTCAACACGTTTTGCAGTAAGGATGAAAAACCCTTCTTGTCTGTAAATATGAAACATTAAGATAATCTTGGTGGCATTCCTGAACATCAAGTATTTAAAAAAAAAAACTGGTTTCACCATTTTTAATGTCAATAAATATCAGTTTTTAAGGTTCAAGCACTTCATTTAGGTCGTTGTTTTTCTAAGGGTATTTGTATTAATACATCAGGAAAATTTTTTGAATCCATTGCTGAAATAGTCAATAGCTGGAGCTCTAGAACTGTTGCAGTTTTCCTTATTCAGAAAAATCATAGATTCCTCCTGTATTTCTCTTGTTGCTTTTCTTGGGTAATGTTTCTTTTTAATCATAGTTGGAATTTTTCTGTGTTAACTTTTTGGCATTTTGACAGAATAACAGCTCAGATGTTTTATTAAAGGCCGATAATTTTAATGCAGTGTGTTCCCATGGCATGGGCAGTTCTAGACAGGGGGCGAGACCTGGCTGTGGCATCTGTTAGGGTTTCTGTACTGCAGACAATCCAATAAATAATTTTCATATGATGATATGCATTGGCACAGAAACTATAATTTAAATATAATGTATTTGCGCAAATATAATTTTTTAATTCAAAACTTTATTTTAACAATAGTTTATAAATAAATGTGTCACATTTTTGCTTTTGAGATAGGATCACAATGGCCTTGGCTTTCCTGATACATTAAATGATGAACTCTTGCTTTTTTTTATTGATTTTATTCTTTTGCTCTCTATTGGCTGTTCCTTGGTACTTTTTGCAGTCAAACTTTATACTGTAAAGCAGCTTTATTGAACCTCCCTGGGCTGTTTGAACAGTAAAGCTTTAAGTGCATGTGTCACGCAGACCCAATGCAGTCAAAAAACAAAGCTTTGTTTGTTCTTCCAGAGCGTTCAGCCAGACGCTGCATCACCAACACATGTGAGTCCCTCGTTTCTTTCTTTGATTTAACAAAACACAAAAAAATGGTTAAAAACAAGTTTAAGAAAAAGAGGCTAATAGTTACTAAAGATTCCCTTTCTGACATCATGCATCTTCAGGGTCACAACCAGCTGGTGGCCTACAGTCGAGCAGCCTACTTCTGTATTTTCTGCTCGCTGATCTGGCTGCTGGAGCTGCTGCTGAGGAGGAAGGACCTGCCCGTTTCCACCCTCTATGGAGTCACCATTATCTGCTACGATGTCCTGAGCTTCGTTCGGGATCTTCTCGTCGGTAAGAAAAAGAGCATTTTAACACACTGCTGTCAGATAGATATACGGCTTATTTCCTTAGTTTTCAAATTCCTTCCCTCTTTACTAAATGTTTTCTATCTGCATTATTAAACATGATTTGTTTTGTGTGTGAATCAGGTTTTACCTACTTTTTCCCTGTCGCCTTCCTGGTGGGCCTTTTCCCTCAAATCAACACCTTCACTATCTACCTGCTGGAGCAGATTGACATGCACCTCTTTGGTGGAACAGGTCAGTGATGGTGACATTTAAGTATTGATGTATTCATGTGGGTTTTTCAAAGGGTTAGAGAAGCTGAAATAAAGAAATAAAGAGGATTGGTTGGTGAGATTTGCCCCAAACAGTGACCTCATATTATCAGCAGATTATAATTTACAATTCAATAATCCCAGAAACAAAAATCCCAAACTAAAAACCCTTTATATAACAAAATATAAAACCAACTCCAGTAGCTTGTTTATAAAGATTTTGTTGCACAGTTATGCACACATGAATTATCTGTGGCCTTAAGAGTCATTTAGGAATCTATGCAATAGTTAGTGAATATTTAGACCAAAGTTATTAGTTAAGATAACAAAGTTCTAACCGTTCAGTATATGTTTATAATAAAAACAACATCTAAAAAATTTGGTTTAAAGGGACAGTATTTGCAGCTGTGTCCAAAAGGATTCTCGCCTTGATTGGGAATTATAAATAGAAAAGAACCTTAATTCTATTTGATTCCTAAAAGGGGTTTTAAAAACAGAATAAGAAGTATTTAAATCCCAAATACAAACATTGGCTTCCTGTTTTTATGTTCTATCTGTAACCTGCTATTATTAGGGAAGCAGGCTATTAACAACCCATGTTTATTTCCATCTCGCTGCTGCTGGGGAGGAGTGGTAATTTGTTTGTGTCCAAACAGTAGAGGAAATATACATATACAGTGTTCTGCATATGATATTGGTAAATATTAAGTTAGCAGCAATAACAGCTTTAAAAAAATTTCATTTGTTGCTTTCAACCAATATTTTGTTAAATAATTCATATCTAGATTAATCATTTTTTTAGATCATGCTTTACTTTTTCAAACTAATCAGTAAATGTTTCTGCTTCCCGGGGAAACAAATAACATAGAGAACCTTCCTTTAATGGCTAGACTGCATAAAGCTGAAATAATCTCATTCTAGTTTCTTGTATAGGAGGAGTTAATTAAACTACAGTTGGTTCTGAAGTAACAAAAGCTAAAAAGATTGTGGCTGAAATGAAGACCTGTATCATAGATTAAGTAATAATATTATATGAGTGGGGATCAAAATGTCTGTAAGATGTTAGCCATTAAGAACTGGGGTCAGTAGGGAAGGGAAATTTAATGCATCTTTGTACTAGTTGGATAATATAATATAGCCAATGATTTTATGCTGTCACAGTAAGCAGTGTGGTGTAGATAATGTCTCCCACCCCATGCATGAAGCTGTTGCAGAACTGGAGAGCTCCTTCAGTGACAGCCTGCTGCACCCTAAATGCACCAGGGAGCGTTATCGCAGATCTTTCCCCCCAGCAGCTGTAGGACTCTATAACAATCACTGTTCCCAACAACCTCAATAAGTTGATGCATTCATGCTATTTTTTGCAGTTTTTATATGAGTCACCTAAATAACATGCTGTTATCATTTTTGCACATCTCTGGTGTTGCTGTTATTTCGCATATCCATTACTGTAAAAATGTCCATGGCTGTATATTGATTAATTACTCTCCAGTTGCACATTATTTATATTGTAAAAACACTGTAAAAGTCTGTTGATTTTATACCACATTTGTGTGACCACTTTTGCTATAATCTTTTGCTGCTGCTTTAACACCACAAATTTCCCCATTGTGGGACAATATAGGGATATTCTATTCTATTCTATTCTATTCTATTCTATTCTATTCTATTCTATTCTATATTCTTCTATTGGGATGAGATATCCTGAAAGCTCACAGTTAGAGTTCTGCAGCAGAGACTTTCAGTTGGATTGTTTAAGTCTTGAGACAGTATCAGCCTCCACATCTGAGCTCCATCTCCAAGTGGGGGTGGGGGTCTTTAGGCTTTGTCCTGCATGGCTTTGTTGCTGGTATGGAAAGTGTCTGACTTTGGAACTGGCCACCCCTCGGTGTCTAATTTCTGATGTACCCTGGGAGTTGTGGTGGGTGTGTGCTGATCACTTCCACTCACAGGTGTATCTTTGCTACTGGGGTGGGGGTGGGATTTGGGCAGTTCCACTTCGGATCCCAGTTCCTCCTTTGGGTTCTAAAGTTTTAAAGAACTTTGGTATTAGAGAAATAACATAATGATAATACTCTGCTGGGGCTTTTTTCCTGAGGAAATAATACAAAAAAAATAAACTGCTTTAATAAGAGCTGAATTGATTTAAAGGCTTTTTAAACATCTTTTCCAACAATGTCAATGTTAATGGAGTGTCTGTATAGCATTTTATTTATACGGTCCATATAAATATAGTCCTCTACTTGTAGCGATAAAAAAGAAACACACATCTTTTACCACTGAGAGATTTCCGTTAAAAGCAGGTTGTCTAAATATTTAGAGGTGTTGCTCTGAAATCTTACTAGGACTGAATTAATGGACCCCGTTGCCACAACAATGTAACCCAATCCCAGAATGGGGGGTTTATTTTACATTCCTTATAATAAATATTAACTCCATATTTTTTATGTGTGAGAAGGAATATGAGTAGTTATGACTGAGCTGAATTCTTGCTTTAATATGGGTCATCACTAGAATTATGTTCTTTAAATGGGTTAAAAATAGGCCTATGTGGGTCAAACTTATATAGGTCACTATGAGGTACTACTAACCCAGTTCCCTGCTTTGCAGAATTATCCATAAATCATATAGAGATGTTACCCACCTTATTTTCTCTGTCATTGTTAGTAAAAGCTGCTGAGTTTTTCTCATTTTTGAGGTCATTTGTGTGTCTCAGCTGCTACAAGTCTGATCTCAGCAATCTACAGCATCGTCCGCAGTCTGGTCGCTCTTTCTCTGCTGTACGGTTTCTGCTTCGGAGCTCTCAAGGTGCGTGACTGAAACAGCAAACCAACTCCGACCAGATTCAGTTTGCATTCTTATGTGTGCGTCTAATGCGTTTGCATTCTTTATGTGTGACTGCAGGAGCCGTGGGATGAGCAGCACACCCCTGCCCTGTTCTCTGGTTTCTGTGGCCTTTTGGTCGTGTTCTCTTATCACCTCAGCCGGCAGAGCAGCGACCCCTCTGTGCTGCTGTGAGTATTTATGTGTGTCTGTGTGTGTCTGAGCTTTGCAACCAACTGAAAACACCGTCATTATAAAAGCGCATAGAGTTTAGTGCTTTGATAAGTTAGCTATTTCTAATACATTTATTGAATTCTCTACGTTAAAGCTGGGATATTATTGTTTTATTTTAGTTATTCTAAGTAACTTTATGTTTTATATACATATATATTTGCTCTTCAGCACATTGCATCCTAATTGGCAATTCTACAGCCAGAACATACAAAACATTCAAGGTTCCTATTTAAAATAACGGATCTAAAAGTGTTCAGAGAGAATCCTGGCTTACAGTTTCCCTCTTTTGCAAAATTTCACATGCAGGGATTTAAGAAAAAAGTAAAAAAAAAAAAAAAAAAGTGGCAGTTTGCTACATAAAATAACTGGAAACATGAATATTGCAGCATCATTTGTTCGAATGTCCTTAATCTAGTACCGGTACTTTACTGCCCTGCTAAGGAGCATGTGTTCCTTTTTGCCGGATTTTATATTAACTTACCACAAAAACACAGCATATTTGTGAAAGGAAATTATTCATAGTTTTTTTTTTTATGTTCACATATTTGAAACATCGAGTTAAAATGAAAAACTTATTGAGTTCTAATAATCTTAAAGGAATAGTACACCCAAAACATGATTAGCCTTCATTTTCTACTCACCCCCATGCTGAACAACACTCTGGAGTACTTTTTTGATATCTCAAATGCATCTGGAGATCTGGGAGGCTTCTTGCTGTCTGCTGACATTCAAATAATGGAGGTCTATGGTGCCCGAGGCAGAAAGGTCCATAAAAGTCCACAAAAGACGTGTCAATATTCCTCCACACTGCTCGTCCAATGTATTCCAAGTGTCCTGAGTGGGTAACGTCCATAATTTACTCGAAACGAAGTCATTTAGAATGTTTTTAGAGCATAAACAGTAGTGTATAGGATTTCCTAAAAACGAGTTCACGACACTACGGAAGCCGGCAGACTAAACCAGATGAAAGTGCGCATTCAGCGTCTGCTCTGCCCATAATGCAAGCGTAGAAGAAGAAATGTGCTGTTTACCTGTGCAAAGAAAGAAACAACGACAGAAAAATGTCTGAGGACTTCAGTGTTGAGGAAGAGCATGAGTTCTTTGCCGAGCTGAATGCGCTGGTTTGGTCTGCCGCGGTTTCCGTAGACTCGTGAACGCGCTTTTAGGAAATCCTACACACTACTGTTTATGCTCTAAAAACATTCTAAATGACTTCGTTTCGAGTAAATTATGGACGTTACCCACTCAGGACACTTGGAATACATTGGACGAGCAGTATGGAGGAATATTGACACGTTTTTTGTGGACTTTTATGGACCTTTCTGCCTCGGGCACCATGGACCTCCATTATTTGAATGTCAGCAGACAGCAAGAAGCCTCCCAGATCTCCAGATGCATTTGAGATATCAAAAAAGTACTCCAGAGTGTTGTTCAGCATGGGGGTGAGTAGAAAATGAAGGCTAATCATGTTTTGGGTGTACTATTCCTTTAAGAGTTTGTGCTGCTATTTTGCTTTTGCAACATCTGATTCCTAATCGTTTTTAAGAATACCTTTCATTGAAATGACCGTTAGGTTGCAAACAAAACCTGATGCCACATCTTCCCCTTTTCATTTCTAGATCTCTTATCAAGTCAAAATTAATGCCCGCACTGGTGGAAAGTGAAGAAGAGGAGGAAGAAGATGCAGAAATCAAAGACCCGCTGCCTGAGAAGCTGCAGAACTCCATGGTAACTATGAACAATGAGCGCAATATGATGTTTGGATTATTACCAAGCTGCTGAATGCACAAACACACTGCATGAACTGAACATAGCGGCTCACAATAATTGCAATCAGGCTATCAATGTACTAAATCACAGAGTGTCTGTGAATTGATCTGTAAAAGCAGGGCAGGCTGCGATAAGCTCAAGTGAAAGACAAAGCAGCAGCATTTCAGTTGATTAGAGAATGTGATCACTATATAAACCCTAATTTACAGATTACAGATGTAGCCGGGATTCTCTTCGCTTTTCTCTGGCTTATGTGTCTCTGATCACGAATAAATTGAGGCTAATAGAGCCTGACGACACCTAGATCAGCCTGTAATGTACAAGGAGATTAAGGGTAATTAGATCCTTCTTTCCTATAATCTGCAGAAGGAGATTCTGCTGTCTGATTTGGTGGTTTGCTCTGTCGCCTACATCCTGACCTTTGCCATCACAGCGAGCACCGTGTTCCTCTCCCTGAAGGTTAGGTTCTCACAAGCTTTTTTTAAATTTAAACATAAAGGATTCAGCATCTTATAACCGTCCCATTTTTATGTTTGCTCTCCTTTAACCCACCTGCAGCCCTTTGTGACCATCGTGCTGTACGCTCTGGCGGGGACGGTCGGGTTCGTCACACACTACCTAATCCCTCAGCTGCGGAAGCATCACCCTTGGTTGTGGATCTCTCATCCAGTTCTCAAGACTAGAGAGTATTACCAGTTTGAGCCCAGAGGTCAGAAATACCTAGTTAACAGCATGTTTACAGGTGCTGGTCATAAAATTAGAATATCATGAAAAAGTAGATTGATTTCAGTAATTCCATTTAAAAAGTGAAACTTGTATATTATATTCATACATTACATACAAACTCATATATTTCAGATGTTTATTTTGTTTAATTTTGATGATTACAAATGACAACAAATGAAAATCTCAAATTCATCATATCAGAAAATTAGAATATTACTGAAGACCAATAAAAACAAAGGATTTATAGAAATGTTGGCCAACTGAAAAGTATGAACATGAAAAGTATGAGCATGTACAGCACTCAGTATTTAGTTGGGCCTCCTTTGGCCTTTATTACTGCAGCAATGCGGCGTGGCATGGAGTCGATCAGTCTGTGGCACTGCTCAGGTGTTATGATAGCCCAGGTTGCTCTAATAGTGGCTTTTAGCTCTTCTGAATTGTTGGGTCTGGTGTATTGCATCTTCTTCTTCACAATACCCCATAGATTTTCTATGGGGTTAAGGTCAGGAGAGTTTGCTGGCCAATTAAGAACAGGGATACCATGGTCCTTCAACCAGGTACTGGTAGCTTTGGCACTGTGTGCAGGTGCCAAGTCCTGTTGGAAAATGAAATCTGCATCTCCAAAAAGTTGGTCAGCTGCAGGAAGCATGAAGTGCTCTAAAACTTCCTGGTATGTGGCTGCGTTGACCCTGGACCTCAGAAAACACAATGGACCAACACCAGCAGATGACATGGCACCCCAAACCATCACTGACTGTGGAAACTTTACACTGGACTTCAAGCAACGTGGATGAAGTGCCTCTCTTCTTTTCCTCCAGACTCTGGGACCTTGATTTCCAAAGGAAATGCAAAATTTACTTTCATCAGAGAACATGACTTTGGACCACTCACCAGCAGTCCAGTCCTGTTTCTCTTTAGCCCAGGCAAGACGCTTCTGACGCTGTCTGTGGTTCAAGAGTGGCTTGACACAAGGAATGCGACAGCAGAAACCCATGTCTTTCATACGTCTGTGTGTGGTGGTTCTTGAAGCACTCACTCCAGCTGCAGTCCACTCTTTGTGAATCTCCCCCACATTTTTGAATGGGTTTTGTTTCACAATCCTCTCCAGGGTGCGGTTATCTCTCTTGCTTGTACACTTTTTTCGACCACATCTTTTCCTTCCCTTCGCCTCTCTATTAATGTGCTTGGACACTGAGCTCTGTGAACAGCCAGCCTCTTTAGCGATGACCTTTTGTGTCTTGCCCTCCTTGTGCAAGGTGTCGATGGTCGTCTTTTGGACAACTGTCAAGTCAGCAGTCTTCCCCATGATTGTGTAGCCTATAGAACTAGACTGAAAGACCATTTAAAGGCTTTTGCAGGTGGTTTGAGTTAATTAGCTGATTAGAGTGTGGCACCAGGGGCCATCAATTTTGAACCTTTTCACAATATTCTAATTTTCTGATATGATGAATTTGAGATTTTCATTTGTTGTCATTTGTAATCATCAAAATTAAACAAAATAAACATCTGAAATATATGAGTTTGTATGTAATGTATGAATATAATAAACAAGTTTCACTTTTTAAATGGAATTACTGAAATCAATCTACTTTTTCATGATATTCTAATTTTATGACCAGCACCTGTATATGTTTTTAGCATTTAGTGACACTCTGGCTGGATAGTTAACCATAGTTAACCATATCTGGTGTTTATGTGTTTGTGTTTGCTGTGCTGTTTCAACCACCTGGCTTTTGATTTAAGGTACATTTTAGAGCTAATCCTCCATTTTTATTAGTCCATCCACTCCTTCCAAGGAAAGAGACCTAAAGCATGACGCATCCATCGCCATACTTTACTGCGTTCTTTGATTTGGAAGGTTTACCTTATTGTTTTCAAAAATAAGGAAGGCCATTCAGTTCAAACTCTAACATATCTTTTAAATAAATTGCTCTTCAGAGAGAGTTTGACTTTACTCTGTAGGCAGCTGTAAATCTCCAGTCCAAGTTTGAAGGTGATGATTTCAGTTCAGCAATGTCATTTTTTATTTTTTTAACCAATGGCTGCCTTTTTATTCGTTTCCGTTCCATTGTAGTTTTACCTTGATGGCTTTTTTACAGAGCATCCCAAACATTTTCCTCATGCTTAAAGGTGACAGTTTGATTCTAATGGTCAAAACTTGAACAGCACTGGGTGTTTTAGCAGTACAATAATCCCACACATGCAGGAAAACTGCTTCTCCAGATGATGAATTAAACTAAAATGAAGCCTCTGAATTGCCCCACCCTCACTAAAATCTAGAGAAATAATTTTAAATGCAGTCTGTACTGGAAACTCCCAATAATAAATGAGCATTAGCATTTCTGATTAAAAGAAAGGTCCAACTTCCAACCTGAATTATGCTAGAAGGTTTTCGATGGCTTAAAAAAACATCAGGCTGAGATACAACTCTCTTAGGAAACTTTATATAGATATTAGCAGGGTTGTACGTATGTTTAAAACTGAGCCAGTATGAATATTTTGCTGCTTATAGATAAAAATCTTCATGATTTTAAGCATGAAGGCTTTTTTATACCATAATTCCACAACTAAAAAAGAGCAGCTTAAAAAATTATATCAAAAAAGAAATAGAGATTGCATTAATGTCTGATGAATTCCTATAAACACCTCTATGAATATAATGACAAAAGTGTCTTTTTTTTATATTTAAAGCTAATATTAACCATAGATGGTATCCTGAGAAACTTTTTCCCTGTTGCTGTTTCAGAGGACGCTGTGCTCATGTGGTTTGAGCGTCTCTACGTGGGGCTCCTGTGCTTTGAGAAGTATCTGGTCTACCCTGCTATAGTGTTGAGTGCCCTTACTAATGATGGCTTTGCCCTCAGTCACCGCAAGAAGCTGGGAATCCAGTAAGTTGGCAAATCAAATAGAACACCCTTTAGCCTTTAGGCTTCTAAACTGACCTTACTCAACCTGTTGCTGACCTCTGCTTGCAGCTGCGATGTTCTCCTTACAACGGTCGCTGGACTGAAACTGCTGCGTTCCTCTTTCTGCGATCCCAGCTTCCAGTTCCTCACGCTTCTCTTTACACTCATTTTTTTCCACTTTGACTGTCCACACGCCTCTGAGAGCTTCCTGCTTGACTTCTTCATCATGTCGATTGTCTTCCACAAGGTAAGGCACAGCCGATCGTATCCCGGGAACCTGGTTCAGCTCACATCATTCAACATCCCAGAAACAGTTTAAGTTTAAACCAGGAGTTTCCATGGAGTTAATCTTTCCCACCCTCAGTCTCACTGCAGCCATCTTCCTTTCAATTCTGGGGAAAACTAGTCATGCAGCAATTTTCCTCAAATATTTTTTACTTTCCTTAGCAGCGGGGGCACAGTCATGTGAGATTATAGGACACCGCACTCAACAAGAAGTGCAATGAAGTCCTCATTAAGCAAAACATATAAACAAAGATACTAATTTCTTCACCTGAGATAATCTGCAGCTCGGTCTCTGAGTTGTGTTTGTCCCACTCCCACTTGATTCAAGGCCTCCGGGTGAATTTAATTATATATTTTAAGCCTTTTCCATGTTGGACCTTCCAGTATCTTATATTATTAATAGATCATGTGAAGTTTAACAAAAAGCTCAAAGCTAATATAATGGACTCTTCTATAGAGGAGAAGTTGTACAAATTTTTTTGTGAAATTGTTTTTGTGTTTTTGTTTCTTTAATTCTTTTGGTTTATCCTACAAACATCTGTAACAAATGCAGCTGCTTTGTTATGTATATAACTGCTCTTTTTGCTTTTTCGTCATGTGACACTGATGTGACGTTACCTTTGCACTCTGTTCCTTGTTGGATTGATAAAGGAATATTTGTACTGTTTTTTTATTTAAGGGGTGGGAATTTATAAGCCTTTTGCTTCAGTCCACTCCTTTGAGCAGATTAACTGCTCAAATGAATAAATAAAGAAATACATAGATGATGGTGGGTTCTATTTTGGTGAGTAGGCCACGTCCCTCACAATAAATCATGCTTTAAAATAAAAGAATGACAGCCTGTTGTAGAAGGGATATGGACATGGGGCTTGAAATTATATAAACGCAACAAAGGTGCATTTGACTGCATTAAAGGGAGAAAAATAACATTAAAAGATATGTTAGGATAAAAATATTAAGCAAGCATTGATGGGTTGATGTTCACTTCAAGATAGGAAGAAAAATAAATCTGTAGCTGGATTTGACACCTAATTTCAAAGCTTTAATCTTATGTCCAGTTTTCCACCTGATTTGAAATCTTGACCTCTATAGTCTGAGGGAGTGGAACTCATATGGTTTTAGAAACCTCTTAGGTTATGTGTGTGTATCCCCTCAGCATACCATAGACCTGTGATAAAGTTTAGTCTGTTTTCTGTGTTTGTGTCCAGATGCGAGAGCTGCTGCTAAAACTCCACTTCATCTTGGTTTACATCGCTCCCTGGCAGATCGCCTGGGGCAGCGCCTTCCATGCCTTCGCTCAGCCTTTCGCCGTGCCTCGTATCCTTTCTTCAAACGCCACGCCATGGGAAAGCATTAGCAAGATGCAAAATGGGTTTCTGTTTTGGCTTTTTGGTCATTTTAAGTTTTCAGATCAACAGTTGTTTTTTTTGGAATAACAGAAATACAATCAGATTTCCTCAGATTATCAATGATTTATTATGGAGTGAAAAAAATTAAGTCCAACAAAAATTGACTTAAACTGGTTGACAGAATATTTCTAATTCAGCCAGACTGGCTGGTATTTAACAGTCTGTTTAAATGTAAATAGGCTGAATATTTGTAGAGAGCTTTTTTATTCCTACTGACACCTCAAAAAAGCACTTTATACCATAGCCACATTCACCAAATTGCACTCTTTAATGTGCATATATGGTTAGTGCCATGACAGAAGAAGGGTGGAGCTGAGCCCACAGTATCTTATGTTTAGTTGTCCTTTTCACCTACTTTAAAGTCTCGCCTTTTGCAAATTAATTAGATTATTTAACCACAGTTTTATTCATTGTGTTCGTTTTTTTTTAGCCATTCAGTCTAGTTTGGCCTGCTGCTTTGATCTTGTTCGTGTCTTGCTTTATAACCCGAATGTACTTTAACTACTGTCTGGGCATTCTCCTTTTGGATTTTAAAGGTATAGTGGAGGATGTTCTTTTTCTGGGTGGATCACCAAAATAAGTGGTCCTCCTAATTGTCAATCATTCTTGTGATATGTTTACGTAAGGCCGTCCTACGTGCTCGTCCCCATTTTCACTTACCGGTGATGAGAGAAAGTAAGCTTGTATGAGAGATGCAAACAGCAACTTTTAAACAGAGTGTGCACGAGGGGAAATGGGCTCCGGTATGCTCTTGCACGCAGAATAGGCGTTCCCTCTCTGGAGTGGGTATAGGGTTGTGCATGTGGATTAAAAAAGGTACAGCCTGAATTCATGGCTCGCTGATAAAAAATAAACCTATTCAGAAATGCTCTGATGTAACACGCCTGTGCACGCCTTCTGAAAAGCTCCACTTATATAAAAATGTTCTACCAAAAATGTCAGAGAATCACTGACATCATTTTGATAGACAGACTGACTGACTGACTGACTGACTTTGTGTTGTCAGATAGGTTCAGTTTGCATTAGCTCCTAATTCTAGAGCTTAATTTCCAATCAGCTCAGGGTCTGGCCTGTGAAAAGGCCCCATATATTCCTTATTGTTATCAATTCATCATATAACAGTTTAAAATTGGACCATGATGATTCTGTCAATATTTGTCCATTCAAAAATCATAACACCTTTATAAAGCTACATCTACTCTGGTAAAATTAGTTTATTGATCTGAAACCAATAACTAGAACAAAAAATGCAAAGGATAAAAGCAATGTTTTAAGAGGAAGCTACTTTTTCACAGCACAATACACCAGGACCACCAGCTCTACCTTTTATTTTCCTTTACCCCCATCTGCGTGTGTCCAGACTCAGCCATGTTGCTGCTACAAACTCTGCTCACCACTGTCTTCTACACCCCACTGGCTCCCTTCCTCGGCAGCGCCATCTTTATCTCGTCTTACCCGCGGCCCATCAAATTCTGGGAACGGAACTATAAGTAAGGCCGTTACTTTGGACTCACAGCTGAGGATTTGGGAAACATCCTTTTTTTTTATACAGCTCAGTTTAACCGTGAAGTAATATAAACCAGACATCAGGAGAAAAGGTTTTGTTTGTCTTTCTGCTTTTTCTTAATAAAAGGTGTTTATGTTTTCATAAAGGGAACGAGTTTATTTAATAGAAAATCTGCTGAAGGGGAAAAACACCCTCTGTCTCTTTCCAGACTTAGCGAACCGGCCAACACTAAACAGATGTTCCTACTCTCACTTATTGATGCATATTTCTACTACAGACATCCAAAAATACTCTGGCGGCTTTGTTACGCAATCTCTCTCAGAGATTATATTTAGATCCAGAATGAAATCCTTGATGTTAAGAGTCTCGAGCAGGCTCAGCTCAGCAGGAGTCTAATGAAAACAGCAGACAGTTTGAGTTGCCCTGTTGCTGTGGTGACAGCTGGAGATTCTTTAGTTCGCTCTAAATATGGTGCCATGCATTGTGTCTGAAAATGTTTTTATGAGAATTCATGTGATAAACCGACAGAAAATTGAGGAAAATGGATAGAGGGCCTTTTTAAAATACAGTGTGACTTATCTTGATGTAAATTATTAACCTGCTGGAAGGTCAACCACCACCCTGGTGTGAAATCCTTTGCAGCATCTAAGAGTTTTTCTTCCAGGATTGATCTGAATATAACTTCATACCCATTTTACCAACATCTATGTTCAGCTTTTATGTTTAAGTTGAATAAAATGTATTAAAATAGATTCTTGCCCGAGCTGTGCGTTTCTGCTAGTGTTGCGCCAATGCCATTTTTTGGCCCCGATACCAATACCCGAGCTGGCTATGCAGTATCGGCCGATACCGATACCATCTGTTTGAAATGGGCTCCGGTATGCTCTTGCACGCAGAATAGGCGTTCCCTCTCTGGAGTGGGTATAGGGTTGTGCATGTGGATTAAAAAAGGTACAGCCTGAATTCATGGCTCGCTGATAAAAAATAAACCTATTCAGAAATGCTCTGATGTAACACGCCTGTGCACGCCTTCTGAAAAGCTCCACTTATATAAAAATGTTCTACCAAAAATGTCAGAGAATCACTGACATCATTTTGATAGACAGACTGACTGACTGACTGACTGACTTTGTGTTGTCAGATAGGTTCAGTTTGCATTAGCTCCTAATTCTAGAGCTTAATTTCCAATCAGCTCAGGGTCTGGCCTGTGAAAAGGCCCCATATATTCCTTATTGTTATCAATTCATCATATAACAGTTTAAAATTGGACCATGATGATTCTGTCAATATTTGTCCATTCAAAAATCATAACACCTTTATAAAGCTACATCTACTCTGGTAAAATTAGTTTATTGATCTGAAACCAATAACTAGAACAAAAAATGCAAAGGATAAAAGCAATGTTTTAAGAGGAAGCTACTTTTTCACAGCACAATACACCAGGACCACCAGCTCTACCTTTTATTTTCCTTTACCCCCATCTGCGTGTGTCCAGACTCAGCCATGTTGCTGCTACAAACTCTGCTCACCACTGTCTTCTACACCCCACTGGCTCCCTTCCTCGGCAGCGCCATCTTTATCTCGTCTTACCCGCGGCCCATCAAATTCTGGGAACGGAACTATAAGTAAGGCCGTTACTTTGGACTCACAGCTGAGGATTTGGGAAACATCCTTTTTTTTTATACAGCTCAGTTTAACCGTGAAGTAATATAAACCAGACATCAGGAGAAAAGGTTTTGTTTGTCTTTCTGCTTTTTCTTAATAAAAGGTGTTTATGTTTTCATAAAGGGAACGAGTTTATTTAATAGAAAATCTGCTGAAGGGGAAAAACACCCTCTGTCTCTTTCCAGACTTAGCGAACCGGCCAACACTAAACAGATGTTCCTACTCTCACTTATTGATGCATATTTCTACTACAGACATCCAAAAATACTCTGGCGGCTTTGTTACGCAATCTCTCTCAGAGATTATATTTAGATCCAGAATGAAATCCTTGATGTTAAGAGTCTCGAGCAGGCTCAGCTCAGCAGGAGTCTAATGAAAACAGCAGACAGTTTGAGTTGCCCTGTTGCTGTGGTGACAGCTGGAGATTCTTTAGTTCGCTCTAAATATGGTGCCATGCATTGTGTCTGAAAATGTTTTTATGAGAATTCATGTGATAAACCGACAGAAAATTGAGGAAAATGGATAGAGGGCCTTTTTAAAATACAGTGTGACTTATCTTGATGTAAATTATTAACCTGCTGGAAGGTCAACCACCACCCTGGTGTGAAATCCTTTGCAGCATCTAAGAGTTTTTCTTCCAGGATTGATCTGAATATAACTTCATACCCATTTTACCAACATCTATGTTCAGCTTTTATGTTTAAGTTGAATAAAATGTATTAAAATAGATTCTTGCCCGAGCTGTGCGTTTCTGCTAGTGTTGCGCCAATGCCATTTTTTGGCCCCGATACCAATACCCGAGCTGGCTATGCAGTATCGGCCGATACCGATACCATCTGTTTGAAATTGATGTGTATGTGTATATATGAAGAACACCATACTACTCAGATGTAAAATAATTGCCATCATGGCTTTGTCAAGCTGCTGCCTGCCTTTGTGAAGCAGGAAAGTGAATCCAGTAGAACTTTTTATTGCCTACCTGGGTGACCATAGTTGAATAAACTTTTGGCTCTCAAAATGGTATCGGTGCCCTATTTGTTGGTACTCGCCGATACCAATATCACCATTTTAGTGCTGGTTTGGGGCCCTGTCCAATACTGGTATCGGTATCGGTGCAACACTAGTTTCTGCAGCTCCTCTAGAGTCACCATGGGCATTTCTGCTTCCTCCTTCTGTTCATGAACAGATTTAATCGACACTAATTTGTGTTTTTGAATCTATACATTTTTCAAGACTATCTAAAGTTTTTCTTTAGACTTTGGCTGCACTCTAAATAGAAAATGCAGCTCCAACTTAAATTAATAGCTTCGAATGGTAACAAGTAATTGAATTAAATTTAACTTAATTTATTTAACCTTTCAACTTATAAACTTAATAAATTAACTTAAATGAACTTGATTCAATTACTTGTTACCATTTCTAGCAATTTATTTAAGTTTGATCTGCATTTTCTTTTTACAGTTTTTCTAGTTAGATTCTCCGTCTAGTATCCTAACTGATTATGACCACTAGTCTCTAAAAATTAACTTATGGTGAGGAAGAGGAAAAAAGATGGATCATCCTCTGTTAATCATCTATTTTCTGCACGGATTTTGGCTGGATGTCTCAGGGAAAATCTAAATATACTATGGTGTTTAACTTTGCCGTGTTTTTAAAAATCAGCTAAAGAAATTAAAAACAGTTATCTTTGTGACTTCTGATAAAATGTTTCATGGCCTGTTCTTCTCAGCACTAAGCGCATAGACAACTCCAACAGCCGGCTGGTGTCCCAGGTGGACAAAGAGACAGGTTGGTTCTCTCATTGATGGTTTCATCATTTATATTCTGCATCACTTTTAGCTTCTCTGTCAGCCCTTCACATCAGATACCATCAAACTACCCATGGGGGAAAAATAAAGAAATAAAGCAGCATATTGTGTGTTTTCTCCTGGCTTTCCTTCAGGTTGTGACGACAACAACTTGAACTCGATTTTTTACGAGTACCTGACTCGCTCGCTGCAGCACTCTTTGTGTGGGGACCTGATGCTGGGTCGCTGGGGCAACTACAGCACTGGAGACTGTTTCATCCTGGCTTCTGACTACCTCAACGCCCTAGTCCACCTCATCGAGATCGGAAACGGCCTTGTCACCTTTCAGCTCAGGGGGCTGGAGTTCAGAGGTACCGCTCCACCTTCTGCTTCTCTGTGACGGCACGGCAAAAAAATAGCCTTTATGTCATGTTAAGTTTTAATAGAGAACATTGTTGAACAAGCAGCATCCTGGGGAGTAAGGGATAAAGCGGACATGTCAGGGAGAAGGTTGTGGTAAAATTGAAGGCCAGGTTGGGTTATTTCAACAATAACTTCAATTTTGACAGGCTGGAAAAGGGAGCAGCAGTTGGGTAACTAGCTAATGATAAACAGAGAGTGCAGAGATCCACAGCTCCAGTAGAAAAACGTCAATTAGTCTTGTACTCCGAAGAATAGGGGCATGAAGAAAGCCATGAGCTGAGTTTGCTGTTTGCCATAAGCCATGTAGGAAACATAGCAACACTAGGCATGACTAACAATATGCTTCACTCCATATATCAACATAGTGGAGGCAGCATCATAATGTGGGAATGTTCTTCCCTGAGCAGGAACAGGGAAGAAGGTCAGACTGAATGTAAATACAGATGGAGCTTTGTAAAGAAAAAGAAAACACAGTACAGTTGTTGGAGCCTGCAGAAGGCCTGAAACTGAGTAGCAGGTTTCCTTTCAGTAATGCAGGGACCCATAAACATGTAGCAGGAGCTAAAGTAGAATTACTCAGATCAAAATGTTAGACCTGTGCTTCCTGTGCTTGTTTTTCTGGTCTAAAAAAGTATACTGCAGTTATTACATAGTGCAACACAATAAAACAAAAAAAAAAACCCCTTTAAATCACAAATTAAGAGTTTCATTGTTTAATTTACTGTCTAACAGAATACAAATTAATTGATAACACATTAAAAAAACCCTCTCAAAATGGGAGCGTTTATTCATCTAATTTCAAAAACACCAACATCCAATCATAAAGCCAGCTGTGAATCTACACTGCAAAAAACTATCTAAAAATAAGTATACAGTGCTTTAAATAACTTTATTCACCTCAATTTATGATGATTTGACATTATGAGACAATGCAGTTGATTTTCCTTGTTTCCAATGTAAATTGTCTTATTTGATTGGCCCTTATTTCAAGAGAAATTGACTTGCTTAGATTAAATTTTTTGCAGTGTGTGAACACTAAACTGATAATACAATGCAAAAACGACCTAGAAATAATTAATTTGATTAGGTAAATAAGATGATCTGCCAATGGAATGAGTATTTTTAATCTTTAAATAAGATAATTAGATAAACTGCACTTAAAATAATAAGACAATGCAATTGTTTTTTTCTGATTTAAATGTAAATTGTCTTGTTCCCTTGGCAAAGAGTCTCACTTACCTTCTCAACTCAAGAAAAAATTAACTTATTTGAAGAAAAAATGACTTATTTAGATTTCATATTTTTGCAGTGTAGGAGGTTTTCTCCAACCGTCCTTCCTGAGCTGGAGCCGTCTTTACATTGATGAACGAGCAAATTGGTCTCCAGATGTAGGGAACTAGTACAGATTTACAGATTTAGCAGAGGCAAAAAGGGTTTTATTGAATATTTACTCTTGTTGAAATAAAAACACACACCACAGCGTCTGTTTCTTTTTCAAATTTGCCAGAGTTTCTTGAAAACATATAACATAATCTTCAGGCTGTGAGATATGTGAATAAGAAATGGGTGACTAAGTTGTGCAAAAAAATAAAAATAAAATAAAACTTTATTTTCATATAGAGGTTTTTATTTTATTAGATGGTGAAGTATTCCTATATGTTAATGTAACAGTTACCCCAAACTGTGCAGTAGTCAGCAATGCAGGAGAGGTCTCAGGAGGGATGAGGGATGAATGCAGAAGGAGGGATGAAGGAGAAGACCTACAGTATGTCCTCACCACTGACCTGTCTGTTTCAGGTACCTACTGTCAGCAGAGGGAGGTGGAGGCCATCACAGAAGGCGTGGAAGAAGATGACGGGTGCTGCTGCTGTGAGCCGGGCCACCTGCCTCACATGTTGTCGTGCAACGCCGCCTTTAACCTGCGCTGGCTGGCCTGGGAGGTGAGGGCCACGAAGTACCTGCTGGAAGGCTACAGCATCAGCGAGAACAACGCCGCCACCATGCTGCAAGTGTACGACCTCCGAAAGCTACTCATCACCTACTACCTGAAAGTATGTCCGCTCTTTATTTCACAGGCTCCAAATAGGGAGAGAATTCAATCAAACCCACCCTCTGCCTCTCTCTCTGCTCACAGAGCATCATCTACTACCTGGTCCACTCCCCTAAGCTGTGCACATGGATCAAAGACGCCAGCATCCAGGAGGCGCTGCAGTCCTACACCAAGTGGCATCACATTGAACGGGATCCGCAGGTCTTCAGTGTGAAGATCGACGAGGACTACGTCCACTGCCTTCAGGGGGTGACAAGGGCCAGCTTCTGCAACGTCTACCTGGAGTGGATCCAGCACTGTGCTGGGAAGTTGGAGACGGTACCAACTGTTAAATACGTCTGACACATCAACACATGTCCTCACAGAGATTCACACCTCGTTATGTTTCTGTTTGTACCAAATGTCCAGCCGGTGGACAGCGACGAAGACTCCCCTCTGGTTACCTTGTGTTACGCTCTTTCTGTCTTGGGGAGGAGATCCCTTGGCACAGCATCCCACAACATGTCCAACAGGTAGAGGACTGCAACACAAACATGTGTAAAGATTATACATTTTCACAGGACTTTGTGTAAATGAATGGAAGGAAAAAATCTGGATGAAAAAGATGGCGGCTTTACAACAGCAAGAAACTTCAAGAAACATTAATATCTGTATTGGTCATGAAAACCAAGAAAAGTCTAGATTGGGTAAAACTGGGTCTGATCCATCAGGGCAGATCTATTCAGTATATTTCTATGCAAAAAAAAATTCAGCTTGAAACCCTTTATAGGCATCTTCTAACAAGATTGACTCTTTTTATTGCTTTCTTTTCAGACTTTATACTTAAATACTTATATCTTTCTTATACTTGCCTCAAGTTTCCCTTTTCCATAAACATTTTTATTCATATGCACACTTGCTTGTAGAGAGGTTAATGAAACTCTCCTTAAAAAAAAACAAAAAAAATCTACAATATAATGATAAGATTAAAGCAAAAGGAGCTCTAGTATTGGAAAAGGATTGGGAGCTGCAAATATCCAAATGTAAGTATCTTAAAAAAAAAGGTGCATCCCTAGCCTGAACAAACTCCGAAACGGTTCAAGTTTTAGGTCAGTGGTTCTAAACGTTGACATTACAATGAATCATTATTCACATTATGAATGTGATACCTGTGACGCTAAGGGGGAATCTGATCAGAAGCTATTAAAAGTAAATTGAGTTGAAAAATAAAAATTAAAAATCCATAAACAAGCATGAAAAATTTGCTGTCATAATTTCACAGGACCGATATAGAGGAAGACAATTAGTATGAATCACTATTGAGTTTATATGTAATTCAAATTCAAATAGAGGATAAAAAAAAGCTAACTTAGTTAATATTTACATTCAATTAATAGAATATTAGATACCTACCAACTGTAGGTCTGGACTTGATTAGTCACTATCTTATAGCTCTATAAACAGTTCACACTCTATCTAGAGATGAGTGCAATAACTTTATGCCAATCAGTGGGTGACTTTAGGATATTATTTTCTTGTCTTTTTGGAAATTATGTAGATAAGAACCAACCAGGTAAATCTCTGTGACATCTTAAAAATCTCTCCTTATCTGATGGAGCCATGTAGAAATAAATTGTGTAAATTATCTTTTAATCCTGACCTGCAGCTGCAAACAAGGGCCAGAAGAGGGCGCCAAATCCTAAAGAAAATGTAACATTAAACAGATTTTTTTTTTTTTTTTGCAGTAAAGCTACTTATTTTTCATGCACTTTATTACCAAAAACTCTCATAATATTAAAACTACTAACTTTTCCCCCCTGTGTTGTTCTTGCTGAAGCCTGGAGTCCTTCCTGTATGGTTTCAACACCTTGTTTAAAGGGGACTTCCGTATTGCAGCCAAAGATGAGTGGGTTTTCACTGACCTGGACCTGCTTCAGAAGGTGGTGGCTCCAGCTGTCAGAATGAGCCTCAAGCTGCATCAGGTAAAGTTTACATAACTAGCTTCCTTATAATGATCTATATTATCACTGTCATTCATAGATATCGATTGGAGATCCTCAAGGTTGTGGTTTCGTACAAGTAACAAGTGCACATCTGGCTGAAAGTGTTATTAAAATGCTTCAATAAATGTTTTAAAATCATTTTACTAATTGGAATTCAAATGTAGAAAAAGCTTTAATTTATTGTATGAATTGGAAAATTATGTTTATGTAATTTAAATTTCTGGGTGTCATTTTAAGATGGGTTTTCTGCCTCTACCAGCACACATATTTCTTTTATATAAATTTTGTTCCTTAAATAAAACTAATAAAAGTTTCCAGTAGTTCAGTACGCCTCTCCTGTCCTTCAGGATCACTTCACGTGCCTAGAGGAGACGGAGGAGGCGTCCATCCTCTACGAAGCCATCACCAACTACCGCAGCAGCCTGGTGATCTGTCATGAGAGCGACCCAGCCTGGCGTAAGGCGGTACTATCCAGCCGCGACACACTGCTCACCCTGAGGCACATAATCGACGACGGCACGGATGAGTACAAGATCATCATGCTGTACAAACGCCACCTCAGCTTCAAGGTCATCAAGGTAACAGAGCTAAGCATCGGCTGCAGCTTCCAGTGTTGGATAATCACAGCATGTTAGAAAGTGGTAGATATCTGGACCATCCTGGAAACTGTTTATCACACAAGTTTTACCCCAGCTGTTTAAAAAAACTGAACAGTTCCATAGATAAATTTCAAACATAATCAGTAGTTTGCTAAAATCAAATGTTTGAAACATGGATTTTATGTGGCTCTGCTTAGATAAGATTAAAGGAATAGTACACCCAAAACATGATTAGCCTTCATTTTCTACTCACCCCCATGCTGAACAACACTCTGGAATACTTTTTTGATATCTCAAATGCATCTGGAGATCTGGGAGGCTTCTTGCTGTCTGCTGACATTCAAATAATGGAGGTCTATGGTGCCCGAGACAGAAAGGTCCATAAAAGTCCACAAAAACGTGTCAATATTCCTCCATACTGCTCGTCCAATGTATTCCAAGTGTCCTGAGTGGGTAGAATCCAGAATTTACTCGAAACGAAGTCATTTAGAATGTTTTTAGAGCATAAACAGTAGTGTATAGGATTTCCTGAAAGCGCGCGCCGGCGCGTTCATGACGCTACGGAAGCCGGCAGACCAAACCAGATGAAAGTGCGCATTCGCGTCTGCTCTGCGGATAATGCAAGCGTAGAAGAAGAAATGTGCTGTTTACCTGTGCAAAGAAAGAAACAACGAAAGAAAAATGTCTGAGGACTTCAGTGTTGAGGAAGAGCATGAGTTCTTTGCCGAGCTGAATGCGCTGGCTTGGTCTGCCGGCTTCCGTAGGCACGTGAATGCGCATGTGCGCGCTTTCAGGAAGTACTATACACTACTGTTTATGCTCTAAAAACATTCTAAATTACTTCGTTTCGAGTAAATTCTGGATGCTACCCACTCAGGACACTTGGAATACATTGGACGAGCAGTATGGAGGAATATTGACCAGTTTTTTGTGGACTTTTATGGACCTTTCTGTCTTGGGCACCATAGACCTCCATTATTTGAATGTCAGCAGACAGCAAGAAGCCTCCCAGATCTCCAGATGCATTTGAGATATCAAA
Source organism: Cyprinodon tularosa (assembly GCF_016077235.1). Classification (NCBI taxonomy): domain Eukaryota; kingdom Metazoa; phylum Chordata; class Actinopteri; order Cyprinodontiformes; family Cyprinodontidae; genus Cyprinodon; species Cyprinodon tularosa. Next base: position 533,775 of record NW_024039083.1, on the reverse strand, counting down.
AAAGTACTCCAGAGTGTTGTTCAGCATGGGGGTGAGTAGAAAATGAAGGCTAATCATGTTTTGGGTGTACTATACCTTTAATATTTGATCTGGTGGCTAACATTCAAAATGCTTTTTTGTGCACCCTACTATGAGACATGTTGATGCTTGTCATCGGGAAAGACATGGAAGCTGTTAGAGTGGATGGGAGGTTTGATGGAGCTAAATACAGAACAAGAAACACCGTTGGCTGTTAGGAACCATTTAGCAGCACAGCCACGAGCATTCAGTCAGAGCTGAAATGGCATGGCTTAAATCAAAGCTTATTTATGTATCATAGTGGCCTAAAACCTACTTCTGGTTCTCAGTCCTGGATTATTATTTTGCAAATGGATATTCGATATTTTATTAAATAAAAGAAAAAGAAGAAGGGAAAAAAAAAACGAGATTTCTAGTTTCTAGTTATTAAACCAAAGTGTTTTTAAGTGTGATTAAACCCCCAACTGATCGATTTAGTCTTAAAGGTCTGAAACTGTCCTGTAATTTTTTTTTACGTTAAAAGATGTTACCGTTTACTACAATTTCTCAAAAAAGTCTTGACAATGACAAAAGAGCACCCCCCCCCATAAAAAAAAAAAAAAAACTTTACTCTCTTTGGTAAATCAAATTATAACATAACACATTTTCCTCCATAGATCATAATACTCATTATCAAAGAGCAATCCTGAAGAATACTGAATAATAATAATAATATACTATATAAATATAAAACTTTATATTGATATTTCATTGCAAAATAAATAACTTTGCATGCTTCTCATCCAGGTTGAGTTTAGTTTAAATAGTTATTAATCTGAATAAATATGTGTAATCTGACTGAAAGGTAATTCTACAATTTTTTTTGGTCTTTGAAGGGGTTGTGACATGTAAGACATTATTGACTCGTCTTTCATGTGATTAAAGGAGATCTAAGCCGCCTCCTATTCATTCTGACAGCAGCTGAATTGTGGTCTGATCCAAGATGGCCGCCCTAGAGGCATGTAGGCCGGCGTCCAATGAGGAGTGTAGTATATAATGTCTATGGCCGTGCCTGCTGCCAGCATGTTCTTGTGCTGAATGAAAATTAGCCCCGTTCTCTTTCATTTCCAACTTTGACTTCCCCCTCTGGCGGTTAGGAAAAATCCACAGAGAAGGCGCACCTTTTTTTAAGCTGCACGGTTCAAAGTGTGGGAAAAAAGTAGCGGCTTATAGTCAGGAAAATACAGTAATTAAAATTTTTTCTGAATCAAATTCCAGCAGAGAGCCGCATGAACAAAGGCTTTCCTCCTAAATGAAGTCAGAGAAAAAGTGGACAGAAAAAATCAGCATTCTGTGTGAGCAAAAGTTGTAGAAGTCCACATTTATCAGGGTAATTGCAGAACAGATATAGGCTGGATGCAGGCCAAGTAATGCATTATTAATAACAGTTAACCAATAGGAATTACTTTATGAAACCAAACTAGATCATTCAACCCATGAAAATAAATCACAGTGGAGTGTTTTGCAATTTCTAATGAACCTCAGAGAAGAAAAATAAGAAGTAGCATGCTGATGACATTGTGATGAGGCAATCATCCACAAAAGATCTCCATCGTCCTGTACAGTGGAGCTTCTAGACCAAATTTAGGGGGGGCAGGGCTGGATCAGTGTTTTTTCATTAAGGTATAAAACAAAAGCATGAAACAAACAAACTAAACCCCCCCCCCCCCCCCCCCCCATTTGTTCATATTTTGATTTATTGAGTTTTACTGATACATACCGTTTCTTGCATATTAGCAATTATTTTAGGCATCAGTGGGCTAAACCAATTAGATCTTTTTTTATTTTTCGAATTTTGCTGGTGATTTCACCTCTAACATGTTTCCTTTTCCTCTAAAACACAGCTTTGTTCACTTTTAGTGTGTAAACAGCATCACAGCAAAACTTTATCTGTTGGTTCAGGTTTTTCTCTGAGAAAAAAATCTTTAATATTCCTAAAACAAAGCAGAATAACCAGATGTGACCTTTACTTACTGTTTTTTTTAATCTTCCATATTATTCATTCTAAATGTATGTATCCACCTATATGCAGCCCTTTGGTAACTTTTAGTTTCTAATGTGTAAATAAAGTAAATATAGTAGCTATTTGGGTCGTTGGCTGTGCAGAGGTGGAAGAGGAAAACTCTGCAATAGAGCTGCATTTGTTAATGTATGGTCAGCTTTAAAATTGTAAAAGAAATACATGATATATATATATATATATATATATATATATATATATATATATATATATATATATATATATATATATATATATATATATATATTTTTTTTTTTTTTTAATCTGTTTACATCTGTCTAATAAACCTCATCCAAATACAAGAAATGTTTGTGGCTGTAACAAAAACAGTATTATTAATACTTTATGGGAGGTTTTAAATGAATATATTTTAAGCAGATATAGCCTGTCAAGAAAATGTGTCTTGATCCCTCCAAAACAAAAAAACAAACTGACGTTTTTAAGTTTTCTCTAGTGCTCTTCGTCCCTCCTGAATGCTTTCGTCTATTCCCTGCAGATCAATAAGGAGTGTGTGCGAGGTTTGTGGGCGGGTCAGCAGCAGGAGCTGGTGTTTCTACGGAACCGCAACCCGGAGCGTGGCAGCATCCAGAACTCAAAACAAGCACTGAGGAACATGGTCAACTCATCTTGTGACCAACCTCTAGGCTACCCCATGTAGGTGTGATTCTCAGCTTACAGCTGCAGTGAGGCCGACTAAAACCTGTTGTATGTTTTAAGACATTTGCATCTTTGTTTTTTTTTTTAGGTATGTGTCGCCACTAACGACGTCATTTGCAGGAACGCATCGTACGCTCCGCACCATTGGAGGCGGGGCTTTAAGCTTGGATGCCATTCGTTCCTGGCTGTGCTCTAAGTGGCTACGGTCAGTGTTTGTTTCCTCCCACTAGCAAGTTAAAAGCATGAGCCTGTTCCTCAGTCTTTTTTTTTTATTATTATGGGGGATCTCTTCATTTATCATTCTTTATGTGCGTAAAATAAACAGAGACAAAGCTTTTTTAGTTTGCTCACAAGCTCAATTTCTGAGATTCCTTGAATGAGATGCTGTGCATAAAAAACTAGTCTCTTCATCATGAAAAGAGCCTCCAGAAACAACATGACTAACAATCTTACCTGAATTCAGCTAAATTATGATTTTAGGACAACAATGTTAACACCACTACAGATGCTGTTTAACTGCACCTTCAAGCAAACCATTACAGTTAATGCAGGAAAATGTTGCTAATTGCAATAGATACATTTGGTTTTAATTCATTTAGATGATATTTGGTTTTTGGATGCAGTTCCTTGTTTTTGGTTTTGCATTATCTAAGCATAGTGAGAAATAGTCGGGCTCTCCATCAAGCATGGCCTGGGTTCTAGAACCCTTGAGCAAGGCTGGACTGCTACTCTGGAGTGTGGAGAGACAGAGGACGGTGGTATGTCTGCTTATCTTCTTTGAGCCCAACCGTCTCGCATTGGAGTTTACCCTGTGGATTAGAGAGTCACATCTCTTTGCCTTCGGCACGGTGTAGGTGACTGATTGTTTTTTCGCCCTATGTGCTGAACAGCGGTACAGAGTACCAGGCTTTCTTGGTGTCTTTGGGGAGGGGGTGTTGGATGATGCCCCTTGCAGGGATTTCATCTATCTGCCGGGGTACTTTAATGCCCATGTGAGGAATTACAGTGACACGTGGAGGGTTGGGATTGGAAGGAAAGGATCTGAACTATGTTTCATTTCTGGACTTCAGTGCAAGTCACGGATTATCCATAATGACCACCGTGTTCAAGCATAAGGATAACTTGTAGTCATATGTTCTGATCTTCGGCCACATGTGTTGAACACTTAAATGAAGAGAGGGGTAGGCTGTCCACTGATGACCACCTGGTGGTGAGCTGGATGTGCTGGAAGAGGAGGAGGCTGGACAGACTTGGCAGTCCTAAAGGAGTAGTAAGGGTCTGCTAGGAACTTCTGGTTGAGCCCTCGGTCAGGGATGTGTTCTACTCCCACTTCCGGGAGAGTTTGTCCCAGATTTTGGGGGCGTCTGAGTGGGCCATGTTCTCTGCCTCCATTGTCGATGCAGTCGCTAATAGCTGTGGCCGTAAGGTCTGCGGTTCCTGTTGTGGTGGTAATCACATAACTGGGTGGTGGACACTGGCAGTAAGGGAAGCCGTCAAGCTAAAGAAGGAGTCATCAAACCTTGTTGGCTTGTGGGGCCCCTGAAGCAGCAAGCACCTATCATGTGGCCAACCATTCCACTGCCCAGGTGGCTGCAGAGGCAAAAACTCAGGCTTTGGAGGAGTTTGAACAAACCGGCCATAGAAAAAGACAGTTGGCATTAAAACAATACTGGCAAACCGTCCGGTGCCACCGGAGAGCGAAGCAATGTTTCGCTAACACTGTTTTCAGTGGGAGGGGAGAGCTGGTGGTCTGGGACAGTGCCCCTAGATGGGCAGACCGGGGTAGAGTGTTCCACTGCCTTGGAAGGGGGACCAGAGTGTATTTTCCAACTATAGGGAGATCACACTTCTTACCCTCCCTGGGAAGGCCTATCCCAGGGTCCTGGAGAGGAAAGTCTGACGGATTATTGATTGTTGGCTTCAGGAGGAGTGGTGGGGTTTTCCTCCTGGCCGTGGACCAGCTCTACAATCTCTGGAAGGGGCTTTGGAGTTTGCCCAACTGGTCCATGTGTTTTGTGGACCTGAAGAAGTCATTCAGTCATGTACCCCTTGGTGTTCTGGGGGGCGGCCCTCCAGGAGTATTGAGTCGGTGGTCTTTTAATAGGTACTATCCAGACGGGCGGAGCAGGAGTTTGCTCCACATTGTTGGCATCAAGTTAGACTTGTTTCTGGTGCATACTGGTCTCTGCAAGCCCTCCACTGCCCTCTATCACCAGTCCTGTTCATAACCTTTAGAGGAAAAGTTTCAATCAAGTGCAGGTGTTTTAAATATGCTTGGTTATAGCAATGTTTAGAGGATCTGACAGAGCTAAACAAAAAATAAAATAGAGTGGTCTTAATCCAATGTGAAATGTCCTTAGATGCTTGTAGTAGTCTTTTGTTTTATGTCACTTAACATACTACTAAATATAAAGTTGTTTAGTTGTCAGATGAGGCAACCAAATCTTCACTTCCCCATATGTCTGAATCTAATTTTCAGACTCATAGATTATATAATATTTTTTCCAGGAAATCGTCAAAAGTCCAGATAATTGTTACATGTTTTGAGACATTTCCGAAGGCTTGGCTCCTTAAAACTGGAGGCAGAGTGTAACACGCATTATGCTAACTTCATAAAGCTCTCATTCAGCTGGTTGTGTTTTAGGATGAATTTCTCTGGAAAAAGGCTTCACTGTAATTGTAATGCTCTGGCTCCCTGCAGGCTGAGTGAGTGCTTCAGTGAGGATTTACAGATATTGACTCACAGCACTGGAGAGAGACTCGAGCAAGTTAATGTAGTTTTAAATGTACATACGGGGACAGTGGGGGTGTAGAGATGATTGGATTACAGAGAAGACGGGAAAGCCAAAATGGACTCTCTGCTGTTGCACACGTTTAGCTTTTTATTTCTGTTTTCTTGGCTTTGATAAATTCTATAGCAACTACTACATTATGGATTACTTAAAGATGTACATGTCTTTGAAATTGCACAACATTTTGTGTCATTTTTTGTTTTATTATTGAAATGATTGGAGTGTTAAACTGCTGAGTTAGCAATCATCTGAATGTGTTTTTTTTATTTTTACTGAGTATTAAAATATTTTTTTTGTCTCACTGTTGAATATACATTCTCATTAATAGTTATGTAATCTCCCTTTTAGTCAGAGGGAATGTGCTGAGCCACCTGGGATAGTGGGAGCTTACTGAATTTTTTAAGGCCTCCTGCTTCTGTGGCACATGAATAAATAAATCTGAGCTCTTTGTGCATTCTTTTTAATATCCTGCAGAGTGCGTAAGGACAACCTGACCAGCTGCAACAGCGGTGTGAACATGGAGGATGTGGACTGCGGCGCTGGCGGCTCATCGTCGCTGAGCCACAACCGGCCGTCCTCCGTCACGTCCAACAGCCTGAGTCTCTACCAGCACAGAGCACGGACGACACACAGCCGCAGACATCACAACGCAGGTACTCTAACACACACTGTCTCTTTGCAAGCTTTGACAAAATCCTTTCAGGCTACCTGAATAAAATCACTAATTCATTAGCAGGATTCTTTTTATGTTGGGGTTTTAAAGAAATATTAATAATTATTACATCTGGTTTAGCTTTCAACTCTTCAGTAGCCTTTAGATGTTTGGTATCAAACAAAGTTAAGCTAAAATTATGGTTTAATTTGTCAGCAACGATATAAACCAACCAGGCTGTATGTGAAAAAAAGGACTATCCTCTTTTTTTATTATTATGTAACTGATGCAGTTACAGTCAAAGACACGGAAGCCATACTACATCTTATAATCTTTATAGGTTTTGCTTTCAATGTTTGCATACATGCATTTTTATAATCCATGTGATGGTCCCTCTTTTGTTGTGGTTGGTATTTGGTGTTTTTTTTCTTTTTTTCCTTCTCATTTCTTGCAGATGTGGAAGCAGATTTACCATTTTTTTTTTAATTCCTGCTCCTTTTATATCTCTGTGTTCATTATATGTTTGTTTCTTCTCAAAGCCACTTTTAATATAAATAAATTCATACAGAATCACCAGGTGGCATCTTAAGAAGAAAGCCATGATGGTCCACTCCTGAAAGTGAATCTGTTGGGCTATTATCCATCAATTCTCAGTGCTATATTGGCCAACAGGACACATAAAAATGTAAAAAAGAAAAAAAAGGCATACTACAAGCACCAGCTTTACAAGCACCAGCTTGAGCCTAATGTCCTTTATGTGAACAAACATGGAAGTGATTTATTTTATTTATGGGAAGTGACATGGGACTGGCTCCGAAATAAGAAGTTGGGACGGAACTGCTTCTCTTTTAGCCGATAAATTAGACATCTCAGTTTACAAGAAAGGTAAATATATTTAAAGAGCTTTCTTCTGACATATTGATGTTCAACCCATTGATGTTCCTGAAGGACTCAATGATGTGTTTCATATGGGCCTGGTTGTCTGCCTTTTCCTTCTGTAGAATCATGTATAGATTTGCTTTTTAATACATATTTGCTCCTAATTGGTGATTCGGGTAAAATCAAAATTACAAATCCGGGTTCCTTCTTTTAATTATACAAAAACCCTTTTAAGCTCATGTTTGATTAATTTCTCTTGGTGTCAAGTATTTCTTCTTTGGTTTAAAACATTCCAAACTAAACCATTATTCAGTCCAGCTAGAGTGTTGAAATGAAAATCTCTCTCAGAAGCAGCTTTGGTGGATTCTTGTCTGAATTCTTCAAAAGACTTGATTTATATCCCTCCGTGCTTCTGTGTTTCCTCAGGAAGAAGAGAGTACCGCAGTCGATCTGTGCAGCCTCAGAGTCAACGTCCTCCTGTAAGCAGCCAGTCTGGTCCCATCCTGGACTCTGGCTCCGCCCATGGGCTAGTCCAGCGTTTGTCCAACAGTCAGCTGTCTTTTAACACTTCCATAGCCTCAATATTCTCTCAGGTTATACACATTTTTCCTTTACATCTACAAGCGCTTTCCTAAGGTCTGACAGGAAGGAATAAAGAAGAGCTTTTTGTGTCCTCAGGTCCCTCGTCTGTCAGGAGCAGGAGGGATCAGCTCACAGCTCCAGGCGGCGCAGCATCAGCAGCGTTCCAGTCAGGTGGAAACTTTGCCTGCCTCTCACAATCACTCTCTACAAACCTGAAAGCAGGGCTTCACGCTTTGTTCCTTTTTCATGTCTCTCCACAGGTCTCTTCATCTTCATCTACACTCAGCCTTTTGTTTGGGAAGCGCAGCTTCTCTAGCGGCCTGGTCATCTCCGGATTGTCTGCAGCCGAAGGGGGCAACACCACCGACACGCAGTCTTCTTCCAGCGTCAACATCGCTGTTGGGCCTTCGCATAGGTCCAGCAGCAGAGCCACACAGGTAAGAAGATATCAGGGTAAATAAGAACCTTTGGGAACTTTTCAAATACCTCCAAACTTATCACGCTTTGACGTGTTACAACCGTAAACTTTGAGGAATTTTACTGGGAGTCATTTATGATAGTCCTACATTTAATGGCTCCTGACCTGGAAGTGGAAAATAACTTTTCACTCTAATGGTCATAAATAGAGTGAACTACATTCAGAAAGTCATTGTCTCAGCAGACTACAGTAGCAGCCATTCAGAATGGCCCCTTCCCAGTCTAAAGCCCAGGGCCCAGTCTGGCAAATGGCAGAATGGCCCCTCCAACTTCCAGCCACTGGTCTTCTTCTTGGCGTGCATTATTTTTTAACTCTGACTCCACCCTTTCACTGAATTACAGGGTCTGACCAGGAGATGACGCTTCGCTTTAGATCTTAAAGTCCACAAATCATGATAGAAAAAATATTTCAGTACAAAGATTGATGTTTAAAAATGAATTGTAGGGGATCAGCCAAGGGCCCATCAAGGAAAGTGGGGACATTTTTAATGGCTACTACTGTATGTAGATTATGAATAAAGCGGTTCTGTGAAGGCTTTAGTAAAACTAATATGGTGAACTAAAGGTAGCATGTGAAAGTAGGCAATTTAGTAAGACTGTGACCAAAAGTGGAAGTTTTGACTTAAAAGCAAAATAATGTGCATCCTATTAGTGCATCATTCCAGTGGTGGCAGCATCATGCTGTGGAGACCTACCTTTTTATCTGACACGGGGGATGCCCAGACAAAATTTGATAAAGCTAAATACAAGGGAACTCTTGAAAGAGAAAGGTAAAGGTTAAAAAATTGGTCCAGTCCCTGAAACCCCCAAAAAGTTTCACAGATATAAAATCTTCTTAGAAGCTCTTGATAATTTCAGAAGAGTCAAAGTAGAAGAGAAAGAAAAACTACCTATGCATTCAAAAATCTCTGTGTTTTAGGCGAAAGCGGTTGACCACTTTAAGAATGCTATTAGCTGAAAGTCTTCCTCTTTTCCTCAGTGGACCTCAGAGCCTTATGAGAGTATAGACGCGTCCAATTCCAACGCTGCAGTGACTGTGAGAGAGGGCGCCCAGTCGAGCGATCAAGGCTTCAGCCAAGGATTGGACAAGACCCAGGAGGAATCTGCATCTGCCTCAACAGCTCCAGAGCCAACTGATCAAAAGACCGTCAGAGAAGGACTTACAGAGGAACTATAGAGAAAGCAGAAAGGACTGTATGGAGAGGAAAACACAGAGAAAAGGAAGGTTGTACGCAAGAGAGAGAGAGAGGGAGCACCCATGCACAAACCTGCCTTCTCCCTTTATCCTCAGCATGTGGTCTCGTCTTGTTTGAATGTAAAGTCAGAAAAAAAGTGATCTTTGATTTGGTTGGTGAAATAAATAAATTTTTGAATGAAAAAGGGTCACTGTGATCATTTGAATATTTTATACTTTCACCAAGTTTCTGCTTTTTGCATACTGATCATCAAGGCAGAAAAAAAAAACAAAGTTTCACATCACTTAATGGAGTATTTATGGTCTAAAGAGTTGGTTTAGAAGGATACAAAGGCTTCTGCACTGCAAGTTTTTTTTTTCTAGGAAAATTCCTGTTGTTCTTTTAAGCATTTTGTATAATAGCCTGCTATGCAACAGCATGCCATGTTCCAACATCCATTATCACTTCTAATCCTCCGGGACTTGTTGATGTAATGTAGTGTTTCTAATACAGCTTGATGGGAGGGAGGTCTGAAATGAAAAGCTTTCATATGGCTGAGGATTACACTTGACATTTTTCTCCTATATCAATTTTAATATTATAACAGATTTTACATAACTGCAATACGCAAACAGCACCATAGATATTAAGGAGTAACGATTTCCAGAGAGCAATTCTATCCTCAGAGCTTTCTGCTGTTGTGCTGGAAGTAGTTCCTATGTTAGAGGTCTTTTGATATCAAAAGGAACATTTTTGCTTTCTTTCCTTGTTTTTTTTTTATCTTCATACATACTGTGCTTGGTACATTTCTTAAAATCCCAGGTGAATTTGTTAAAAGCTATTGAAAGAAGAAGAGGCCCACAGCATTACAGATTCTTCTTTATATAAAACATATATGAAATAGGGAATTTTCCATAATTCGTCTTTTCACATCAGGCTGACCCAGAGTGTTGCCAAAACCTCTTTTGACCAAAACATGTTTATGCTTCTGAAGAAAGATCAGAAAAGGCATTCCTTATTTCAAAGAGTTTGAAAATGCAATACAAGCACCAGAATAATCAAAGCGAACATGTTTTGCCAACGGGTTTCAACATTTTGAGTTAATTTAGGCATTAATAATCCTTTTCAGAGGAGTGATCATAGCGATCTGCATCAGCAGTGCTGTGTCTCTCTCCCTCCAGCTCCCAGATTAGCCTCTGATTGGTTGATGTGGCACATAGAGCAGAAAAAGTTAAATTTTCCCAACTCCAGCAGCTTCTGCATGTGAAGTGTCAGGTGCTCATGAGACGCTGCTTTGGATGCATCAAGATTCGCCGCTCCTGCTGCTCAAGACATGCTGCAGGACCTTTTAAAGCGTGTCATCCATTGACTTTGCATGTAAAACAGCTGCTTTAATCACCTATGGTGTGAACGTAGCATTAGAGTCATAGCATCAATTTAATCTCTTTCGGTAAGTAGGTAGCATACCCCCCAGTTGCCAGAGCAACCGTGCTAATGCTAACCTTGGTTTACTTCCAGTATCAACAATAAAAAACCAACACAACAACATTTGGCAAAAATCTATGAATAAAGTCTTTATTGTAAGTTGTTACATTTAGATTTCTCTCTAGCAGCACAATTCAAATTACAGATATTCAAGGGCAGTAACCATAAACTGTAGTTCTCTCTTAATGCAAGATGTCATCATGTAAACAAAGACAGACACAGAAGATAAGTAGAATAAAATGTACCACAACATGGGCAAGCTGCTAATGTGACGATAACTCATTTAAGGTCCAAGGACGACTTTTCGTGTCTTTTGAGATAAAATGTGACTGGTCCAGCACAAAAATAAAGACAGTGTACAGCATCTTGTTACAGTTTTCGTTGGAAATGATGTGATCATTTGCCGCCCTTATAAGGCATGTTTGCAAAATGTATATCACCGCTTTACAGAGGTTGGTTGTGGGATGGTTTAGAGAAATGGAAGGAAGTTGTGACAGTGACATAAAGGGGACATGAAACTGGATCATTTTAGTGCAACAGAACGTGATTAAACATTCCAAGCATTTCTTTGACCTCTTTACACTAAATCCAAAGACACATTATAAATATGGCACAAAATATCCACCAGAAGTCTGTTGTACTTTGGATAGAGACACTGACCACAAAATCTCAATTTGTTTCCCACCTTTTTTTTTGTATTCAAACTATATTTTCTACGTTTTTTGAAGAACATTTTTAATATTGCAAAAGTGCTCATTTAAAGTTGGGTCAAGCTAGCAGCTAGTTAGTTTAGCTCAATCTTTTCTGTCAAAGGAAAAACTTTTTTAACTATGAATAAAAACTTTTGTTGGATAGTGAGTTATTGCCCAAATTGAAAAGGACTAAAAGTTGGAACCTATAAATGCAGAGTTTAAAATTAGCTATGTACAGTTGGGACTAGCAAACTGCTGCTAGCTTAACTTTTAAGGGAAGAAATCTAAATCGAATATTGATTTGCTTCCTTATCTCAATAACATTTCGACACCAGTCTCTCTTACAATAGCTTTAACAGTAAATGTCTTTATCTAGATGTCTACACAAGACATGAGTGCAAATGATACCCAAACTGCACCATCTTGCACAAATGGCCAATGCTAACCCAATTAAGAAGAACATCTAAATTCTGCAAACAGTGATTTTTACTGTGTCCACACATATTTTTATGTCTGTAAGATGGTGGTAAATGAGTGTTTCATGCTACAGTTTGGAACATTTCCTCCCAGTACATCTGAAAGTCATGATGAAAAGCAATAAAATTTCAGAGAAACAAACCCCAGACTAGTAAGAGCACAATGCTTTAAGATCTTATCACCATGACTCAAATCTTCGATGCATAGAGGCATTAAAACATTTTAAAATCTTACTTCTGAAAGATAAGCAAATTAATGTCCGTGTCTACCTCCTCCAGTTTTACCTTGTCAATATATACAGTTGTGTTCAAAATAATCGCAGGCCAACACTGCAAACAAGACCGATACTTATTTTTGGTAGAGATTATATTTCTCTTCAAAATGCATGCTCCTGACTCTTTCAATTGAACCACTGTTTGGAAGGGCTAATATAAATGGGTTGTTCCAGAAATCGATTAAGATGTTTTACTGGGGAGGTGAGAATGTATATTTATCTGTTAAGATAATCTCAAACACTTTAGATGGAAATATATAGCTAAGAGATGTCTTAGAAAATTTAAATAATCTAGAGTTAATTTGGATTGAAGAACAGACAGAATGGCTGAATCTTCTTTGCCTGAACAGATCATTGGCTGAAATTGCCATTTTGGCTGTTCTTCAATCAAACCAAACTCTGGTTTATTTCGTTTTCTACCACATCTTTTGACTGTTCTATAAAACCCAAAAGATCTGGTAGAAAATGAAAATAAACTTGCCAATATGGCAGGTTTAGCCAATGTTCAGGAAAAGCAAATGGTAATACGCTTAGGAATGATGAAAGCCTTATGACAATGTGTTTGTCAGATGTCCACCTAACTGTGAAAAGCGAGCCACAGCATAAAGAAGCTCATTATTGGGATGTCTGTCAGGCCATGGTGTGAGGCCTATCCATCTAAGACAAAGGATAATGAAAAAGTTCAAATACATCAAGACACTAACAGCTTATGCTGCTTTACGTTAATGAGGGAATTGGCTGAATGGAGCCTCAACAAGACATAATCCCAAATAGAACAATAAATGAACTGCATTTTAGGTTCAACCCAATAGGAATTTTATGCCCTGGTCAGCGAAATCCCTAGGCCAGGGGTCACCAAGCTTTTTTAGGCAGAGGGCTACTTAATGGGTACTGAGAACGGCTACCAATACTGACCAAGTAACTGGAGGGATCAGCGTTCGCCTTAACTTCATACACAAAAACCCCTATTTTTATTAGGAAGGAAGGATGTAAGGAAGGAAGGAAGGAAGGAAGGAAGGAAGGAAGGAAGGAAGTGCAACAGAATAAAATCACAGTCACAAAGTCACAACGTTGGTGACCTCAGCCCTACACCAAAATTCAATAGAAACAAACATCTTGTTTCTGAGGGGAAAAAAAAAAATAGAAAGAAAATGGGAAAAGCAGTCCAACCTTCCAGGGATGAAACACCTTTTCACAGGTTACTTAAAGTTTGTTAACTTCATCCACCACATATGTGTATTATATGACAATACATTTAGTGAAGTATTTTTCAGTTAATATTGTAAAGTGCATTTTGGTGTCTAGGCATAACATTAATTATAAAGATTTTAAGATCTCACTTTTTAGATTCAAAAAATATTTTGAACACAACTGTAAGTTACCATAAAGATGCACATTTTCTACCTTTGCAGCGACAAAGCTTTAAGAATCTCATGAGCACTTTTTTTTTTAAGTGTACAATAACCTGGGTAAGTCATGAAAACGTGACACAGAAATCTTGATCAAACATCACTGTCATGAAAGCTTTTTGAATCATGCACATTGGAACAGCAAATGACAGTAGATTGTTTAAAACAATGAGGGTCATTTAGTCATTCTGGCAGTCCATGAAACACTCAAAACTACAATTAAGTATCCATAACTGTCTCTATTAGTCAAACATACTAGAAGAAAAATATGAACCTCTTAAAAGAGTTTCTCATATTTTGAAATGTCTGCATACTGCAGTACTGGAATACATACTCATACAGTATCGTTTATAGCAAATAACTGAATTATTTCATTTATTTAGCACAAAGCATGCTGAATAGAAAAAAGTGTCACTTTAAATAGTCTAAAGTAACTATTTTTTTTTATATTTCTCGCAGCTCGTTTCTCACCGACTGCATCTATCTACAAAGGCATGACAAAAAGCAAGAAGTTTAGGCATCTAAATCAATAAAGAGAAAGGTGATTGCCTAAAACTGTTCATCGCCAACTTCAAGGAGTACCTGCACAAACATATTCTCTCTCCTAAAAAAGCACAAACGCCTCAGGAAGAGGCACAAAAGAGACTGTATGAGGGTATTGGTAATACAGGATGCATGAGGAACACGGTATCAGTTTCATTTTTGCTGTTAAAAAGGATAATTTCTGCTTTCCGGTTTTAAATGATGTCATCTATGACGTGACATGCCACGAAAATCAAAGTGAGGTCCCGAGACACACAAGAAGTGAGACAGACCCAAAAGTGAGAGAGAAAGAGGTCTTGAGGTCTGTTATAAAGCATAAAGAGGCACTATTCTGAACTGAGGGAAACCCAAACCACAAATAGTCAACAAGCTTGATCTTTGCCACCGGTATGCACTATGGGCCAAGGGCTGACTCAGTTCCCAACTTTCTGGTATAACATTGAAAAAAAGCTACAACAAAGCAAAGTTAGGGGTCATCATGATACTAGTTGAATGAAGAGACTAGTTCAAAGAAAAAATACCTGAATCTGCTCCATAACGCTACTGCATCGACACAGTGATAGTCTAAGTGGATGTGGCTACAAAATGAAGAAAAATAGTAAGCACTGTTTGCTGATGACACTGCGCTGTTCGCTTGGTTACAAACTCCAAACAAATATGCGGTGTTTTCTGACCAAACATCTAGAAGGTTAAAATTTTTCAAAGGAAAAAATACTTTAAATGGAAAGTTGAGTTTCTTATAAAAAGTTTCAGTGACTTGGATATAGACAGTGCTCATTTTTTTAAATAAACTATGAATTACTGCATTTCTTACTTGTTTCCCAGATTTTCTTCAAGTCAGCTCTTCCAAGCAAGACTGCGTAACTCAAACAAACGTACTTCTTACAAAATATGTAAGTCTATTTGACAATATAACTCCTCAAACCATTTATAGATAGAATGACTTCAGGATAATGCTGATAAAACAAAAGGGTTAATGCTAAATTGTCTTTAAAAGCCAAAAATCAAAACAATTGTATTTATTTGACAGGTATTGGGTGCTGGTAATTTTGTCCTGTTGCCATCTTGAATCTATAGCTGGATTGATTTGGACTTTTTTTTTTTTATTAAAGAAATTTAAAATGTCTGCCAATGCTAGTTTTGTGGTCCCCATGTGTCAGTTTGCATTGATAGTAAGAGTCGATTTGTATTTGTGTTTTTTCTTAAATTAAGCAGCTAAGCTAAATTACCTCTGTGTTTCACGATTTTGATAAAGGTGTCTAATTTCATCACTTTATTTGAAGATGCTGCAGACTTCTGGCATAAAAGCATGTTTGCACAGCCGGTAGCTAAATTCCCACCACCACTTTACCACCATTTGTTTCAGAGCCAATTTACACTGCAGGTTCTTTGATCTGCATGTATTGGTGTATAATAACAGCTAGAGATGATCTGGAAGTCAGACTAAAATAATTGAGGGAGGGACTAAAACAGTTTAAACTGCATCTCAAAAGAAACTTCTGAGGCAGTGAGATGCAGTATTGAATTTTATTGAATCCAGATAGTTTCATGAATTTCATGAAAGATGGTGAGTAGTCTAGAGAACCTATGTTTGGTTAATTTAATGCATTTAGTGCATATATATGTATAAATATATAATTATACATCTAGACACAATATATGATCTTAATTTGATTTTTTTTTTTAGCAAATAAGCATATTTAATAATAAAAAATAACCTCAGAGGAAAATCGTCTTTCGTGAATTATTTAAAAATATGGATGTTGTGCTTATTCAGTTCTCTGTTGCTGCAGTGATCTCTGTAGATTGACTCAGAGCTGGCTGGCTTCAACTTCGGCCAAAAACATAATCTGGTCAAATTTTGGTAGGTGGCTGTTTGCATGCAGATGCAACTCAAACAACAACTGGGGCAACTTTACTGGAGAGTTTGCTGTAGTGTAATGAGCAGTGGGAGTTGTCGTGGGCGTGTTCCACTGCTCAAAGCAGGTTCCAAATCAATAACATATCCACACTGCAACTTGATCACCAAAGCACAAAGCCACAATTTTAGTTAATTGAATCCATTTTAATCATATTTAGGATTAGCCAATGTCAACATTTCACAATGTGTAGCAACGATTAGAGCAGCATCTTCGAGTCACTTATAGGGTAGCCAGTAGCTATTTTTGTACAGAGGAGGTGGCGGCTCTACCAGGACTTTGTTCAGTGTTTTATTGGTGAAGGTTTACATTTCTTAAGTGGTCCAAATAGGTATCAAAACTGCAATATTTGAAAATGGAAACCAATATAAAACCTAAGATTAAATTTACATTCTGTTGTTTGAGGATTTGGATAGTTATTATTATATTCAAAACAATTATTATGAAGACAGAAAAAAAAAATCTAGTATAAGCATGTCAGTTCTACCTTAAATGGTTTGTTTACTCAGAAAGTGAAATTTAATAGGAACAAAATGGCAATGCGCATATACAAAATAAGGAAAAGGCAAACTGACCTGGGACCAAAAACTAATAAGGTCTTACTTTCAGATAGGAAAAAAACAAAACAAAAAAACATGACAGCAGAAATGACAAGAAGTCCTAGGTTTCCAAAATACCAACATTACCTCCCCCAATGGGAATCATCGTTGTGCTGGAGAAGATCTTGGTGTGGTTGCTCCTTAAATAAATTGGTTTTCTGCCCCCTCAGTAAGCCAATACTGCACAGTTAAGCTACTCATGTTGTAGCCTAAGCAATGAGAGCTTTCCTGAAAGTCTGTCAGCAGAATTCCAGTAGTTTGGTACCAAAATCTCAGCGCTAAACCACCTAATGTTAAACAAAACATTTAGTTATTTTCAGTCAAGTTCATTTTTTTGAATCATCCCAAAGGCATATGCTCTTATCTGTTGAAAGTATATATATATATATATATATACCTATATATATATATATATATATATATATATATATATATATATATATATATATATATATATACTGTAGAGGATTGAAGAATATCAGCAAAGGGCAATGTAAACCATGGCCCGTCTAAAACAGGTAAGAGGTGCGTCCTCTCCGACTCACCCGAAATAACAAATTTGCATAGGCAAAAATGGGATTAGCCCTTAGACAGTGAATTCCTGAATTCTTTATAGAGATGCAAAATCTAGCTGAACACAATTGAAATCAAACAAACATACACATAAACAGAAATATTATCAATAATAATAATGTTGACTAGGCCAAGCTCTCTTTCCTCTCTGGTTATTTACATCGAGTCATTTTCTGTGCACATTTCTTTTTTTTTTTTTTACAGTGTTAGGCTTCAAGTAGATCTAAAAAAAAAAAAAAAAAAAAAAAAAAAAAACTTGTACATTAACTATATGTGAAATAAATTAACCGACATGAGAGGTAGTGAAACACCTACAGGAATGTTCTTGAATGATCTTCTTTTCTTAAAGGAAAAAAAAAAAAGAATGTGTCAGTAAGGCCAGAGCTCTGCGGGACCTTTTTCTTTTTTAGGCTCTAAAACCAGAGCCATGTCTCAAACATCATCTCACATGGAATCCGTGGGAATTTATAAACAACAATCTGAACTGATCAATCACCCTACATTACTTCACATCATAGTCATTGCTAATTAAACTCCACCTTTGCAATGCAGGTGTTAAAAAAACCAAATCTAAACACCCAAGTACACATCTCCCACTGCTGGAATAGCCTGGAAGCTGGAATACATCAAGAGGAACGGACGAAAGCAGTGCAAGCAAAGGGTTCTGCTTTCCCGTGTCCTTTATGTGCAACACCCTCAGTTTCAAACTCAGACCTGCTGGCTATTTACTCCCCTACTATGCTAAACATAAAAAAAAAAAGTACACACGTCCCAATATTTATGAATGTAAACTCTGTTTGATTGCACCATGATTTCAACATCTGGTTCCTGGTGAGACATTCTTGTGTTAGTTAATATATAGACAACATACAAAGTGTACTGTGCAGAGGAGGGGTCGGCCAGCAAGAGAGCTTTATGAGTGACTGAAAGGAAAAGGTATTGCAAGATTTGAAAAATTTGCCCTTGAAATAAAAGCTGTTCCAGATGAAAATGAACTTTTATTGTTAGATTTAAAAAAAATTTTTATTAACTGTATTTCGTTTGCCTGCATTTGCACAGCTCTTCATTCAAACAACCAAGCGACAGTCCCTATCTGGTGGAAATGTATTTCATCTGGATCTACGTTGTTCTGCAAAATATTCTGGGTAATTTATGTGGACTAGAGAAACATTGAGACTTAAGATTTATCCTTACGAGGCATGGGCCGGTCACGCTGTAAAGCTAAACCAAAGTATGAAAAAAAGGCTTAAAAAATTGCTGGATTTACCCCAAATCATGAGACCAGAAGCATGGCTAATTGGCATCAAATTCTAACTGAGCTTTTATAATAATTTTCTCCTTTTGTATTAATTTTAGTGTTACTCTTGTTTTGGGCAGTGTTGGCAAATCAGTAAATCTGAAACGCTTTTTTGAAGAACTTATTACAACTTAGCGGAAAATTATCTCTTTACACCCGGGAAAAATATTTATCGTCGCCTTACATTTAGTTGACTTTTTTTTGTTTTTGTTTTTTGTTTTTTTTCAGCTCCGCTCACCTTTTTAAGGCTGAAAACATCTCACTTTAACATGTGGGTGTAGTTTTTATTTAAAGACGAAAATCTATTTTGGAATAAAGTTCTACTACTACCAAATAATTTATCTTTATCAATGAAATTTTAAATCCAAGAAAAAAAGCAATTGAAGGAAATAATGTTTTTTTTCTTTCTTCCAACAAAACTGGCATGGACTAGAAAAAAAAGATATGGTGACTGGAGTTTTCTCGGGTTGTATAAAAGAGATTAATCAAACCAGTCTTTCTCTGGCTGCTGAGCACAGCCACTCAGTAGGCTGAATAAAAAACAAAACTCCCTGTGCTAAGATTAGAGTTTGGCTGTCAGGAGTTTTATCGTGCACACACGGCATAAAAAACAAAATCTATCTAACCAAAAGGAATCCCGGGGAATTTTTCTACTGCTCAGTTTCCGTCCCTACCTCACTGTAACTTCTGTGGCCTGTCAACCATGACAGCATGAAGCACAGACACAGTGAAGCCAAAACAAAACAAGAGCTGTTAGATATCACCTGACTAAATTATATCTTTATTTAATGCAGGAGACTAGAAGTTATGTTCTGAGAATCAGGTGTCCCTCTAGTTATAGCGAGTCTTGACTGACTGGTTAGCTGATAGCTAGTGAAGCAGGTCGGCTGTAATTGACAACTGACATCTCAACAACAGAGACCTTTGGCAATTGAGCAATAATATCATGAATAACAGAGCAGACACTTGTGTTTTAAAAAGCTACATTCTCGCCTTAAAGAAAACATTATAAAAGTTGATTTTGGGCCACAGAAGGTGTGAAATATCAAACTTCAATCACAGTTTTTGCCATACTTAAGCTTCTGCTAAAACAATCCATATCGACCCTGCCCCCTAACAACCCCAGGGTAACCTTAAAAAGTCCTACCCAGCCCTGAACCTCTTATCCCTGAACATGGAACCCTGGGGAAGTGAAATTACTCCGGAAAACCACTTTAAAAAAGGCTGGACTTTCAAAATCCATGTGATGGTTGAAAGTTCCAGGTATTTTCTTTTCTTACAGCCACAATCAGAACATAATATCTACAGCTGAACAACATATTGAAAAATTATCCTCTTGATGATGAGTGACGAGTTCGAAAAGGACAATATGTATGCATGCTATAGTTGGTAGGCTATGGTGCTTCTAACGCTATGGACTGCATCTTCCTTTCTAGGGTTGTCTTTGTTCCATTAGATGGAATTTAACAGAGATTCTGGCTCTAAACTGAAGCATGAAGAATGTTTTCCTAAAACCATACAGCCTTACTCGTCTTATTTTCACGGCAGGGGAAATTATTCTGTTTAAAACTAAAGCAATGACAGATTTACGCATTTTTTTCTTTGTTTTTGTGTTAATACTGTTTCCACATATGGTTATATTAATGGCCCATGCCTGATCCTCTTCAGTCAGAACTAATTGTCTTTTCACTTCAATGCAGATCCAGATTGGCACAAGAACTTCAGGTAGCAAGAGAAGGCAGCAACATGGATGCCTCTGTGTATCTGCAAGTAATTAGCAGCGTTTATTTGACACGTCTAGCACTGCTCTACCCAACGACCAGATCATGTGGGACATATATTCATCAAATCAATGGACACAGAGGCTCATTGCATTAAAACTGCATATTATATGCTGCACTCATGCACCTTCTGCAAATCCATAGGCTCACCACAATCTATCCGTTAAAACGTTCACATATAAAAAAAAAAAGTGTCCATTTATATGCTAAACATTACATGACATTTGGCAATTTAACTTTTATTTTCCTGTTCGGTGTTTTACTGTATCTCACACGCACTCACACACGTTATAACTGCATGCTTTCCAAGATAGTTTAGAAAAAAACAGACCAGAGTGTTTGAGGGCTGGCAGTGGGAGGGAAGATTAGCACAAGCATCCTATCATCTGCTTGTCTACAGCATGCTTAAACCCTTTTGGTTTCAGCTGAAAAGGCTTGATTGGAGCAAGACTATGCAGATTTCATTAACAGCCTGGGATAGTCCTATTTCAGCATTATTAGACCGGTCGTCTTCCCCCAAGCTCTAAAAAACAGGCTAGTAGAAATCCGATTCCTCCTCACTGGAAGTTTGAAGTCCCATTTGGCACCCAGTTTTCCAATCCACTAAAATCTGATACGTCAAAGACAAGAATATCAAAAACTGAAGCCTTTCAAGGTTTAATAGCAGGTTGTTTTCACTTGTAGCAAGGAGATTGCTACTGTTTTCTACCCACAAAACTCATTGAGACAATGTACTGTAAGTGTCTTTTTGTATTTTTTTTCCATTATGGGTTTTGGCCCAAACTTGGCACCTGTGCTTCTCAGGCTGTGGGGATCTTAAAGCGGGTCAGAGGAAAGGGAGAAAATAAAAAAAAGGAATGGGAGGTAGGGATTGTTGGACAGACTGTAGTTGCTTCACAGCAGATCTGAAGCAGCACTTCTGCTGCCTTCCTTTACACATAAAGGCATTGTGATTTTTTATTTTTGTCTCAGCAGAGAGAAGTTTATAAGTTATAATATTAGAAGTAGCTGCCCAACCCCAATTCTAGCCCTTACTTCTCCCAGTTAGATGAAGGAAAGTGCTCGGACAAAACACGTGGACGGACAGAGGAAGGGTTGGAGAAAGCAGCTTTTACATCTCAATAAAAACTGCAGTAAGCTTAAAACTGACAGAGATGTACCCTTTTTTCCACCCCTTCACTGAACATACATAGTCAGGAGCAGCCAGCCTTAATATCTCTCAGAAAAGGTTGCAGTCCGCGGCTTATACTGTCAAGCTACAGTAGAGAAAGAGAGAGAGCTGCATGCAGAGAGAGCCGATGCTTCAACTGGTTAAAAAGGCAAAGATTCTCCCATTCCCACCAACCACTGGGTGTCATGTTTGGACAGTGAGGAGGTATAAATCAAAAAGAAATTCAAACGAAAAACAAAGAAATAACAGAAAAGACTGACGAGTAAAGACAGAGCAGTAGAGTGAAGGTAAAATGAGGTTCAAATATTACAGTACAGGATCAGTGGGTTTGTCCTTTATGTCACTCTCCGTCTCGGGGTCCTCGTCACTTGAGGAGTCCTTGTCCACGCTCAACCAACACTCGGCCGCAGGGTCGACTGATTCAACCAGTCGCTGTTAAGGTGGAGTCGGCCACTCAAATCAAACAAAACTGCTCAAATCGCTAGCAAAACAATCACTGGCCGCAAATAATGGTCTAAAACTGACCAATAAGCAGCCAGCGAAAGCTCGACCTAGCTCCAGTGAACAACTGGATAAAAACTGCTTAAAAAATATAAATAAAAGAAAATAAAAAGACCCAACCAGCTATCTTGGATGTTATTTAAGTTTTTTTTTTTTTCATCAAAACAAGAGCGAGACTTTTTTTTCCCCCCCAAACCTGACTTCTGGCACCATAGTAGTATTTGCAGTTTTAAGTAGTAGTCTCGTTGGAGTACGTTGGCAATGACGAACGGTGGGGAGGTTTAGGTGTCAAGGCAGGTGCGCCTCCTGCTGGCCAGGAGGTCTCTGTAAACGGAGGAGTTGAGGAAACGGGGGAAGGAGTCCCGGTGCATCAGGGTGTAGATCTGGAGCTGGGCCTCCTCGTACATGGTGTTGCTAGGCTCCGCTAAGCTCTGGTTTATTCCTTCTCTAACCCGAGAGTCCAGACTCACCTGGGATGGGACAGAATATGGCTTTTATTCTGAAAGTTACATTCACGTTTATTCAATGAATAAAATGTATGCTGAGTTTATCTCCTAAACGCAATCAGTCCAATAAATGAACTCACCTCTTTTGGCGACAATATAGAGACGTAATCTTCGTATATAATCCGGGCCTTCTCATCCACCACTGAGGGGTTCGTCTCCTTTTTTAACTCCTCGCAGGCCAACCAGAAAAGCAGGTTGTCCTCGCTGTACTCGGAGCGCAGGAACTCCCGGAAGATCTCCCGGCCCTCCAGCGAGCGCAGCATCATCTCAAAGCTCCGTGCCCAGGACAGCAGCTCTTCTAAACTGGGGTGTCTGCGGTGTAACAAACAGTCAGACAAGCAGAGGGACGGAGACACACAACGATGAGGACGCAAGGGACAGAGTTGGACTTCACTTACTGTTCTTCAACAGCTTCAATACTGCCCATCTTGGTGCAGGTTTGCCGTTCGCTCCTCTCAATTCTATCTTCATTCCTGTAAATGAAACATAAAACAGCTCATGTGCAACTAGACAAAATACCACCATTTATTTCTTGGAGTTTAAGATTCAAATCAATTGATTTGATTTGTAGCTGTATACATATCAGGGTTCTTGCCAGTGTATTTCAGCTGGGGCTGAAACTAATGATTATTTTGCTAATCGATTAATTTGCTGATTCTTTTTTAAGATTAATTGATATATAATCGGATTGCAAAGGATTCCTTAGAGAAGATCGGTGAATAAACCAGGTGAAAGTAAAACTTTTTTTTTTGTGGATAGAGCAAGTAAACAGACAAAAAAAGCAATATTTAAATGCAAAATATATATTTTTGGTGGTTTTGATATAATTAGTGATCTAAGTAGATCTCTCTGTCAGCAAAATTCATGTTTTAGAGTCTATAGTGTTAAAGATTAATCGATCACTAAATTAGATACAATTATTTTAACCCTTTATAGGGCAATCAGTGGAATACTTTTAAAATCAAAATTTTAAGCCAATAGTGTTACTGGAATCCAGGACAAGACCTTATTATCTTTGTAACGTATTTTGATGGCAAATAACAAGAAACGCCACCTTCCCCGAATACATTAAGAAAAATTACAAAAGTTGTTCTATAAGAAATGAATGAAAAACAATGATAGTGAAAGAACCAACACATATACACGTTAGAGGTGAGTATTGGCATGAGTGTTGCGATTCGATACATGTCGCGATACTTGGGTCACGATACGATATTATCACGATATTGCAGTATCACTATATATTAGGGATGGGACGATTTATGAAAACCGTCAGAATCGTTCGGTTCGACTGTCTCGGTTCAGTTCGCGTGTGTTTCGTTCGGTTTATGCGCTGCTCCTTTTTCTCATAGAGGAAGCGATTACACTCCAGAGCAGAAGGTGGCAGTGCTGCGACCAAAGCCAACCGCCAGTAGTAAACAAGAAGAAGAAGAAGCGAAGCAGCTTAGTCGGGTGTAGCAGGGGAAAAAATCAGTTGTTGTGGAGAATTGTGTCGGACTGGCGAGTGGGAAAGAACAGGAGTTGGAAGACGCGCCAGCAGCACTTTATAGGTCTGCTGTATGGGAGCGCTTTGCATTTAGAGTGACCTACGATGACAGCGGAAAGAAAGTTGTGGATAAAAGTGCAACAGTGTGCAAGCATTGTGCAACACGTTTTGTTTATGCTAACAGCAACATGTCATGCTAACCCTGAAATCTCTCATACTCCGTCAGCAACCCCCGCTGCGCTCCAGACCGGCTGCTCAAAGCAAAGCCTACAGCCCCCACTGTGGCTTCGTCCGTCCGCTCCCCTCTGAGTCTCTTGGAGATGGTAGAGAGCATGCGCCAGATGATTAAATTCAAAGCAGCAAAACATACAGAAATGATCCAGGGTTTCTGCGGATCATTTAAAATAATTACAATCCATTATTTTTTGGGGGATTTTTTCATTAATTTCATGAATTTTTATGGGATTTTGGTGTAACAATCAACATGTATCGAATCGAACCGAAAACCGTGACCAGAAACCGTGAATCGAACCGAACCGTGGATTTTGTGAACCGTTCCACCCCTACTATATATTGCCATATTTTCCCCAGCTATCAAAATCAAATGATGAGATAAAACAGCAAGTGCTGTATATTTTCATCAGAAAATATTGATTAGGTATTATTATCCATGTTGTTTGGGGTTTTCTTCCACTGTGACTGCCTCAAATAGAGATTTGTTGCTGCACGCAAAATTATAGGGCTCCACAGCGCTTTCTGCCAGAGTGGTGGTGCAGAGGTAGCCCATTTTCCCATCAATGTTTTATGTAACCATTTTTTTTTTTTAAATCGATACTAAGAAGTGAAAGATCGGTATTATATTGGGCAGCTGAATATCAGGATATATCGCCAAAACCATTATTTCCCACACCCCTAATACACTTACAACATAACCTTAGAGGCATTAATGCTGATACTTACATTTATTAGTTTATAAACCTAAATATAATTGTTAACTTTTAAACTTTACTTTTAAAATTTTCAATTAGCTTTTTACCTTTTTTTTGTTAACTTATCTTTTTTTTAGTCATTCAGCATCTTTGCTGAATGACTGGATATAGATCTTGTACTTCTAGACCTCACTGAGGTACGGGGGGGGGACTCCATTTGTAAGGGGTATGCAAGTGATCAAAAACTATAACTTGCCCTATAATGGGTTAATAATCGATTACTCAAGATTAATCCAATAAATTATTTCAGCTCTAGTTTCAGCGTAAATTAAAGTTCATAATGATGTTGAAATTACGCTGTCAATGGGCGTCATGGCCGCGGAGAGAGTGTTTTCAAACAAATGAAGTAGGGCTGTCATAATCCAAAATTGATCTTATAAATTGGTCCAATATTAGCCAGAAACTTAATATCAGATAATATTGACCTGCATCTAAAAACATTGATATAAGAGAGCTAAAAGAAGCACTATAGTTTAGTCGGCTACAGCACTTCCACCTGCCTGCGCTTGTATCCTGCTCACAGAGCCAATGACATCACAACAGTTGGTGCAAAACTTTTCTAGCACAAGTTTCCTCCAATTTATACATTTTTATTTTACTTTAATGTTTTTTTTATATATATAACATAGACATTTATATAACCTTTAGTTATTAGTAAATGATGGTAAACATTACTCCACAGCAGTAGGTATTTCCTTTCATGCCGGCTTTACATTTAAGTCCATTTGCTTTTTGCGACTGCGTGGTGGAGATAACAGAGATAAAGGTTTTAAAGATAGACCCAGAACTTATTCTGGGCAGATAGAAAATTGCTTCACAATCCTGATACTGCTGAAAACTGAAAGCGAGAGACAAAGATGCAGTAGGAGATACGACCTATACAGCTTTAAAAATTGTTCAAATGTTTGTTGGGATTTCACCCTCTTGCTAAACATGATCCTCTTGCATTTTGTAAACTAACTCCAAATAACAAAATACTAGAAGTCAAACAAGCTGTTTTAGCTTAAAGTACAGTTTGACCTCTAGTTCTGTTTCAGCTTTAGCTGCAAGACTACAGAAAAATAACAGCAGCAGTTAGCCAACATAAACTTTGAATATCCTTCAGAAAGTCTGACAAAATGTTGATTTTACTTCAAAAATGAAAAAAAAAAAAAAAAAACTCCTTAAAGGCCCAACATATTTAAAGCCGAGCTGTTGGTTTATTCCTCTTCTTGCTTAAGTTAATCACTAGTGGACACTAAGAATAAAGTTTCAGACTCATCACAGCAGCCTCTCTGTCTCAGATCTACTTGCAGAGACTACGTTGTAACAAACTGAGCAGTCTATTTTTGCCCCTCCATGGAGGATCTTTCCTTCCTCTTGCTGTCTCTTGTCAAAGTCCCTATTGTGCAGCAGTAATGGGCTAAGCCAGCCACAGTCCCCCCGCCCCCGGCGCCCTCACAATACGCCTAAATATACAAGCTGTTCTTCACAGCTGTTTTGCATGTGATGTTGGGATGGAAATAGAAGACACCCTGACCAGATAAGGGCCTTGTGTAAGACTGGGTGAGGATTCTCTCTCTGTTTGACCCTTTTTATATCTTCCTTAACATTTGGCTTCCAAAGTCAAACATGAACCTAAGTAAAAGATGGGATGTCTGACTCAGAGGCACGTTTCAAGCACTCCACTGAGGAGACACTGGGAGCATTCTGCCATTTACATGTAAGACTGACTAAACTTTTACCCACGCTCAGTAAGCTAAGCAAATGATCCCCTCCAGCCTCAAACCAAAACAGTAAACAAACATATGTGTTACTGAGGAATTTGTTTTTTTCAGGGCTTAGTTCGGGGGAACTGACACCATCGCTGGGCTCAAGCACAAACACGAGCGCACTCACAGTCCCCAAGCTGCGACCACTTCAGATGAAGTGCTGTGAAAGAAGCAGTGCATTCACCATTCACTGCCTGGAAACAATGTTTCATTCACTCCTCTCTCCTGGCAAGACCCGAGCCGCAGCCAGGCAGCTGGAGAAGCTTCACT
The DNA here is from genome assembly GCF_016077235.1 of Cyprinodon tularosa. Taxonomy (NCBI): domain Eukaryota; kingdom Metazoa; phylum Chordata; class Actinopteri; order Cyprinodontiformes; family Cyprinodontidae; genus Cyprinodon; species Cyprinodon tularosa. The sequence continues at coordinate 506,761 of NW_024039083.1, read as the reverse complement.
TCAGCTCTTAGTTTTGGTGCCTTGCTCAGAGGTAAAGCAAGAGACTGCAACTCTCTGACCTGCAGAACAATTTGTTCAGTTTCCTTTTAGAAAGCCACCCCAAACACCATTTTAATACTAATTACAAATCTAAACATAAAGTTTAGATCTTCATTCATTTTACAAAGATTAAACCAAAGCCTAGGCGAAGTGCATTTCCATTTCATGCCACTCTAATAAACTTAAAAGCCCTTTATTAAGTCCCAGTTTGCAGGGCTTAAGATCTGAGAGGAAACACGGTTTCCTTCACACGACTGGAGTTAAATTTGGATTCAAACAAAGAACAGGAAATATTCTGGATTTGTCCTGAACCAATAATTAATATTTATTTTGTTCTTGTTAAATTAATAAAGTGATTACATGACTTTATGCCTGTAGATCAGTTATCTCTACATTCTCGAGAATCTTTCCATTGCTACCAGTAGTTTAGTTGTAAAAAAGGTCAGGTCATGTCAGGTACGCTGGTCAATGACCTTGACGAAGGCACCTTACAGTAGAACTACAGTCAGTCCCTGGACTGGCATGGCTATCATTGGTCCTAATAGTTAGGGACAAATGCAGAGGACAAATTTTCCACTGGGATCAGCTTCATAGTTATGGTACTTCTTTGATTTTATTTAGTTTGCTAGGTCTAACGTACGCCCACAGACTGCCAGACGTTGAAAGGGAACGTTATTGCGATTAATGTTAATATGCAGTAGAAAATTTACACATTCAGTAATAAAACGTCACAGGGAATGGTATGGGGGGATGGTCATTTAAGAAGGGGGATGATTTTTCATTTTTTTTTAAGAAGGGGGATGCCATCCGCCCTCATACCCCCTCAACTCGAGTACTGATTGCTACAAATATTTCACTTTTTTATCCCTTCTTGCTCAAAGCTCAGTTTTAATCAACTTCTGAAAAGTGATGGGGCGACAGTGGTGTTGGATGTAGGAGTTTGCCCTGAAATCGAAGGGTTGACGGTTCAAGCCCCGACTCCGACTTTCAGTGTCGTTGTGTCCTTGGGCAAGACACTTCACCTGCATTGTCTACTGATGGTGGTCAGAGGGCCCCGCTTCTGTCAGTGAGCCCCAGGGCAGCTGTGGCTACAATGTAGCTTGCTCAGTGTGTGAGTGTGTGTGTGAATGGGTGAATGAATGTAGTGTAAAGCGCTTTGGTCAAGTCTCCAGACTTGAATAAAGGTGCTATATAAGTACATGCCATTTACCATTTGATTCTAAGGTCTTCAATGGCTAACCCTTGCCGGATATTTATGGTCGCTGACCTGCCGGAAGCTAAACAGGCTGCCTACTAGGACTGCCTGCATTAAGCTCCATGTTTCCTCCTCTAGCCATGGGGCTGGTGGTCATAAATTGCATTATAGCAGCCGCCACACCAAGCCGTCTATCATTCTCCCGCTCCATTCTCCCCTTACTAACAGGACCCAAAGACAGTTGAACTCCTCCACTTGAGGCAGGAACTCTCCACCAACCTGATGGGGACAAGGCACCTTTTTCCGGATGAAAACCATGCCCTCGGACTTAGAGGAGCTGATTCTCATCCCGGCCGCTTCATTATCTGCTGGAGACTGCCTCAGTGCATGCTGTGGGTCTTGGCAGGAAGAAGCCAGCAGCACCATGTCATCCGCAAAAAGCAGGGATGATATCTGCTGGTCCTCGCGGCAGACCCCTCTGATCCTTGGCTGCATTTAAAAATCCTATCCATAAAGGTTATGAACAGGACCAGTGACAGAGGGCAGTCCTGCGGAGTCCAACGTGCAGATTTGGACTCTGCCAAGGCAGATGGCCCCTAGGAAAGGGCCACGACTCAGCCCCCAGCGGAGGGTGTAGAGCTGGTCTACTGTTCCACAGCCTTACTGGGGAGGCTGCAGAGTGGTACTCCCCTATGGTTGGAACACATCCTCCGGTCCCTTTCCTTATGCAGGGGAACCACAACCCCAGTCTTCCAATCTAGGACCACCGTCCCAGACATGAACAGCCATGTCAGCCACGACATGCAGAGCTGAAAGGTACTCAGACTGGATCTCGTCCACCCTAGAAGCCTTGCCACTGTGGAGTTTTTTGACCTCCTAGGCAACTTCAGCCTGAGTGATGAACCAATCCAGCCCTGAGCACCCCGTCTCTTCTTCCCCACAGAAAGCTGTTAGATCGATCCTCAAAGTATTCCATCCACCATCCAACAACGTCCGCTGTCAAAACAGGGTTAGCAAAACACTGCCTCCCCTTCTGGAGGCGCCGGACAGTTTGCCAGAATCACCTTTCAATTCAGTAAATTTCTCTATTTATTTGTTGTCAAACAGTGAAGCGACTAACACACTTTTCTAGTCAAAATGACCACAATTACATTAAAGTCTCATTCCCACATTAATACAGCAACACATAGTTGAGAGGGACACTCTGGGTTAAGTGACAGCCTGCGCCCAAACATCAAAGGGATCTCCTTCGCGGTTAGATGTTTTTACAGTGTAGAAATGCAGCGTGAGGCTCTGTTGTCGTGTTTTCCAGGGAATGTTACAGTTTTCCTTAAATAGCACGCCACGTTTTTAAATTTTTCATTTGAATGCAAAGTAGGCATAGAAAGCCCGTCAGCACCTTGTGAAAATAAAAACAACTAGTGACAGGAAGAATGGAACCGTATCCAACTATTAACTGATCTCTAGGTGCACTTTTCATTTTTGTCTCAAAATCTGACCGCAGAAAACGGAAATGCTAGTGGTAAAAAGGCTTTTTATGTAAAAACAAAAAAAGTAAAAGATGCCTTAACAGTCATTTCAAACTAAAGAAACTACTTTTCAAAGACAAAACAGGAAATACAAAATACAGCATGTGTCGCCAGACGGAGCTGAACACTGAGAGCGACTTATACTCCCATTTCTTTGATAGCTATATTTAGTCTTCTATTAATAGTTCTCAGAAAGAAAATCAAGTTATTGATAATGTTACCAAAAAAGCTTCATGCTGCTCATCTGACAGAGACCCTACAGTGAGGCTACTGTTCTGTTTTAAAAAGCTGATATAAGAAGTTGTTTGGTGATCTTTAAAAAAAGCCAGTCAGTTTAGAAATGCAATTATTTATGCAAGCTCTTTCCTGGCCATTGGTGATGGGAGGTTTTGGTCCTTTGCTATGCTGTCTGTCCATCCCCCAATTATATATAAAAAGCAGGAAATCATTACATTTTGTCTATGGCATACATTCAGCAATGTTACAGAAGTAGAGAAGTGCTGAGTAGGGCTGGATATTGTTAAAAACCTCATAATTTCCTTCTATTTCACTTCTTCGACTCAATAATGATTAAATTTAAAAGCTTCCATATCGATTTTGTAATAAGTAGAAATACCTGGGTGTTCATGTCAATGATAAACTGGACTGTTACAGCACAGTAGTTCTGTATTGTATGAACAGTTAGGTGAAGTTTTTATTTAAATTTGTGCCGTTGATATTTCCTTTGTCTAATGAGAATCACCTGCTGGCTTTGGGAAGGACACAGGTAGACTCCAAAAGGCAGTTGAAGGTGCTGAATTGTTTGGAAATACACCATAGATAAACAATTCCGCTAAAAAAAAAAGCATATTTTTATTTAACCAGGAAAAAATTAACATTTAAAATCCGTTTTTTAAGGAGTCAGGCATTATGATATAGTATATTTACTATGAAAAAAACTTTACTATTGAGGGTATATTCTGAGCTTTTAATTGAGTTTTGTTTAATTTATAATGCATTTAAAACATACAATACATTTTTATAATTCAAAATGGAAAATAAATAACTAGACATACAAATAAATAAATGAATAAACTAAAAAAATGTGTTTTTGTCACAAAAAACAACTAATTATTTTTCTTTATTTGGTTCTTCATTTATTTATACATTAATATATGTGAATTTCCTATTTGGTTTTGTCATTTTTTTGTTCCTCATATGTTAATACCTAAATAAGGAAAGAGCTAGATTAATTAATGAGTAAAATAACTGATAGCTGAAGCCCACTCTGAAATACATTATGGTGTGTGGTTTTTATTTGCCCCTGTAGTTCATTTTAAGAATATCTTGTTTGATCTATTTCTTAGTAAACAGTGTGGTGAACCAGGCAGCAATATTCAACTGTACTGCTTGCTTACCAAAGACACTTGCAGCAGCCACACCAGCAAAGGCAGCAGGTGTTCGGTCGGGGCTGTCCGGGGGCCTGGGGTGGGGCCTCGATGTGAGCCGCCTGCCTTTTTCTCATCTCCACTCCACTCACACTGTGGGGCTTCACGACAAACGCATGCACAAATACAGAGCATAGTTAAAAATTATTCAAAACAATCGCACGCTAACAGAGAGAGCAGAAACAAATCAACCCTCGTGTTCCACTCTCCGCTCGCTGGAAACATGTAATCCAGAAAGAGGAGTGAAGCTGGAGTTGGAATGTATCCTGAAGGAAAGGATGAAGAGCAACAGAGAGAGCTGAGGGAGGAGGATTCCCTTCCTTGTTTGGTACGAGGGCTTTCTGGCTTCGACCCAAGTGTTTCACTCAGCCCTGACACACACTGGATGTGCATTTTAATGGCCGCAGACAGAGAAACTGGATCTGCATATCACAAACATGGATGGGCACATGTGCATAATAAATATACTAATTCATGCACAGCTGTATTAACCCCTTCATTTTCAACCTTCATCATCTGTTCAGCATCAGAAGACGCAACATCTGTCAGCGACTGGCTGGAGATAAAGATTTGTGCAGAAAGCTTTTATAATGTGAGGCCTTTTTTTCCTGGCACTGATTGATCGTTTTAATTGACACTAATCTTTGTGCCACAGCCGATTTTCACTGCTAATGTTTTTGTTTCCTGATATGAGCTCTCCTTCTCATATAAAACCCTACAGGAACAGCATGGTAATTAAGCAGCAGGGTTTTCTGATAATCTAATGATGGCTGGAATACTTCTCTCCAAAAACAGATCAACTCTTCTAAATTCGGACTTTATTTTAGTTCAGAAGGACCCCTCCCGCCAAACGTTCCAGCCCTCCTCAATTCCTTGAACTATAAATAACGTAATTCTGTCAATTTGCCTCGTTAGACATACTAATATCCAACCTACTCCTCCCTATCATCTTGAAATCACTCGGGTTGCACAGAAAGACTCGATCAAAGAGTCACAGCACCCTTGGCACTTATTGGCATCCATGGATTTAAAACTCTTTAAATGAATAACAGTATCTCACACTGAAACGTAACAAAAAAAAATACTTTATTGTAAGCACATGATTTGAAGGGCAATGAATCCCATCCACATCAAAATAAAGCCATTGTTATCAAACATACGGCACCCTCTAGCAATTTCTTTTTAAACAAATTACACTTTTTGACTAGGCTGCGAGGAATTTAAATAATCATTGACGTTCTGTTTCCTTGTGTTGTAAAAAATAAAGAGACACAATGGCCGATTTCTCTTAACAACTCTGAAAATTTGCCAGAAAATCACTACTCTTTTACAACCATTGTTATCTTTACCCTAACAAATAATAATAAAAAAAATTAAACTACGGTACATATTGAGATAGCACAAAAAAAATATAAAAATCTTAGAAAACTGCAGCAGAGAATGGCTGCATGAGGTCAGCCAATTTCCATAATGGTTTTAGGGACCGCTGTAAAATGTTTCTGTGGTTAGTCTGCTCCCCTTTTTAAATCAAATGAACTTTAAAAACAGTGAGATGAGCAAACAACCTGATCAGGGTTTGAGATTCTCAGTGGATCAGAAATATTTGAACCATTTAATGTCATATAATGTGAAGTTGGAGGGTGACCACGGAGCAGACTGGCCTGTGAATGATTTTATTCACAATTTTATGATGCTGTTTTTTGCTTTCTTTAAGTTGTATAGTGCTTTATGTCAAGGGTTCACTAGCTGCCTTTTGGCTAATGCTAAGTGGATTTGAGTGTTTAACTTGTTGCCAACTTCTCAGATGTTTTCGACCATCAGATTTATAATCTTCATACATGGCCTTCATTCTAAGGATTTTTGACAACTTTCAATATATAACTTTAAGCAGTCATATTACTACAGACTGGTTAATTAAACGTCCCCCACAAATGTGCTCCTTTAGACATTTTACTGCAACTGCCTGCTAGTCTAATGCCCTTCCTAAAACTGAACGATTTTTGCAATCTTAGCAGACTATTGCATGTTCCACTATATTATGTGACACAATGTGTCATTTTATCTGTACACATCATAGATTTCTACTGAATAACTTATGTCCTAAGACAATAGGCAACTTTATTAGTGAGCCACATCCATCTGTGCCGCTAGCGTTGTCGAAACAAATCTTAGAATGAGGAATTTGGACGCAGGGATGTCTGAAAAAACAAAAAAACACTTGGGATGCTGGTTTACCTGGCGGGTTCAAATAAAGAAATAATATATTACCTCCATGGACAATATCACAATACCTCAGCCTGCTGGTTCACATGTGCATTTAAACAAAAATAAAAATTAGCCGCTTAGCCGCATCTTCATCCCCAAATTCCCCCAAAACATAACAATTAGATAAGCTCAATATCAAATTGTACAATAAAACATTTAAGGTTTCTTAGGGGGAATATGTTCAAACATAAATATAATTTTTTACATAAATTAATAAGTTTGCCAAAATGTAACTCAATATATAGAGCGTCAAAGTTTATTCTGTTACGGTATTATATATATTTTGGGTTAAGTGGGTGATGTGAGGAGTTGGTGTAGGGCCATCTTTGACAGCAGCTACATTCCTTTTAACTGGTCGGTAGATGCAGGTTTTTGTCAGCTGTCAAGCTGTGCTTTTTAATATCAGACACTGAAATATGATCACTTCCTGTTATTTTTGGTCAAAAGACCCTTAAACTGCAGTCCTAGAACCCGCCTCAGTGCAACATAAGACCACAGAATCAGCGTAATAAACAATAATCCCTCAACAATATCTATCTTTTGGCTTGATTTCGCCAAATAGCCATAAAATGGAAACACAACACAGTGGAAAACATACTGGACAAAGTAACAGCACCTAGGTCAGCTGACTTTGAAAGACTCTTATCTTATTAAGGCACGATTAAATACAAGGTAAAGTTAAAATATTAATTATCAATAAAAGCAGACTTTTTTTAACTGAACTTCGGATCCTCCCACTGACAGACAGTTCAAAAGGGGCAAAAAGCAAGATTAAGTTCTAAACAGCTGAATTTACCAACATAATTGAAAAAACAAAAGTAGAACCATAATAATTCAATAAATACATAACTGTGCTTCATTAATTGGTCCGTAAAGGAAACTGAATTTTAAATGTGGCTAAAAATAAATATAAAAACTTCCCCTGCACGCCATTTCAGGATAGCTACGTTGCATCAGGGTGGTTAGGATCTATATTTGCATGATTTCCTCCTTGATTTTGCTAGTTTTGGTCATCAGCATAGGATGCGCATATTTATGTGGACAAACATGACAAGTTGTTTGCACATGCTAAATCGATCTACTAAACCAGGTAGTAGATCAGCTTAGCAGAGGCCATTTAATTTGCAGGTGTTTTAAAAAGCAATTAATACATTTTTATGATCAATCGTTTTAAGTGAACATTTATAAAACATGCCCTCTGTTAATCATGATGGAGGATCTGTGAGGCTATCGGCCTGTTTCTCTTCCAAAGATGGCTTTATGAGCTCTTGGAGGTAACCGATCAGTTAAACAAATAATCTGGTGGCCTAAGAAAAAAAGCTGAATCTTGTTTCATATTCTATATCTAAATCAAGATGGAATCGGCTTACCAGAGAAAAAAAAAATCAACCATCCTTCATGGTTATCTAAGTGCTTAGAATAAAAACATAGAGAACGCCTCTAAAATTACTTAAAGAAAAGAAAGCAGAGACGATCTAAGTACGTAGATCTAGAGAGATTATAAAAACAGGAATTGTTTTAGTGAAATGGTAAAGGAGAAGATTAATAGATGTAGAAAGTGTGATAGTCATAGTACTGACCAAAATCCAAAAATGGTGCATTTAAATATGTTAGTTTTGTTTTTTTACAATAATTAGTTTAGCATCTATTGACCAGTACTGCTCAGATTATTGATTAAATTCATAATAGAGGAAATTTTCTCATTGCCTTAAGTCTGCCAAAAACATTTCTAATGGTCTTACTCCAAATGTAACGGAAACCTTTTGTAATTTTTTTTAACTTTAAGCCTTAGCAAAGGTAAGGGATAGGCCTTCAGATTAGGACTGCAACTAATGATTATTTTGTACATAATTAAACAAGGTGAAACTCAAACTTTTATACTTGAGGAGTTCTGGATAGAGCATATTGACAAAATAAAAAGATTTTTTTTTACAACATAAATGTAAAACATTTATACATTTTTTTTTTTACAATGATGATTATTTAAGTAATCGATTAATCACAATCAATCCAATTGATTGTTTCAGACCTACTTCAGATTAAAAGTGATGTCTAAGGACATGAACCAGCTTTGCAGGAAAACATTGTGTTGCACCAACACTGACATTTCCTCTCTACCCAAACTTTCAATGCGCAAAATAAACTTTTTAGCGTACATAACTCACAAAGATCTTTCATTGGAAAGTGGACCTACAAAATCACTAAGGCAGCAGAGGAGTTTTTAGACCTACTGGAGTGAGACTTTTATCCTTATTTCCTCTTAAAATGATACGCCACTAATGACTAAACGAGCAGCTAAAAGCAACTGAACGGAAGGAGCTACTTCTAAAACAGGATAATTTTACTGACAATTAAATAATGACATCTCAGGTAAAAAAAAAAAAAACCTACTAAAAAACTACAAGATTCTCTACGCAGGTTTTTTTTTAAATACACAAACAAATTAAACATATTAATACTGTAAACAACTATAGTCAAGATGAAGAAAACTCTTACTTGCAAAGTCATAATTCCAATATAATCCCTAAAGATCCAAATTACAAACCATAGGAAAGGCTTCTCGCCTCTTTATCATTCCCTTTTCTGAGCATAAGCACATGTGATGGTTCACAATGGTGTGACAAGGGGAGGTAAGCCAAGCACAACCTGCCTGATATGCAAATGCAGTCGTCAGACCAGTGTAGCGACCATCAGTTATTCAGCAACCAGGCAGCACAGTGGAAAACAGGCTGCCGGATGCAAATAACGGTGAGGGTTTGGCTTTGTTAAAAACCAGAAGCAAAGGCTGCTTTGACAGGAGACGCAAATGTTGTTTGGAAATAAAAATATTTTTAGTCACTCAATAAAGATGAGTGTCTAAAAAGGGACCCAGAGAGGTTACTTTAAAATAATGACAGGGAAATACTAATGGAAATACAAGTAAAGTGCCTCATGAAAAAAGTATTCCCCAACAAATATTACTGCAAGAAAGGTGAGTTTGTCTCTATGTTTTTCCCATTCCTCTATTAGACTGAAGTCCATGTGGCTGTGAACATAAATTTATTAAGTCTTTCTACAGATCAATAAATGAGTCTGGACTTTGACTAGGCCCTTTTCACTACAGGTCTGCTCTTACGTACCATTGTAGCTACCCATCAACTCTGAGCCGCTTCTCTGGACGCGCTAAAGAAAGGTTTCTCCATGGCAGGATGCTGCCACCACCATGCAACAGGGAAAGGTCAGGGAGACGAGCAGGTATTTTACTGCCTGCAGTTTTGCAAGTATACCATGGGTTACGTTTAAGGCTCTAGCAGCTTCTTCCACCTATTCTTGATACTCCACATGTGGCAAATCCTAAACAGGACTTCTTCTGGCTTCCTTCCTATGACTTTTCACATTTTGCACAGCTTTAAGCCCTGAACACACCATTTTGCGTCCGATCCTAGAGAAAATCGGGCCAGATGACGTTGTAGCATTGAGAGTCAGTGGAGATGAACACATCCAACATGATTTTCTGCAAGAGGGCTTGCATAGCTCTGACTGAGATAGATCTTCTTTCCTTTAAACATAGTTCTCATTATATTTCTTTCATAAAGGCCTGAACACAACGATTGTTAACGACTTTTTACTCTCCGATCCAATTTTTTTTCAAAGTTTCACCAACTGTGTATAGAGAGGCTACACTTAGGCAGGGTGGGCAAATCTGCAGCGATTTTTTTCACTTCTGTCTCTGTGCTATACACAAATTAAAAAAAAATTCCCACAATTGACTTTATGACAGATTATGAAAAGTCATAAAACAAAACACCAGTGCATTCTTTAAAGCAAAGCATCACTTAATAAGTCTATGCAACATCTCAAACCAGAACAGATAGAGAATGTTCATAGGAATTTTAAAAAATATGAGAGATCTACATCTAAAGATAATAAAACTACAGCAATAAACGCTATGAGGTGGTTTATATGCTGACTGAGGCAGTGAGAGGTGATTCTCAGAGAGTAATCTGTGATGTTTATTGAAGTTTTTCCATCTTTTTTTTTATAGAGGGGGACAAAGATACACAACATTAACCTGCTTTGTCTGCCCCTAGTTATTTTATGAGGCTCAAAGACAATCACTATTTTACTATATCCGCTTTTTCCTCCTGAAGTTATTTTTTTCCCTTGAGGAGATCGACACATAGCACTTTCTGTCCCTCGTTGTTTTTGTGAGGCACTAAGGGGATCACTAATTTGTCGTTTTCTGTCCTCCTGAACTCCTGTCATGGGTAAAATATTGTATTTTTTAATGTTTCATTGTGGGATTCCAAAACTGATTCTTTGCCCGTGTGACTAACAGATTTTATTTGTTTCTTTATTTATTTTATTTATATATGTATTTTCTCTTAAAGAGGATGTGTTTTATATTGTAACCGTGTCTCTCTTCCCGTCAGACAAATGAAACTGCCAGTGAATTGCTGCGAAAAAAGACCTGGGGTCTATCTTGACTTTTAGGGGAGTGGTGGCTTAGTGGTTAGGGCATTGCACTTGGGTTCCAGAGGTACTGAATTCCGGCCCCACTCCTATGGACAGTCACTCTGGGTCCCCGAGCAAAACTCTTAACCCCACAGTGCTCCCCGGGCGATGCACAACGGCAGCTCACTGCTCCCCAAGGTGATGGGTTAAGATTCATTATTTCGTTGCTTTGTACTTGTGAGTGTGTGATGACAATAAAGTGGAATTGTTATCTGAATTCTATTCTTAGTCAGAGCAATGCAGCTCTCTTGAGTAAAATTATGTAAGGTGTGATCATCCCCATTAATTAAATGCTAAATGCAACAACCTCGTCCGACACGATTTCCTGTCATATTGGACGCAAAATCGGATTTAGTGTGTTCTGACCTTAAGCCTTTTAAAATCCTCTATCTGTTCTGATTTCAGATGCTGTGCAGCCACCTGGTCATTAAGTGGGGCTTTGCTTTTTTGCTGCTATGTTTTATTTTCTTTATTTTTTGTAAAATAAGTTTTCAGAACCGTTCCCATTCAAACATGGGACAGTGTTTCAATTCATTGACAGAGACAAAAGTAAAAAAATCTGCACATATCGGGATCGGCTCACCTGGTGTATTCGGAGGCTCTCTATACGCAGTCAGTGTTATGTGGAAAAAGTCGGATCAGAGATTAAAAAGTGATATGCAACCAGTGAGACTTGGCCTTTACCCCAGGTCTGCTTACTGTGGCCCTTGGTCTTTGGCATACCGTTTGTTTATCACTGTTTTCTAAACCTCTCAGGCCATCAGAAAACAACTGGACTTGAGAATAAGATCCACAAAAATTGACTTTATCTACTAAGGAACTGACTTTTGAATGCATTAACTAATTTTCTTTTCACAGTATTGGAGTAAAGAGCACCTAACTTTTTTTTTTTTTTAAGATTTTTATGTTGTTGTTGTAATTCCCATAATACGGCACTATCCACAGATCTAAAAAAGCTGTGCGAACCGGACAGCGGGAAAGATCAAAATACAGGCACTCCATGAGAACATTGATAATAGATGTGGTAATGAGAAATAAGAAATTCCAGATATAAAAAAAAAACAATATCAAAAAAGAACAGTGACTGTCAAACATGTAAATCAGAGAACACATACACACACACATATATATATATATATATATATATATATATATATATATATATATATATATATATATATATATATATATATATATATATATATATATATATATATATAAATGACACCGCAAAATCCTTCGTCATCTTCACGGTCGACAGGCTGCTGCCATGTTATGCTTCTTTTCCAGACATATGGAACCAGTTATATCCAATTAAAATTGTTTTTATAAACTTATTTTTTTTTTTTTTATGAAAGCATTTAAAATGCCACGATAATCACATTTAATGAATTTTAATGCAAATTATGGCCACAATTAAAACAAAATAATAATTTAGTGACCTTTAATTATTTTTAATGACCCGCGTAAACCCTGTATTTTTATGTTAATTGAATGTGTCAGTAGTTAAATATTTAAATTATACACTGTGTAACTTTTAGCCACTAGGGGTGCTAGGCCTACAACTTTCAGATTTAGCTCCTCCTGTAGACCACTAGCAATGCTATTTAACTATAGGTCGAATCCGACCTATAGTTAAATAGGTGAGCTTTTGAGAAGGGCGATGTTCACGGAACGTTGATACCTGAAAATACCCAACTAACAATTTATCCAAACTTGTCAAAGATAAACAGAGGTTGTAATTTGGTTCTCTTGTTACATTGTGATATTGATGAAACCTTAGAATCAGCTTCATGCTTTATCTAAAAACCACTGTGCACCAATAAAAAAGGCGTTTATAGTCAAGCGGCAATATTAACAAATTAAAAAAATTCTCATTGAGTCTAATTAAATCTGCATTTAAAATAAGGAACTTATTAATTTGAATATATATAATATTAAAGAATTTCTTTTTTTACTTTAATGTGTTTGTTAAAAAGGCAAATAACCGTAAATAAACAGGGAAGTTTAAAGGAAACCAAGAAAAACTATTTAACATCCATGTTCTTCACTTTGAAATAACCGTAAACTTTTTTTCTGGCACTTTCCAGAACAGCTGTTATTAACACTTACCATGAATTAACGAGTTCTTAAACACAGGTCAGACAAAGCAGTCATGGCGTGAGGTAATCGGTTGCTGGGTGGTGGCAAGCTGCTTGACAGAATCACTGATTGGTGGAGTGTCTGAGCGTGCTGGCTGATTGGCTCGCTGGAGCTACGGAACGAGGCGATGGGGTACTTTTTACCACGGCGAGGAGGAGAGGTTACTGGTGTCACCATCCCTGACCCTGTAGCACAGGAAAGAACACGAGAGACGGGGTGAGGTGGAAGGACGTCTCTCCTCTGGGTTCCTTCACTCACTTCCCCGTTCTGCTTCTGTTGCCGTCGGCTTCCTAGGACCTCAACGGAAAAGGATCCTTTCTACGCGTGAGAGAAGAGGAGGAGGCGAATGTACAGCATCTGAAAAAACAAAACAAAAAGGGAAATATGATTAAATCGACTTTAACAATATAATGTTTCAGGTCCTTTATCTATTACCTATAAATCTATAACCTTCATTTAACAAAAGTTTTTCTATTACACATCTTTTCCCGCTGAAATGGTATTTATGATCACCATTAAACTAGGCAATCACAAAAGTCCTAGTTGTTTAGGTGCTGACGTGATTTAAGGTCTAATCAACGTGTCGTGTTACAAAGGAAAAACAAGAGGAGCCTCTGGTCAGATTGTGAAAAAGCTAAATACTTTATGGTCACAAGTTATTTACACATTAAGACCAGGAAATAAAGTTCCTCATTTAGCAATGCAGAGCAGAAAGCCACAGGAAGTGCACTTGTACTATTATTCCACCTTAAACAGGATCATGCAGAGGGCGGTGAAGTACTAAATCACTGATAATACCTCCAAAGCATCCTAAAAGTGTTGGTTTTCAGTTTTGTTTTACTATCAAACTCTTACAGGTGAAGCTAAAGGCTGTTTTTAAACTTTAGGAGGTTCAAGTTCTAAACAAGGATGCCCAGATATCAAAATCTGGGTACACACCTATATCTGTTATTACTATTAACGCAGGGCCGACAATCAAACAGATATTATATATTTTCCCTGCCTTCGGAAACTGAGTAAAACTGACAGGACTGCTGACATCGTTCCTCTGCTTCAGTTAAACGCCCACAATCTTCTGTTGCATCACCATCAATGTCACATGACTGGCTGACCTGAGTAGATATGACTGGATTTCAATCTGTTCAATCTATTCAAAACTTTTCCTAGACATTCCTTTTGGTAAGAGCTAGACCTGGCTATCAATTACATTTGCAATATAACAAAAATGTAACAAAACTATATTTTAAATAGCAGAGTCAGTAGATTTTGTCACATTATATGTAACTAAAGTAAGACACTGACTTTCTCACTCAAGCCCTTTAGGAGACTGTAATGCAATTAAAGAGAGTTTGCTGGTAGGGCTGAAACAATTAATGAGATTAATCATGATCAATCAATTATTGAAACAATTGTCAGCTAACATATTAATCGATTAATCGTTAACTGGTATATATATAGCGACTCTAAACATGCCTTTAGCTGAGAGAGCACCCATTTAGAGCAGTAGGTATACCAAGATTGTAAAACAATATATAGATATTTTGCATTTAAGTAAAAAAAAAAAAAAAAAAGAAAACTTTCATCTGTCAATATGCTCTATCCAGAACTCCTCAAGTGGAAATATTTTAATTTCACCTGCTTTAACTTAGTAAAAGAACCTTCTTTAAGGAACTTTTTCTATCCGATATTAAACGATTTGCAAAAATAATCGTTATTTGCAGCCCTATGTCACACGCATGGGAAGAGAGAGTTGCAGTTAGCGCAGTGATCCATGCGAGTACCAGTGAGCTCTTTTCGAAGCAACAGCAGGAGTAAAGTCCTGCAACAATGGGCTCTAGGCAAGCGCACTTCCAAGGTCCTGAAAATGAGTGAAAGCCTGCAGGAAACATCTACATGTTGGTGGACACTAGTGCAGAAGGAAAGCAAAATCTAACTGCAATGTTAGATTTTGTCAAAATGGTTTAGCCCTGGTAACCACTGGTGTTGCACCGATACCGATACCAGTATCGGACGGGGCCCCGATACTGCCCTAAAATGGTGGTATCGGTATCGGCGAGTATCCAGTAGAACTTTTTATTAAAAAGTTCTACTGGATTCACTTTGTATTAGATTTTTTCCTGCTTCACAAAGGTAGGCAGCAGCTTGACAAAGCCATGATGGCAATTATTTTACATTATTATGGTATCGGCCGATACTGCACAGCCAGGTATCGGGTATCGGTATCAGGGCCAAAAATATGGCATCGGCGCAACACTAGTAACCATAAAGCTTTAGTTGTACCATTAGTGGTCTGCGAGAGTATTGCAAGGGGTAGATGAAAATAATGAATTTCTCAGGTAACAAAATAGGGCTGGGATCTGTTCTACTTAAAACAAGATAAAACAAGCTTTTTTCAACCAAAAAGCATGTTCTTTTTATATGTTTGAATTCACCTTCAGCTTTGATATCAAAATCAAGCAGAGGAACAGGCTGCAAATACAGAACAGCCTGGCATCAGCTGTTTTTCTACACCTGAGCTCATGAAAGCAGCTCAGGTGTCATGAATGATGAAAACAATGTAAATGGAGGTAGTCTGACAACAGCATTTTGTTTCCAATCTCTAATGTTTAAATGTAATTATAGGGGAGTTACTTAGAGGAGCTCCAGTTTTATAAAGGCAGATTTATAGTATGATTTTATTTTGTATTTATTATTTGATTGTTACCTGCTTCTGGGAAACATATTTATGTTGTTTTTTTATTGGAGTTGGAAAGAATAACATGCCAAAAAATGTATTCCCCAAGGATAAAGGGATTCAATAAAATACTTTTAATTTTATAATTAGTTATAGTTCATTCCAGTTTTGGACAGTCACAAATATTTTTGACTGAGAGGGGGATTTAATGGTAAGAGAAATGCCCAAAGGGGTACACAAGACGAAAAAAAAAGGTTGGGACACACTGCTTTAGACGAATATAAGCTTCAGCAAATAACTTCACAAGAGGGAAAGAATCATTTATATCAGGAGCTTGAGGGAGACTCTTGAAGGCTGAGAATCAATTAAAAAAGAATAAAAATACTCCACAAAATCAAACATCAGGGTGCATTCACGCTGCCTGTCCGGTCCAGGGATCGGTTTAACAGCAAAAAATTCACAACTTCACTTGCTGCAGCTTCTTTTTTTTTTTTTTTTTTTTTTTTTTTTTACACAGGGACAAAGCTAAACATTTTTTTGCACTTCCAAGATGGAGGAAAATAAAAACAGGAAGAAGACAGCCACATGAAAACAGTTTGGCAGTCCAGGGGATTTCTCTTGCTACTTTGGTGTCCAAAACTTCTCGTTGCCCAACCACACATCCCCATGTCTTAGGATTGGTGCTGTTATTTTTCTTTTACTTAAACTTGCTGCTCTTTCATTGCACCTTCTCTTCCTGCTTTTCGTACATCCTGGGCCCGCCACACCGTCACTCAGCAAGCAAAGCGCTCTGCAGTTTGAATAAAGCAAACCACGTTCAGCAGTTGTAACCATGCCAGGGTACGGATGGGCTCAAAGATGTGTGATCGGCTCCAGAAACCAGACTCTGGCATGGTGGAAAACTTTTTTAAAAGGTCTAAATTGGAAAACATTGTTACTAGATTAGATTTGCATGGTAAATATGTGGCCCTTTAATAGAAAATCTAACATTTTCTTTTTGTTTTACAAAGCCGTTGTTTAGCATCCGCCATGTTTCAACACAAACAGCTTGCAGAGGAAAACTCTGATTTAGATTCAGAGTAAAATTACCCACCTCTAAAAGTCAATGCAACACAAATATATTGTCGGACTAAAGGTTTACAGAATAAACCGGTGTTCTGTCAGATGAGCATACCTCGTAAGACCAGCAATACCTATAGACAAAACACAAGCGCAAGACGTCAGATTTGTGTTTATTCCTTTAGTTTTATACTAAAAAAATAGACTACCTCAACGGGCGTGTATTTATGGAGGACCAATCCTGCCATAATTAAAAATAAATACAGAAATAAATAAATGCTCCAAAACTAAATAAGCATACAATTAATTGTCCCCCCCCCAAAAAAATACAATAAATAAATAAATGTAGGTAGAAATTAAATTATACAGTGAAACATAAATATACCTCTTAATTAGCTTCTTTGTTTATTTGCCTTTGTAATACAGTAAACCCTTGTTTATCGTGGGGGTTACGCTCCAAAAAGAACCCGCAATAGGCGAAATCCGTGAAGTAGAAACCTTTATTTCTTAACAGTTATTATACAATGAAATACTCCATAAAACATTGAAATCAAGGAACAAAAACTTATAAACAAATAACTACTGTACTGTACTGTAACATAATATAGTTATAAATAAATAAGTAATAATTTTAATCATCAATACGAACTGAAGGGTATTGCAGGGATCAGCACCGCCCCACCGTGACGGATTGGAATGGGAAAATTGAAATGAAAAATGATTATGAAAAAAAAATACAAAGTACAGTAGGAGAAATAGTGACTGACGTGTACAGTACAGTACACTATTTCACTGCTGTTCTGACGGAGCCGCTGCATTCTGACTCTGCTCTGTGGCGTTTTTTTCTTCTAAAGCCTGCAGTGCAGGTGTGTTTTTTGGCGAGAAGAACATAGTTATCGGTAGTTGTTGTCCCTCTATTTTCTTCTGGGCCAAAAGATCCTTATAAACCGACAAGCCACCATCGATTATGTTTGACAATAAAGTTTAACAATACATGATACAAATCCGTGAAACAGCGAGACCGTGAAAAGTGAACCGCGTTATAGTAATTACCACTATTAATAGTAATAGTAATTACCTTATTAATTTATTGTCCTTTATATTCTTCAACTTTATTTATTTATTACTTATTTCTTTAAGTATTTATTTATGTGTTATAATTATAACATGCAAATATAATTTTTGTCTGGTTAATTGTTCCTTTGTATTTTTTTTTAACCCTATTCATTTCTTCAATGCTATTTATTTCTGCCTGTCGTATTTACATTTCTGTATGCAGTTTTGCCTAATTATGCATATGAGGAGAGGTGTGTCTTAAAGGAATAGTACACCCAAAACATGATTAGCCTTCATATTCTACTCACCCCCATGCTGAACAACACTCTGGAGTACTTTTTTGATATCTCAAATGCATCTGGAGATTTGGGAGGCTTCTTGCTGTCTGCTGACATTCAAATAATGAAGGTCTATGGCGCCCGAGACAGAAAGGTCCATAAAAGTCCACAAAAAACGTGTCAATATTCCTCCATACTGCTCGTCCAATGTATTCCAAGTGTCCTGAGTGGATAGCGTCCATAATTTACTCGAAACGAAGTCATTTAGAATGTTTTTAGAGCATAAACAGTAGTGTATAGGATTTCCTGAAAGCGCGCACCTGCGCGATCACGACGCTACGGAAACCGCGGCAGACCAAACCAGATGAAAGTGCGCATTCAGCGTCTGCTCTGCCGATAATGCAAGCGTAGAAGAAGAAAGGTGCTGTTTACCTGTGCAAAGAAAGAAACAACGAAAGAAAAATGTCTGAGGACTTCAGTGTTGAGGAAGAGCATGAGTTCTTTGCCGAGCTGAATGCGCACTTTCATCTGGTTTGGTCTGCCGCGGTTTCCGTAGACTCGTGAACGCGCTTTTAGGAAATCCTATACACTACTGTTTAGGCTCTAAAAACATTCTAAATGACTTCGTTTCGAGTAAATTCTGGACGCTACCCACTCAGGACACTTGGATTACATTGGACGAGCAGTATGGAGGAATATTGACACGTTTTTTTGTGGACTTTTATGGACCTTTCTGCCTCGGGCACCATAGACCTCCATTAATTGAATGTCCGCAGACAGTAAAAAGCCTCCCAGATCTCCAGATGCATTTGAGATATCAAAAAAGTACTCCAGAGTGTTGTTCAGCATGGGGGTGAGTAGAAAATGAAGGCTAATCATGTTTTGGGTGTACTATTCCTTTAAGGGCTCATCTTTTCCCCATTGGTGGGCTAGCAGCCACCGGCCACTGTCACAACAAACATGGCTGCCTACGATGAAGTGGTCAGTGAGCTGACATATTTTTAAATATGGCAGGAATGGTCTTCCATATTATCCCTTTAGTCTCTAAAAAAAAAAAAAAACAAAAAAAAAAAAACAATTTAAGGTCAGATCGCCATATGCTTCAAAAAACACCAAAAAGAAAGTAATTAAATAGTTTTTTTGGACATGACTAAAGGGATAAACGCTCATTGAGGTGGTTGAAGTGTATTTTACGTACCAAACTAAAGGGATAAACTAAAGAGATAAAGGGGGATTGATTATGGGTATGCTGGTCTGACAGAGTATGCACTTCTGACAGAACACCGGCAGTTTTCAAATGATAGACATGTGCTATGGCTTTGGCCCTGTCTGAACAGCTGTTAGCTAAACTCTGTGCTATGAATCGGCTTCTTTTACTGAAACTGGGAGTGTACAGGCAATTAAAGAGTGTGAGTAAAACAGTTACTGCTCAGAGCCTCACTACAGCGCCCTCCCTGAAAAGGATTTAACCATCCCTTTAAGGAAAGTTTTCCGACACTGAATCAACTAATACCAGCTACTTTAGAGAGCTCACGAGTTGATCCAAAACCAGAAGCTTGCTCTGAACTATCACTACTCTGTTAAACCTTAAAATAAGCATGAAAAATACACCTTATTTAATTATTAAAATACTAGTTACATCTTTATTTTTGGTGCATATTTAACCTTTTTCATTTATTTAACCGGCATTAATTTTTTAATGCCAGTCCCCTAAGCTTGAAAACTATTTTTTTAAGCATTTATCAATTAATATGTTTGGTAAATTAACAGTATAGACCATTTCCATTTTTGTTATTTCTAGGTGCATCGAAATCAATAATATTTGCACCTTTCACCAGCCTCCTTCTATCATATAATACATGCAGGATGAGTATTAGTCCACAGAAAAAAACTGTCAAAAAACAGCCCTGCAAAGGGAAAAGCCTTTATAACTGCTGATGGCAGTTTAAAAAAGATGGGTTTTAAACAAAAGGTTCTTCTGTATTTTAAGGGCCTTTAAAAAGAGATTTTGCATAGCCGTGTGCAAAGATAAGGTTTTCGTTTGCATTGCACTTGAGAGATTTTCCACAGCCAATATCCAGGAAAAAGACTTCCCTAAAGTTACTTCCTCAAAAATGCATGTGCAAAAAAGAATTGTACAAAGTTAAAACTTTAAGATGAACCTAATACTGATTGGTAAAGAAGCCTTTTTTGAAATACCTTCATATCAACCTATTTAGGAAAGAACTGCCTTCAAAGTTAGGTTGAATAATGGAGCAGGGCCACATTCAACACACCGCCATCCCAGGCTGGAGTCCCAACCCATAGAGACTGTTGCTTTATGTCTTCCTCTTTTCTTCACCCTGTTTCCTGTCAGGCCACTTTCAAAATAAAGGCTGTCATACTACAAAAACGAACATTTGTAAAAAAAAAAAAAAAAAAGAATAACTTTATTTCCTACTATCCCTATGCTTTAAACTTAATTTCATTATATTCCAGAGAATGTGCTGCAGTGAGTTTTTCTCGTTGAATAGCACATTAAACAGAGCTCTGCCCCACCCCCACATGCTGCTGTTCAGCTCCAGTTTAGAAATAGAAATAGAAAAAAACTTTATCGTCTACCATACACAATGATGCTAGAAATTTGCCTTTGGCTTGCTCACGCACAACAAAGTAAAAATACATTAAAATACAATTATAAAAGAGTACCCCCTAATTATATATATTGTATGAAATTGTGTTATATCAAACTAGTCCTATAGTCTCTCTATTACAGATGGAGTAATGTAACGAAAGTAATTTCCCCCTGGGATTATTAAAGTATTTCTGATTCTGATTCCTGGTTGATGGGACAGGTGTTGTGAATGAAATGGTGCCCAGCTTGAAAGAGCTCCTCTGTGTCGCTGAATGTGAGCATTGATGACTAAAAGACATCTTCTGCCTCCAATTATCTGTTTACTACAGTGTGTTGATTTCATGTTAATGTGTATTTAAAGACATTTCAATTAGTCGAAAAAAATTGCAGGGGAAATATATATATATATATATATATATATATATATATATATATATATATATATATATATATATATCTATATAAGATCTAAGATCCTATGGGACTTCAAGATCCAGACTGACAAACAGGTGATGGCTAACCAACCAGACATCGTGTTGATCGACAAACAGCACAAGAAGGCAGTAGTGATAGATGTGGCAATCCCAAGCGACAGCAACATCAAGAAGAAAGAACACGAGAAGCTTGAGAAATACCAAGGGCTGAAAGAGGAGCTAGAAAAGATGTGGAAAGTAAGAGCAGCAGTGGTGCCAGTGGTAATTGGAGCACTGGGGGCTGTGACCCCCAAACTGGGAGAGTGGCTACAGCAGATTCCAGGTAAAACATCAGAGGTCTTTGTCCAGAAGAGCGCAGTCCTAGGAACAGCTAAGATACTGCGCAGAACCCTCAAACTCCCAGGCCTCTGGTAGAGGACCCGAGCTTGAGGATGACACATACCACCCCACGAGGGGTGAGAAAACAGTTTTTTTTTTTTTTATATATATATATAAAAAGTGATCAACCAAAACATTTGCGACCCCAATGGAGTACCTCCGTGGACCCCTTAGGGGTCGCGGACCCCCTGTTGGAGACCTCCAAATTATAAATATAAGATCTAAGATATGTTCCCTATCCAGGGCCGGCCCGAGGCATAAGCGAACTAAGCGGCCCTGGTGGCCAGGGGGCTTCAAGCAAAAATGATTGAACAGGCCCTGGTCAATTTTTTTTTTTTTTTTTTTTTTTTTTTTTTACATTTAAATAACTTAAACAAGTGATATAAATGATGAATACCAATTAATAAATAAAAAATTCAAGACAAAAAAAATTCTGATTTGTCCACAACTGCTCATGCGCATTCACTTTGCGACGGCAGCCGCAGACAGCTCACGGTATGCGGCGCGCGCCTGCATTGACAATTCATGCTGGCGCGCACCTGTTAATAAGAAAGTCTAAGCCATATCACAAAAAAGGATTTATCCCTCTGGTGCCGAAAAAAGAAAAAAGAAAAGGAAAGAGGAAGAGAAAAAAGAGCAAGATAAAGGTATGTTTGCATGATTATTTACTGACCGCTATATTTTGTGCAGCAGCAGCACAGCTAGCTCGTCATCATAACTCATGTCGTGATATTTATCAGCCATCCATCACCATTAACAGTGAAATATTACCCGTTATTAATATACATTTATTTAGGTAGGTGTGTATTTTATGTGTTGATACATATCGGCGTAGGAGACCCAGCACATGCTGGACGGACTATGTTTCTCGGCTGGCCTGGCCTGGCCTGGCCTGGGAACACCTGCTTGGGATTCCCCCGGAGGGGAGGGACGTCTGGGCCTCGCTATTGAAGCTGCTACTCCCGCGACCCAACACCGTATAGGCGGAGGATAATGGATGGATGGATAGATATCGGTTTAAGTTGAAGAAAACACAGATGCCAGCAGCCAGCTTAAACATTGTTGTTTGTGTTAAAATGAATCTACTAACTTAATAGACAAAGCACATGCGCTCTCTGCTCTAAGATCTTTGGTGAGAGATGGTATTTTATCTTTATTAGAAAATATACCAAAAATGAAAATAGAGTGCAGTTTTATTAACATGGTGCTTTCCTCATATTTAGGCTGCAGTAGATCACAATGTTAAGTTTTTACCATATGGCAATTATGCCTCATTTGCCAATAGAATATGAATTGTTAGGTGAGGTGTGGAGTTTCTTGTGGTGCAAGATGGGAAAATAAACTGATTCTACAATAAATTATCAGTAAATTTAGATAAAACCAAATTCATGATATTCGGAAACAATAAAAAACAGGAAAACAATCCAATTAAAATATCAATTGAAAGTGTTGATTTAGAACAAGTACATGAAATAAAATTCTTGGGTGTCATATTAGACGATAAGTTTAGCTGGAAACCTCAGATCAGCCTAGTAAAATCTAAAATAACCAAAAGTGTTGCTGTTATAAGAATTAGTTTCGTCCTGGACTACAAATCTTTGTTTATTTTGTACAAAACACTTATTGTACCACATTTAACATATTGTGTGGAAGTTTGGGGGAATACATACAAAACAAATTTACAGCCATTATACGTTTTACAAAAAAAAATCAATCCGGGAACAATATTGGGAACACACAAATCAGTTATTTATCAAATCAAATATCCTGAAATTCTGGGACCTGGTAATATTTAGAACTTCACAATTCATGTTTAAGGTCCGAAATCAAAAACTTCCACACAATATACAGGAAATGTTTGGTGACAGAGAGAGGGGGGGGGGGGGGGGGGGGGGGGGGGGGGGGGGGGGGGGGGGGGCATATGATCTAAGAGGTGAAGGATACTTTAAAAAACAACACCCAGGAAGATTTTTTGTTTATCTGTGTGTGGAGTAAATGTCTGGAATGGATTGAATGACGAGTTTAAAAAAATTATAAATGCAAACCAATTTAAAAAACGGATTAAAACCGAGCTCATTTCAAAATACGCTATATAAGATGACTGTTTAATAGTCTATAATGTAATTGAAAATATAAAAATGAATGAATGAATGAATAATGAAAATATAAAATTTGCATGTCACATGGGCAAAATAATTTGTTTTATATTTTTATTCTTAAGTTTGTTTCATTCAAATTTTTTCTTTCTTGATTGTTTTTACTGTCTGTTCGAAATAAATAAATAAATAAAAACTATGCATTATGCAATGCTATTTTTCCCAGGAACACTGTTGAAGTACTTTGGAGAACAACCAACTTTACCTGCCCCTACTGTTTCGAGTGTCAGTGCCTCCACAGCTGATGATGCAGCAGGTGAGGGTTTTCTTGATGGCAAATGGTTACATAGCCTGTTAATATGACATGAAACATTTAGCTTTTTATTTATTTCTTTATTTTTTCTTTGTTTGTTTTATCATTGCAGGTTCATCCACTGCACAAGCGACATCAAGGGAGGAGCACTTACATGTGACTGAAAGCGAGGAGCAGTTACAAGCACCTACATTTACTGATCCACTGGTTTCAAACTCAGCCAGCATGACAGGTCTGTTAATCTAAGTTTTTGTTTTGTGTCTGCTTTACAATAAAATTTTCTGCTATGTTATTTTATTCTTTTTTATGTAATCTATTGTCCCTACAGGTCCTTCTACATCTGCACCCACTGCTATAGATTTCCCATCCACTGCCTCAACAAGCTCCAGCTATCAAGATGGATCAACAGCTCCTCCAATTGACCCAGTTGAATGGTCAGCATTCCTCTCAGATTCAGAAAGGACTGATCTGGTAAGAAGAGGGCCAGCGCCAATCAGTGACACCTCTACATTCCCCAAGAGATCAGATGGACGAAGCTTTCACTACCACTATACATACAGACAATTAGTTAATGGGGAAAAAAATCAAGCGAAGCTGGCTAATTTATTCAAAGAAAAGTGATGCAGTTTACTGCTTCTGTTGCAAATTATTTTCAAAAAAGTCCACAAAGCTGTCATCAGAGGGACTGTGTGATTGGGTAAATGTAGGTGCTTTGCTGAAACAGCATGAAAATAGTCAAGATCATTGCAATAATATGGTAAAGTGGAAAGATTTTGCCCTCCATCTTTCTAAGCAGAAGACTATTGATGCAACAGAAATGGCCCTTTTGGATGCAGAAAGAAATCGTTGGAGAGATGTTCTTATCCGTTTGATTAGTATCATTCAGTCTTTGGCAGAGAGAAATCTTGCACTCAGGGGGTCTGTTGATACTTTGCATCAGGCCAACAATGGGAACTTCCTTAAAGAGGTGGAACTGCTGGCAAAATTTGACCCTGTGTTAAAAGATCACATCAGACGAATTGATAGTGGAATGCAGCACAACACGTACCTGGGTAAGACTATCCAGAATGAGCTGATAGTGTGTCAGTGACAAAATAATTGAGGTAATGGTGGCAGAAATCAAGGACTGCAAATATTATTCAATAATTTTAGACTGTACACCTGATGTTAGTCACCATGAACAAATGTCTGTTGTGGTGCGCACAGTCACTCTGGGCACAACACCAGAAATAAAATAGCACTTTTTAGGATTTCTGATAGCTCCAGAATCCACTGGCCCGGGTTTGTCCAATTTAATCCTTAACAGGCTTGAGGAATTGAACATCCCTTTTCAGGATTGTCGGGGGCAGTCCTATGACAATGGGGCTAATATGAAGGGGAAAAACAAAGGTGTGCAGGCTAGGCTATTGGTTAAGAATCCAAGAGCTTTTTATGTGCCTTGCAGTTCCCATACACTAAATCTGACAGTGTCAGATGCGGCTAAAGCATCAATGGATGCTTCTTGTTTTTTTGGAAATGTAGAGAAGGTGTACGATTTGTTCGCTGGGTCCACTCAAAGGTGGGACGTCTTACGGAAGTTTGTTGACATCACACTCAAATCCTGGAGTGAAACACGCTGGGAAAGCAGGATAAAAAGCATTGAAGCTTTGCGGTACCAGTCAGAGAAGGTGAGGGAAGCCCTGCTAGAAGTGAGAAGCAAAGCGACTGACCCTGTAGTGGCTGTTGAAGCCAACTCGCTTGCGGAAGAGATAGGTTCATTTAGGTTCCAGATTTGTTGTGTTGTCTGGTATGACATTTTGTCTAAAATTAACATCACGAGCAAGCTTCTACAGTCAAAAAACATGCAGCTTGATGTAGCAGTTAACCTTCTAAAAAAGAACAAAGGTGAACTTATCAGTTACCGAAAAACAGGCTTCTGTGATGCACAGGCATCTGCTAAAGAAATTTGTGAGCGGATGAACACAGAAGCAGTGCTGAAAGAGAAGCGATTGCGTTCTACAAAAAGGCACTTTGCCTATGAGGCTGCAGATGAGCCTATAGTGGATGCTATGAAGAGGCTTGAAGTATCATTTTTTAATGCCGTAGTGGATTGTAGCATTCAGTCATTGGAGGATAGATTTACATCTCTAAGTGAGGTTAAAGATAACTTTGGAGTGCTGCTCAATTTTAGGGAGCTTGATCAAAAAGTCCGGAGGGAACAATGTGAGCTTCTTGCGGAAAAACTCACTTGTGGAGAGGAGGCTGATATTGATGGTAACGCACTGGCATTAGAGATAGAGAGTCTTCCTGAACTTCCCCAAACTATGAAAACTGCCTTTGAGCTTCTCACATACCTCTCACAAAATGAGATGTTTGAGCTTTACCCAAATCTTTGGGTAGCTCTCAGGATATCCTGCACTCTGCCTGTGACAGTTGCCTCAGCAGAGAGGAGCTTTTCCAAGCTCAAATTAATAAAATCATACTTGAGATCATCAATGGCCCAGGAAAGACTAAGTGGACTTGCAGTCATTAGTATTAATAACAAAGTTGGCCAAGCAATACCATACAATGATGTCATCAGTGACTTTGCCTCCAGAAAAGCTAGGAAGGAACGATTTTGAGGGCATTGTTGTACAATTCATTGTTGAACCCTTGCTGTTTTTTTGTTTGCTTTCCTTATTTAAGTATCTGTTTTTGTAACATTCTATTTTTGATATTAATGTTTGTCTATATTGGTTTTATTTAAAATATTGCACATTTAATGCACATTTAATGCACATTTGCAAATAAGTTATTTAATGTTTGTATTCAAAAGGTTTAATAAAACAAAGTATTGTAAGTATTGTTTATTTATTTTGTATTAATACATTACCATAGTCTATTCATTTTTAATATTCACTGTAACATTATAGTGTGACATTTGTGTCAGTAATCTTCTAGTATAGGTGATTCTGTATGGTAGGAGGGGGGGGGGCCCCAAATCAAATTCTGCTTAGGGCCCCCCAAGAGGCTCGGGCCGGCTCTGTCCCTATCACTCATTCAGTTAAACAGACTAACAGCAACAAAACCAAACCCAAATTTAACTGAGAAATACATTAAAATGACTATACTAAAATGAATCCATCAGGCTTTCAGCATAACTCAGACCAAACACCTGGTTTACTAATTAATCATTGGGTTTTATAATGTTCATGTAGACATCCATAAGTTACATACATGTTTCAGATAATCTGGAACATGGTGATGAGAAATGTGTCTCCCATGTTTAAGTTGATCACCCAAGTTAATGGGATCATAGTGTCCTAGGATGCAGCTGGAACATAACCTGTGCTCAGAATCAACACACCCATGGGAAACTGCAGAGTGGCTGTTCCCTCAAGAGGACAAAATCATCTCACATAGCGGAAAAAACAAAAGCTTTAAAGGCATAAACTCTGTGGGATGGTTTGTTTTAGACATGATCGGTGAACTGTCACAACCCGGGGTGTTTGGGATCAGTGTGTAAAGGCCTGTGCATATCTTCAGATGTGAAGTAGACCAGCTTCTGTTCTGTGTGCACTAGCTGCGCTGCTAGCCTCCTGCTCTGGGTCGCGTGCAGCTGCTGGAACCGCTGTGTGTCTGAAAGAGGGGAAGTCCTCCTAGCTTTAGCTAATGAGTAACAAATCAGCCGGGGAGAGAGCTGCTCGGTGCCGAGTATCGCACAGAGGCTCTCCACAAATCAAACACCACCCACTTTCTCGCTGGCTAGCTTTTAGCCCGAGAGCCGCTATCTCTGACAGCGCAAGGAGGAGGCGGCGGCGGCTAGCCCCAGTTAGCCCGAACAAGCGGAGTCTTACCTCTTCCCGCTGGCCTGTCACTGTCCTACAGTGATGGGTGTGAAAACGCGGCGTCGCGACGCTTGTTTAGAGGCATGGTGGATGGGAATCCCACGGTGTTATCGTGTCCAGCGCCGCTGTTTTTCCTGCCATCCGCCCCGCTTCAGCACCGATCTCCGCCGAGCTCGCCTGGATGCACTGCGCATGCGCGCTGCTGCTCCGCGGCTGCAGACAGTGAGAGGATGCAGCGCCTGGGCTCCGTGCGCCGCTGTCTGCAACACACGCAGGGGCCACTACATCTGCTTCACCCACGACCTCCCTGCAACTCAAATACAAAATATAGTCAGGAAAGCATTCTGTTATGATTTATTTTCTCCAATAAAGACGCTTTAAAATTTGCCTCACATGCAGAAAAATACTTCTTTAAAGACTATAAACTCTAATTTTGAGTACCAATTCATAAACAAAAACATTTAATTGAAACGAACCTCTCAAAAACAGGCTTAAAAAGGGCAAATCTACTTCACACTATTCAACAAATATAATGTTAAGTATAAATGTACCCCATTTTGTCATGCAAATTATTACACAGATTATTATTATTGTAAACTTTCTTTTGCTGCTTTCAAAATAAAACGATGTTATTTTTCAATAACTAAACGAAGATAAACATATTACTATGTAATAAATTAAATCACTCTTTTTTTAGTGTTCTCACACTGATAATTATTGTTCATATGAGCATGTGTAATGATATGATTATCTTATTTTATAAATTAAGATGTACTATATTGCATCTGTAATAAAGAAAATTAAAAGTAGTTTTTTTATTCTAAATTCAAAATAATCAATTAAAGCTTAAGAAAATTAAATTAATTCCTTTTAATCATGTGCTAGCAATAATTCAAAGGTGGTTTAGACAAATAAATGTAGCCTATATGAAGACTGAATGATAAGTGTTTCATTATTGTTTCTAAGAAGCGATCACAAAACACACGAAAGCTTTATTAGTTTCGAATGAATCAGCTTTGAAAATTGTAAAAAGCGTTGATTCTCTAAAAAAAAAGGAAAAAAAAGAAAAGAACAAAACAAGAGAAAAACCCAACAATTCCAACTGTTAACACAAGGGGGCACTAAAGCTCTGTCCTCTTAATGGCAGAGATGCTCACAGATGCACCTGCTGTAATGCAGCAGTGTGTGCCTTTAAAAACGCTATTTGACTTAAAATAACCCAATAATTATTTCAGTTAGTGCTAGATTACCATCACTTATGTTACACATTAATTTTGCTGTGGATATGGCATTTGATTGGATTTTTATCATTACATTTTTTGTATTTTATGAGCCTATCAAAATTTGGTCCCTGTAAAATGATCTACCTATAAAGTTTGATTGCTATAAAGAGTTACATAAAAAGCTACCGACATGTCAGGAATGATCTAACTGGTTGGTTTACTGACTCTTTATATGTCTGGGGCATTATTTATGGAGAGGTTTAACATCTCTCCTCCATATTTTTATAAAAGCAGGACACTGGGGATTAAGAACAAGGAAATTTCATCTCTTCCTCTCCAATATGACGACAGCTTCACTGACTTGAACATGATGAGGTCAAAAAAAGATAGATTGACAGTTCAGTGTCTCAAACCCCAAGCTGTAAATTCAGAACAGACGTTCTAGCTTGACCCTGAGTTTTCACTCATCTTTTCCTTTAATGTGGTAAAATTTTCAGTCTCATGCATATGGTGTTTGTGAGGAATAATGCTGTGCAAATTGGTGCTTGAGGGAAACAAGAATAAACTCCCCACCATGCTTAAACTGAGTCACTTTTGTTAGAGTATATGCGCCTCCTTTCCATTTTACATTTATTTATTTATTATCTCGGTAAAAGCACCTAAAATGTTTATCACAATGTACTTGCTGTTACAAACAAAAATGGTGTGCATTACTATTCATCCATATTTACACAAATATCTCTAAACAAAATACAGAACATTTATCTAATAGATTGCTGTTTTGTGTAGTAATTTAATCTGTGAAATCTCAATTTAAATTCCATTTCTCTGTGAAGGCCTCAGAGGATTCTTAGAGATTTGTCTTTGCTTTAACATCTCAGAGCCTTAAGACCCTCTGTGCTTGAGCAATGGATTGTTGTAGTGTCTGACAATGCCCTCCTTCCATTTCAATTATTAACCCACAATTATATAGAGAGCTGTTGGATCCGTAACTAAAATACCTTGAATCAACCGCTAAAAATGTAAAATGAAGTTAATAATGAATAAAACATTTGCAACATTTTGCATCCGTTACTCCGGTGTTAAAATTTGCATTGTTATCAAGATAATTGGATAGCCTCCGTGAGTTGCTGAGAAATAAAATTTAGAGCTAAATGAGGGAAAATAAGCTTTTCTAAAGGCTTTATGCACAAATGCACAGCCTAAATTAAACAGGGAGAATACCACCACACGTCTCTTTTTAGTGCACTATTCTGGTAGAATCATTAGGTTATGGGTCATTTGGATATTATTTAGAGCCACCCACCTATGTACTGCTGCAGACAATGCTCAGCCTTGATGAAAACTTTCTCCTGAGAGCTGCATCTATAACTGTGCTTCTCTAACTCCATGAACGAGTCCAACAATGCATTTGCAGGATCCTTGAAAAGTAACTCAACATGTTCTAATATAGTTAATGCCAGCATTCTTTTGCAAACATCAAAGCACATACCAGACATGTCGGGATCAAGTCTTGGTCATTAAAGGAGCTGTTCTCCGGTAATCACAGAGAGTTCCTGTCTCTTAGATGGTCTTCTTTTTCAGTACAAAAACTGCTTCTGCTATCTTTGTGCCTGAACCTCATGGATCAGAGACATTTTCATTCCTGCTGCTATCAGACTTAATAAATAGTGGCTATATGCACATAAATTACATTCATTTATGTTTGATTTGCTGAGATAATATTTCAAATTTACATTTAATAAGTATATTCACAAGCTAAACAAAGCACAGGCTCGACCCTTATGTGCTCCCGATTTACTTATACTCATACTTCAAAAAGCCATCAGGAGACGGAGATAAAATAGGAAGATGTAACAGAACATAATGTTAGAGATTGAACTAACAAATTCTGCAGAATGGGAAAATAGCGATAGAATGAAACAGATGAAAAAGGGTCCCTATGTCCTCCAGCAGTCTAAGCCTATAGCAGCATAACTATAGCACTGGCAATAACATGGCTCTGGATAACCTGAGCCACTTTACTATGAGCTTTTAAAAAAAAGGTTTTAAGCCTACCCTTAAAAGTAGACAGGGTGTCTGCCTTACAGACTAAAGCTGGTAGTTCCACAGGAGAGGAGCCTGATAACTAAAAGATCTGCCTCCCATTCTACTTTTAGAAATTCCCAGAACCAGTAAACCTGCAGATTGAGAGCAAAGTGCTCTGATAGGAACATAAGGAACAATCAGATCTCTGATATAGATGGAGCTTGGCCATTTAAGGCTTTATATGTGAGAAGGAGGATTTTATATTCTATTCTGGATTTAACAGGAAGACTTTGAAGTAAAGGTAGCATAGGAGAGATATGATTTCTCTTTACAATTTTCATCGGAATTCTGGCTGCAGTATTTTGGATCAGCTGAAGGCTTTTAACAGCAGTTTGTGGACTTCCTGATAGTAAAGAATTACAATAGTGCAGCCTTGAAGTAACAAATGCATGGGCTAGTTTCTCAGCATCACCCCTGGACAGGAGATTTCTAATTTTTGCAATCTTCCGCAGATGAAAGAAGGAAATTCTAGAAACCTCTTTGATATAGGATATAAACGACAGGTCCTGATAAAAAACAACACCAAGATTTTTTACTTTATTATCTGAGATCAATTTAATCCCACCCAAATGAAGTGAATGACTAATGTGCTTCATTTTTTAAAGACTCTGGTCAAAAGACCATAACGTCTGCATTCAGAAGCAGAAAGTTAAGAGTCATCCAGGTTTTTATGTCTTCAAGAGATGCCTGTAATCTATGTAATGGGTTAGCTTTATCTAGTGGTATAGACAGATACAGCAGAGTATCATCAGCATAACAGTGGAAATTATTCCCATGCTGTCTAATAACTCTACCGACTGGGAGCATGTATAAAGTAAAGAGAATTGTTCCTAGCACTGATCCCTGTGGAATCAGTTATTATAATGTAATTATTATTAATGTAAACAGACTAAAATTGGTCAGACAGAAACCAGTCTAGTGCTGTTCCTTTAATTCCTACAAAATATTGAAGTCTTTCTTAAAGAATATTATGATCAACTGTATGCAGTTGATCATAATATTCAGCACTAAGATCTAACAGGACGAGCACAGATACATGTCCATTATCTGAGGCCATGAGAATATCATTAGTGACTTTCACCAGAGCTGTTTCAGTGCTATGATGAGCTCTAAAGCCAGACTGAAACTCTTCTAAAAGTTCATTATTTTTGACATCATTATGCACAATTTATCCTACTGTCATATCTTTCGTGGTCTATAAGATGTTTGATCTATTTTTCATCTTTTGCTCTTTTGGGCCACTGTTGATTTTTCCCCACGTTAGATAAAAATAACAAAAAGTGGTATTGAATGCAATTTAAAGTCAGGCTAAAGGTAGATCTACTGATAAAGAAACCAAGTTATCCTTGGATACGTGAAGCCAGCATGCTTCTGAGGATAAGAAAATAAAATAACCCTCAAACCTACGAGCCTTCTAGCTCTAAGAAATGTCTTTTGTTATCTTCTCCCCTCTAGTCATTGTATTTGTTTGATTTATAGCTTAGAGTCCAGACACCCCCCTGAGGCTATTCTGTGGTTAATTTGTTTGACTGCTGCTCATGTATGTGTGTGTACACGTGTCAGTGAGATAATCAGAGGACGAGCAAGAAAGAAGGTGATGAAGACTGATTAGCAGGAGACTGCAGTAATAGCTATGGAGCCTATGAGGTTGTGTAAAAGTTCCACATTGGAGTGATGAGGGTTGAATGCTGAACAGAGGAAAGCCACAGGTTGAGAGAAGCAATTTTATTCAATAGCTGTGGGGTTTTTTCACTGTAAGTGTAAGTGCAAGGAAATCCCAGTGGGACCAAGTTCCATCTGCTTATTGCAAGGCTGCAAAAAAAAAAACAAATAAAGCAAAAACACAGTTTTCTCTGTAACCTTTTCAATAGGGTTCAGTTAGTGTTTGTGTTTTAAAACCTAGATATAAATGCATCTAAAGCTCCAACAATGCACTATATTCTTCTTTTATTTTGTCAACAAAAGTCACAGAGATAAGAAATAGGTGGTCATGGATATGAATTATAGATGTGGTAATGTTCTCCCCAAATCAATCATGTTTGAAGGGTCATCTTTTATAGTGTCATTGGCTTTCTCAGCAGCCCTTTTCTCACAGTAACTGATTAAACGCCTCCCAAGGAAAGTGGCAAGAGTTTATAATGATGTCATAAACAGAATCCAATCATTATATTAAGCTTAATAACCGCTCTGCTTATCACCTTCTAGTCATTTTATAAGTTTCTCAGTAAAGTAAAAAACAATTAAATGTTACTGTTAAACACTCTTTACTCTGAATGCTCTACATTTTCAAATTACTTGGGATTTTCTAGGATTATAATTTTCATCACACCATTTGCTCAAATATCCACAATTTGAAATATTTATAAATTATTTGCCCTCCGTGACAACCTGAGGGGACCTCAATCCGATGAGTGTTTTAAAAAAAGGCCTTTAAACATTTCTTTTTAGCAAAGCTTTTGGTCCCCTTTAGATGTTTTTCTCTCTTTTAAAAATATAGCTTTTTCATGCTTTTCTCTTTTTTACCTGTGCAGTATGTGCAGTAGAAATTAAATGTATTATTATTATTTTGCCTTTTAGTTCTTTTAATCTACACAAATGCTTACACTTTTTCTTTCTTCTTATTCTAAGAATACAAGACAGAGGGAGACAGGAAAAGAGACACTTGGACAAATGAGGTGCCAACTATGATTACATCCTAATTTGGAGTTTGACAAACATGGATTGACTCATATGTTGTATATGCCGCTGAAAAAAAAGCATTTCCATGAATCATGAAATTTGATTTCAGTCAGTTCGCAGTGGGTCCTCCTGAACTTTGTATTCTTCACCAATGCTGTTCAGCTGGTACCCGATGTCCTTGTCTAACTGTCAGCCTGTCAATTTAATGAATTTCTACAGGAGGAAATGGAAAAATAACTATAAGTCCCTTCATGGATGGTTTCCATGGTATTTTCATCTTACTCCCTCTGCAAGTAGTTTGAAATATCAAAAAAGCTGTTTAGCTCCAGGCTGGATTCTAACTCAAAAATGTTAGAATAAAATTTCCTATTTTACTGAGACAGTCTGAACAATTTGAAATTGCTGTTTCTTGTAATTTCAGCAGTAGTTTACAGAGTTTCAGCATGCTGCTGTCTGAAAACATAACTGTCAAAGTTTATTTGTCACACAATGACAGGCTTCTGAGATATCAGTACCTTATACATTTTCTAAGTATATCAGTTTTTTCAGTCTTTTTCAGGAAAGTTACATTTTGTCTTTGTCGCTCTGTTTAAGTTGCTTATTGCTCTGTTTAAGTTGCTTATTTCAGCTTATTGCTCAGATTCAGTTCTAACATATTAGCATTTTTTTCATCTTAAAACAAAACTGAAATTTACTTATGTAATGATAAGAGATTATTTACAGTTCAGTTTTGAATAATTTATCATTAGGATGTCCTGAAACCCTGCAAGAATGGGTCAAAGACGGCAAACAGAATGCACACATTTTGGAGGCAAGAAAAACTAGTGACACAGAAGATGAGGTTGAAAAATGAGGGCAGATTGAAACATAATTTTTGATGTCCTGTGTATGCATGGTTTTATAAATCAGACTTTTTTTTACTATAAGGAATGTGGGGTGTAGAGTGACACAGTGGGTAGCACTGCTGCCTTGCATCAAGAATTTTCGGAGTTCGATTCCCGGCCCAGGGTCTCTCTGCATGGAGTTTGCATGTTCTCCTGTGCATGCATGGGTCCTCTCTGGGTACTCCAGCTTCCTCCCACAGTCTAAAAACATGATGTTAGGTTTATTGGCTTCTGTACATTCTCCTAAGGTGTGAGTGTGTGTGAATGGATTTTCATCTCGCGTCCTGTGCAGGGTGAACCCCGCCTCTAACCCATGACAGATGAAGATAGGCACCAGCACCCCCCCTGCAACCCCAGTAGGGATAAGTATGAGAGAAAGTGGATGGATGAATGGATGGATGGATGAATGGATGGATGGATGTAGGGAATACTTTTATAATTCATGTATAGGCTTGTGAAACTCTAGTAATACCTGTCTGTCACGTGTTAATGCTAATGTGGATTAGGAGAGCCCACCTGCCCCCAACCATTCTCACGACCTTCTGCAGAAGTACCATAGAGAGCGTTCTGACCAGCTGTATCACTTATGGCATGGAGGCTGCAGCGCCGCAGACTGGAAGAAGGTGGGAAGAATAGTGAGAACTGCAGGGAAGATCATTGGGGCTCCTCTTCCCTCCATAAAAGACATATAATCCCAGCGCAGCGTGGTTCGAGCCCGTAACATTATCAATACCCTTCACACCCCCACCATGGACTGCACTGTATTCCCCAACAGTGCTATAAACTCAATACAATTGCAGAGCTGTACTCAAAGCTGCCATATTGTTCAGGCACCACAAATGTTTTAAGTTCACTCAACTGGTTACCCAGTTATGGATTATTTTGACAAGATTAACTCTTAGTATATGAGTAGAACTGACCCCCAAACTCATTCCTTTCAAGAGTGGATTGAATTTACGTCTGACGTAATAATGACGTACCAGTTCATTGGATAGGTTCATATCAACATTGCAATTAACCTAGCAAACCAATATAAAAAAATACAAAAAATCGGATATCCCAAATGAATGGTGGATGAACTATATGGAACCCCGAATGATTCATAATTAAATAAATAAATTAAAATTATGAAATAAATACAATTTTGATAAATAATATGGTCATGAAATAAAAACGAGGTAATGTTATTATGAAATATATATTTTTATTCTTTAATATATTTGTGTGTTATTTATCAAAATGGTATTTATTTTATAAACTTTTTAATTAATTTAATTATGAATCATTCGGGGTTCCATAGAACTAGTCTATGATCGATTGTGGTGAATGTAATCTGTTACAATTTGACATCGTACGACTAGTTGTTTGCAAGGACTGCTGTGCACTCGGATGTAGGCAGGCAACAACATTGAGGAGATCATCAACAACATCAGGCTGCAAACCGTAGCTTGTGACTCTGCACAAAAGGTAAGAACGCGCTTGTAGGCTACTTTGTTTATTTATTTGTTTATCGTCTTCCAGCGGGCAGACCTCAGCTGTTTTTGCGAGTTAACTAAAGTTCGTTGTCTCAGCTGTGAGCCAGCTAGCCTTTTGCGCTACTTTAGAGGAAAACAGGACAGACAAACCGTATGGTTTTAGCACTACCAAATATCTTTTATCATCCGTTTCTGGTGTTAAGCCTACTACTTTGGCCGCGAAAGTTATAGCCAGCCAGACGCTGAAGCAATGTTTCATAACTTGAGCCTATGATAGGAAGCGAAGTTGTATCTTTAGGTTAAGGAATTAACCCCGGTTCTCTGAAACATGAGTGAGGTATCTCACTGGGGGGCGTGTCCCATAGTGAGATACCGAAACGAATGTTGAAAGAGAACAAAACTTGAGAACAAAACAAAACAATATCTAAGTTTGGCTACTGCTCTCTAATGAGAATATCTTAGTGGCACTCATCAGACGTAAGAAACTACTAATTTGATTATTTGCTTCGATGTCCCAATACATCATACTTTCATAAAATCATGCAACATACTGTACCCTATCTGTGGACATTGTTATTTGCAAAGTAGGTGCTGGATAAACAAATAAAAGTGCTTTATTGTTGCTTTAAAGAAACAGACTTATCCTCACTTAAGATACCTGTAGCATTTTCCGTTATCAAAATCGGACATGCTCTACAGCCAATAATATTTAGCAGTGTAGCCACCCCTCAGGAAGTGGTCTAACACACACACCCAGTTGTGAGGAAGTGCAACGCTTTTAGCATAATTTGACCTATGGGTAGTGATGCCATGCTGCAGCAATATATAACTTAATGTCATTGTGACCAATTTTCTTTTTGCATTTTCAGATTTGTGCAGAATTCCATCGAATAACAAATATACAGGTGCTGGTCATAAAATTAGAATATCATGAAAAAGTAGATTGATTTCAGTAATTCCATTTAAAAAGTGAAACTTGTATATTATATTCATACATTACATACAAACTCATATATTTCAGGTGTTTATTTTGTTTAATTTTGATGATTACAAATGACAACAAATGAAAATCTCAAATTCATCATATCAGAAAATTAGAATATTGTGAAAAGGTTCAAAATTGATGGCCCCTGGTGCCACACTCTAATCAGCTAATTAAATCAAACCACCTGCAAAAGCCTTTAAATGGTCTTTCAGTCTAGTTCTATAGGCTACACAATCATGGGGAAGACTGCTGACTTGACAGTTGTCCAAAAGACGACCATCGACACCTTGCACAAGGAGGGCAAGACACAAAAGGTCATCGCTAAAGAGGCTGGCTGTTCACAGAGCTCAGTGTCCAAGCACATTAATAGAGAGGCGAAGGGAAGGAAAAGATGTGGTCGAAAAAAGTGTACAAGCAAGAGAGATAACCGCACCCTGGAGAGGATTGTGAAACAAAACCCATTCAAAAATGTGGGGGAGATTCACAAAGAGTGGACTGCAGCTGGAGTGAGTGCTTCAAGAACCACCACACACAGACGTATGAAAGACATGGGTTTCTGCTGTCGCATTCCTTGTGTCAAGCCACTCTTGAACCACAGACAGCGTCAGAAGCGTCTTGCCTGGGCTAAAGAGAAACAGGACTGGACTGCTGGTGAGTGGTCCAAAGTCATGTTCTCTGATGAAAGTAAATTTTGAATTTCCTTTGGAAATCAAGGTCCCAGAGTCTGGAGGAAAAGAAGAGAGGCACTTCATCCACGTTGCTTGAAGTCCAGTGTAAAGTTTCCACAGTCAGTGATGGTTTGGGGTGCCATGTCATCTGCTGGTGTTGGTCCATTGTGTTTTCTGAGGTCCAGGG
This sequence comes from Cyprinodon tularosa, assembly GCF_016077235.1. Taxonomy (NCBI): domain Eukaryota; kingdom Metazoa; phylum Chordata; class Actinopteri; order Cyprinodontiformes; family Cyprinodontidae; genus Cyprinodon; species Cyprinodon tularosa. The sequence goes on along the minus strand of NW_024039083.1, from coordinate 468,773 downwards.
TCAACGCAGCCACATACCAGGAAGTTTTAGAGCACTTCATGCTTCCTGCAGCTGACCAACTTTTTGGAGATGCAGATTTCATTTTCCAACAGGACTTGGCACCTGCACACAGTGCCAAAGCTACCAGTACCTGGTTGAAGGACCATGGTATCCCTGTTCTTAATTGGCCAGCAAACTCTCCTGACCTTAACCCCATAGAAAATCTATGGGGTATTGTGAAGAAGAAGATGCAATACACCAGACCCAACAATTCAGAAGAGCTAAAAGCCACTATTAGAGCAACCTGGGCTATCATAACACCTGAGCAGTGCCACAGACTGATCGACTCCATGCCACGCCGCATTGCTGCAGTAATACAGGCCAAAGGAGGCCCAACTAAATACTGAGTGCTGTACATGCTCATACTTTTCATGTTCATACTTTTCAGTTGGCCAACATTTCTATAAATCCTTTGTTTTTATTGGTCTTCAGTAATATTCTAATTTTCTGATATGATGAATTTGAGATTTTCATTTGTTGTCATTTGTGATCATCAAAATTAAACAAAATAAACATCTGAAATATATGAGTTTGTATGTAATGTATGAATATAATATACAAGTTTCACTTTTTAAATGGAATTACTGAAATCAATCTACTTTTTCATGATATTCTAATTTTATGACCAGCACCTGTAAATTTAAAGAGTACATTTTATTCTGCATTTGATAAGTACATGCCATGGCTAATGACGATGTACCGTGAGAAAGCGGCCCGCACTGGCAAAACTTCTGAATTGCTAAGAAACATCTTCAGGACCTATGATCTCCTTGTATGTAACATTTCCTACCTCATGACAATTTGTACTATAGTATTATTTAATATATGCATATGATTAATATTCTGCTTATTCTGCAATTCTGTCTTCCCATTACCCACAATCCCTCTGTCTTCTAGGAAGACGTTGATGTTAACAGCAGACGCACAATTGCTCTGCAGGCACTTCCTATCTTCCTGCGTGAAGATGCTGCTGGATTTTTTAAGACCTGGAATGTAAGTTTATGATTCAACTAGGGCTGCAACAACGAATCGATAAAATCGATAAAAATAGACTTTTAAAAGAGTTGGCAACGAATTTCATCATCGATTAGTTGTGTCGCGCGATTAATGCGTCATCCGCCGCCGCCGTCATCACTGCCACTTGACTTAAACGGGGGAAGAAAAAAAAATTACGGCAGAGCGAGTCAGCACCGCAGGTGCGCAGTGTTGCCAACTCAGCGACTTTGTCGCTATATTTAGCGACTTTTCAGACCCCTCCAGCGACTATAAAAAAAAAAAAAAAAGCGAATAGTGACAAATTGGCAACTTTTTACGGTGTCACTGGCGGCCTTTGGAGACTCTTACGTGAAAGCATGTATCGTTCCTACTCTGCCGTGAGGCGCCTCCCCCATCTCAACCCCGTTCTCCCACAGGAGTCCCTCTCAGCGCTGCAGTCAGAGGATGTTTACCCTCAGCGTCCAGACTGCAAATGAAGCGCGCATGCGCCGGGATTGACGGCGCAAATTGATCACTATAATTAAAACAGCCTTTATAAATAAATTAACTTGCAAATTATGAGGGCAAGGCTTTTAAAGTTTAAATCTTCTGGCAAAGATAAAGTAAAGAAGATGCTGCAATTTATGGAAGTAAAGCAGAATAAAATCCAGCAAGATCACTAATATGTCAATTAATTATCTGCCACATTCCCATGTAAATATCTGTCTTTGGAGGATGTGTTTTTTAGCACCCCTAGTTCTCTCATTTTTATTCCAAATACAATTTATAATTTGAATCACAGGGCTATTTTTATCTCTATGGTTCAGTATTTTCTCAAGTAGCAACTTTAACTGCTATACTTTCCTGTCTTAAAAGGCAGAACTCTTCTAGTCTAAAAAAACTCATTGGTTGAAATGGGGGGGCCTATTGTTTGAACCCCTTAGGGGCTTTTAAAAACAAAAATGCCTGTCTTTTTTTGCGCTTTATGAAACGAAGTAGCCTATATTTTGTGGATGTACAGCTACATTTCTCATGTAAGTTTGCTTAGTTTTAACACAAACATTTATCTTTCATATTGCACCAGTACAGTTAATGAGCAACCTGTACTTGTGTGCTTGTTTGTTCCTTCTAAAATGTTTATTTTGGAATAAAGAGGTTAATATAAAAAATATTTTTTTTCCCGATTCATCGATTAATCGAAAAAATAATCGGCCAATTCATCGATTTTTAAAATAATCGTTAGTTGCAGCCCTAGATTCAACTGTGTGTACTCTTTTACTCTTTCTTTTTCTTAGTTTGTGTATCTCTATAAATATATTTTTTTTCTATTTAACCCTCTGTTACTGCCAAAAGACAACAACCACAACCCTCTTCCTAGCCACCAGAAAAGCTATTAAATCATACTGTACTACAGTAATTCTCCAAGAATGTCATATTTGGGAATTTTACCTGAACTTTTCATTCACTGGTATTTCATATTAAATACACATGTAGTGTTTTTCATTGACTGCTCTACTCATTAACTAATTACTGTCATGTTTTTTAGGCAGACCTGCCTAAACATTGACCTGCCAGACCTCTCGGATACAACTGTAGCTGTTCTCACTGTCTCGAATGATACAGTCTCCCTTGTGAAGTTTGGTCCTGCAATACATTCTATAGTTCTTGAGGGAGAGATTGTGGTATGTGATATAGCACAGTTAACATTCATTTTGCTTTTTGGCTTGATTTATGCACTACATCTACAGTATCCCAAGAAATTGACATATACATTCAATTTTATTCAGAAAGTTGTAATGGGTTTGGATGACCTGAAGCGGAGACTGCTTAGCCTTAAAAATGATCTGATGATGGATGAGTAAGCAGTCTGCTTAAAAGATGTCGTTGTTACTACCAGCATGGTGATACTCAAGCAACCATTTTGTCTTTGTTTTTTGTTTTCACTTTTTTATTTATGTTGGCCTATTATTGTTGGCCTATTATTTTTGGATCGGCCTATTATGTTGGCCAATTTTTCGTTTTTTGTGGATACAGAGAAGCCGATGTTTCAGAAGGCAGCTTTAAACAGACCTGCAGATTTGTAATTGTTTTTGACTTGATCATTTCAGTGTTTGGCTTGAGGTCCCAGAGTTTCGTACGGAAATACTTTGGTCTGCCTTGAAGTCACTGGGAACTAAAAGATCTTTTACGGTTTTATTTGCTGAATAAATAAAACCGTATTTATTCAGCATTTTGATTGAAAATGTGGTTGTTATTTATTTTATTTTCTGTATTAACCCCATTGCTGGGGACATTGTTCTGAATTCTAATGGAATTCATAAATAAATGGAATCTGCAGTAAAATTGTCTTTTGAATATTTTTTTATTTGAATCTACAAATAAAATATATTTGATTTTGAGAAAAATTGCTAACATATACAGGCAATAAAATGTGTTTAAATACAGTTAAGTCAACTTAAAAATATAAAAGGCTGAATTGACAATGTTTAGGTCTGAGAAACTGAATGATTCATGGTGATAACATGAAGATATTATTAGGGGTGATAACTTAAAAAAAATCAACTCTGTGTCCAGTGTCAATTTTGTTAGTTTTAACATTAGTTTCAAAATTATCAGGTTCATTAAACTTATCAAAAATTTAAGTATTGATTACTTAAAATGTTAGTTTGTGAAATTATTATGTTTCAGTTCATCAACTTCCTCAAAAAAAATGAGTGTGAATAACTTTTCTAGTTTAGAGTAGTAATTACTTAAAATGCTTGTTTGTTGAAATTATTTGTTTTAATGTTGTTCATTTGACCAAAGATTTTAAGTGTAAGAGCTTGTCTAACTAATGTAGTAATTACTTAAAACATCTTTTTCTCACATTATTCTTTTTAATTTTATCCTTGTCCTCAAAGATTTTGAGCACTAACAAAAGTCTCATTTTAAGTAGAAATTACTTAAAATATTATTTAACATAGCTAAATATTTTGAGGTAATCAGTTTCATCAAATATTTTGAGTTCATTGAACCTGTTGGGGTTTACAGTGTGCTCTCTGTATACACTCTGTGTATAAAAAATGACAATAAATGTTGTCTTCATCTCAGTCATGAAAGCCACCAACCTGGCAAAGTTCAGTGTGAGCAAATGAGGAGAGGAGTGAAGTCCAGAGGAGCGATACTCTGTTTCTTGTTACTGAGCCAGTACCAGAGAAGAGGGGCTGCGTCTTGCAGCAGCCAGAGGAACCGAAGGATCCAAGAGGGTAAATCTAAGCCATGGTCAGAAAGCAGGTCCAAGGTCGACAACAGGTGGAATCCAGGTAACAGCCCAGAAACAAAGGACAGGCAAGAGCAGAACAGGGGCAAAACTCAGAAGTCCCTGTGCAGAAACAGGTCAGGAACAGGCAGAACTAAACACAAGTTAGTCTTGCTAGAGGCTCGAATAGTCTAGCACCAAATGCTTAAATAGCAGCACCTGAAAAGTATGTGGATGGCCTGTGGAAAAGTATTTCAGGTAAATGCACATTTTTCTTTTTTTAAGAGGCCATGAGGCATATCAGTTATTTACTGATGCTACAATCGAGAAAGTGTGTGCGCCATATTTTAAACCAAACAAGGGCCATTTTTGATGGAGACTTATGAGGGATCAAAGCACATCACACTCAATTCAATTCAATTTTATTTATATAGTGGCAATTCATGAAACATGTCATCTCAAGGTACTTTAAAAAAATGAATCAGATTATACAGATTGGGTCAGATTATACAGATTGGTAAAAAAAAAATTCCTAAATAAGGGAACCAGTTGATTGCATCAAAGTCTCTCCAAGCAGCATCACTCCTGAAGAAGCGTAGAGCCACAGGGAGTCGTCTGCATTGTCCATGGATTTGCAGCAATCCCTCATACTGAGCAAGCATGAAAGGAAACCTGCTGCTATTAAAAAGGAAGAAACCTGTTTGACAGTATTTATGTCAACAAGTGCTAAACCATTTTGACTTACCTATAATATTGTGTGACTATAGGGCCTTACCAATTTCAGATATTCTGATTGACCCTGAGTCTGCACTTGAGAGGCACTAGTTTCAGAATCTGTGAAAAATGGTATTCTGGACTTTCTGGAGGAGGGAATACTACAAAGTCCATCACTGAATGCTATCAGGGGATAAAAAATATTTAACAATTTGTCTGTATGATATGATTAAATTGTCTTTGTAAAGTGCCATGAGATAACTTCGCTTTTGAATTGGCGCTATATAAATAAGCTGAATTGAACTTTGTTAACAACATCTTTCTTCTTTGCAGTTTCTGTATATTATAGATTATATTTAAGTTCCAAACATATACGTGAAAAAACATTCTTTTATGGCTGTTTGACATGTGTGTTAGATGTGGATAGTAAAGAAATTTACCAATAAGTAATGTTTTGTTTGTATATTTGTTTTTGTACTCACAGCCTATGCCCAGGCGAAGTTCCCCGACACCGCCATGCAAGATGTCAGGAGGATCATTAGAAAGAAATGCAACAATTTAAGCTATTCAAAGCAACTAGATGAAAAGTCATAAAAATATTGTTTCTTTGAAGATATTTTGTTCCGAAAATGTGCACTTTTCTAAGCTTCTTTTGAAAACCAAGGACTTCAGTTCTCAGTTCTTATTCAGTCCTTATCTGGAACACACTTTTGTTTAGATTTTTGATGTCAATTGCAGTTTTTAATTTTTGACAAAGAATGACTTCATTGTTTTTATATTTTCATATGTAAATGTGTTTACATTTTTATTTTAATATTGAAACCTAAGAACGGTTTGATTTAAGAGAAGCTTTTTAATTTTGAAATGCAGTCTGTAATAGTTTAAGATGGCATTTAGAAAAAAAAACCTATATGTTATATAAATAAACCAAAGTTATCAAGATACTGTCTTGTAATTGTATAAACCCTGCTGAAAAATAAATGTGCTAAGTGTACTAAAATTTAGCATACTTTTGTGTACTTGAAGGCACACTAATCATTACTATACTTTAAGTGTGTTTATGATTAGTTAACTTGAAGGATGCTATTTTGGAACAACTAATTTTGTACTAAATATATTTTAATTGTAATTAAATTGTGGACAAGCTCAACTTGAAGTGTATTTAGTGTACTTTGATGTGCTAAAGTGGAACAACTTAAAGTATATTTTGTATACTTTAAGTATATGAGTTTATATGTACTAATATATGCTTAATTAGTCAAATTAAAGTGCACTATGGTTGTATTATAACTACATTAAAAATGATTTGTTAGTGTCTTAAAAATATATAAGCTTTATACTTTTAATATACTCTTACTGTGGTAATAATATGCTTAATTATACTGTTGGCTTATTCCAATTACTAAAAAAGCATACTTTGCAGTTAATAGTAAATATACTTTATCATTACATTGCTATACTACTTTCTACCTTGCACATTCTTGCAAATGTATTAACAGTATACTAAATGCTGAAAGACTTGTGGATATACTTCCGTGCAGATGAAAAAATATACTTTAATGTATTTGAAACATGTCCAAATTATAGTACATTACAAATAATATAACTTGTACTATCTCAGAATGTATAAACATTTACATATCGACGTTAACCATTTTCATTATAAAACTTACAACACATTTTCAAATATTGGTACTTTAGTACACTTTGTAGAAATATGTCAATTTCAGGCAGCAGACCTAAACATTACAAATAAACTTTAAAGAACGCAGAGGAATACTGAACAATGAAAAACAACATTCCTTATTATTGCACCCCTAAACCCTCCCACCATACAAAAACACGCCCACCACACATTATTTTCCTTTTTTTGGCTGAACTGCTCATTGTTACATTTTCGTCTGATGGCCGTGCGCACATCAGAGACACTTGTCTACGGAAACTCCAGAAGAACAGCGTCTGTTAACCAAACAGAGAGATACTGTAAATTCATAGTATTTTTGAGCAGTACATCAGAAAAGTCTGACAAATTGTATCAGTATGATATACCAGGGTCCATAAGTGCACCAGAAAAAAAAATTGTCCATTTCAGTTGAATTTAAATAAATCTGATGCATCAAGTGGTTTTATCAGATCTGATCAAAAAAATTAAACAAAGTAACAACAAAAATTGTCAGAGATCTCAGAAAAGAAAAAAATTATGAATCCGCAGAAAGAAAGGGAAGAAAAATCCTTAAGTTTCCTTGTTTTTCCTACCACCCTCCAGGAACCGGATGGCATTCAAATTGGGAACATCCTGCATCAACATCTCTGGTGGAGTCTAGTCCAGTCCATACAATGAACTGCTCAGCTGTAACAGCAGATTCTGCAACTATGTAAAAAAAAAAACAGCCTGCACACAAATGTGCAGAGCAATTACTTCAATTGGAAAATAAATCATGTAATCACCATAATATAAATTGGTTTTTACCACATTTATACAGACAAAAATATAAAGTAAAATTATCAATTTACATGTGGTTCACTGTCTAAGAAATCATTATGGTCAGTAGTCAATACTTGTATCTGGAAAAAACAATCCAGGACACCTATGAAGGGTTAATTTTACGTTAACCCCTTGTGGGGGTTTTACAGCAACATCACACAAGATGTAGCTAGCTTGAAAGTGCATTTTCTTTTTTAGAAGAGCACATGGGGGGTGTGTTAGCCTCCTTCTCACTGTGCTAATGCATTCAATAAATCAAAAGAGCTAGTAAAATTACATATATTACAAAACATTATATCCTGACTGGTTTTACATCTCAAAAAATATATATATTTCATTCACAGGTTCATGTGAACTCACCAGGATATTCTTCAACACAATAATACAGCAAATCTTCCTGCTCAACCGATTACATCTCCTGTTTCTACAATACAAATATAATAATCAAAATCGCGTTTTATACAGATATCTTAAGATTTCAAAACCAAATGGGAATGTTTTGAAAGTTACCTCTCTCCATGCAGACCAAGGCCTTAAAAGAAAAGCACGCTAGCTCTGAGCAGGGAGGAGCCGTGACTAACTGCTGTGCAGGTGTGGTGCATTCAAAGTCTATGGGAATTCTGATATCAGTACTGAACCAAAAACTCCCCAAGACTAAAATTCTTGGGGAGCTACTACTTTACAGACATCAAGGCCAAACAACCTCCACATATCACTCCTATATGCATGAAGTGCTGTCAGCGACTTTTAAATATGTGCACTCACCAATTGGTCTTGTTTGCAGTAGCCCTGCTTTGATCCATTAAACAATACTAATGAAATGTTCTTTTTTGAACACTTGAGACAATTGTAATGTGTTAAGTTTATTTCTTTTGCATTTGGCCAGTATTAACTTTTCTGTTGCAATGTGGGTTATGCTATTTGTTAGATCATAATGTAGCACTGCACCAGCTTTAAACCACTTGCTTTTCAGCAGAACACACATTTTTGTGCACCTGTACTTTTGAAGTGAACATTTAGTGTTTTGTTCAATGTGGTTTTGTGTGTAAGATGTATTGTATCATATTTCTTTTTCAAAACTTATTAAACATTACATAACAACTGCAATAATTGCTATCTGTGTACTTTACACACAGCACAAAATTGCATAATAGGGTTTAAGTGCATTTTTGTAGTTATACTATTGAACACTTTCCAAAAGAATTACCTGAAGTACAAGCGTATATAACTTCACTTCATAATTAGATTCAAATGTAACTTAAAATGCACTCAAACTTAATATTACAGTGTCGATATTAAAATGTGTACTTTTAAAATATGCTTTCAATGTACGTTACAATGACAACTTTGAGCATACAATTTAAAATATAGCAAAAATATATGTAAAAACAAATTTAAAATAAGTACACTTTAGAAATTACACATAACTTTCACTTAAAGTATACTTTTTTAATAATATATTTCTATAAAGTGTAACATAGTGTAATTATGTTAAAGTGTGTTAAAAGTATTAGCATGAAAGCGTAATGTTAGTATACTTTTTATATATTTACAAAAAGTACAATTTGTCTAAGTACATTTTCAGTAAACTATAGGAAATATGAATATACTTGAAATACAATAAAGCACATTTTTTTTTTACCAGGGAACATATTGCATTATAACTACATTATGGGGTAACTGTAAGGATATGATATCTGATGTGCTACAATATGGTCAGTGAACTTAAGTATACTTATACAAATTAAAATAGTATTTTAGTTTCAGTAAATCTTGAATGTGTAAAATATGGACTAGCAGTATATAACTATTATATTGGCAGGATATTGAAGAGTATACTGGTGGTATATTTTAAATATACTTCAACAAACTAAAATGTGAACCACAAGTATACTTTGTAAACTTCTAGTATATAGATTAGTGTACTTGCTTAATAATTTAATGTATACTTTAGTAAACTTAAAATGATCTTGGAACAGTATACTATCAGTATACTTTTGTAAACTTAAAATGATCTTGGAACAGTATACTATCAGTATACTTTTGTAAACTTAAAAATGTCCCAATTTAGTTCGAAGAAGTATTAAAATAGTATACTTCAAGTGCACTAAAAGTACATAGCCCGAGTATACTTTCTAAACGTATACTTATACTTAAGTATACTTAATATAATTTACTTAAAGTATACTGCTTTTTGCTAAGGGATATCACAGTAAAAACACTATACTCATGGTGGTATTGCCGTAGGTATACATTTTTTATTTAGCAGAGAGCAATAGGGAACACTTTTCATCTCTAAATGTGTGCATTTTGTTGAAACCTTCCACTGAGGATGTTTTTTGTTCTTTTGTGTAGATGTGAGTCATCTCTCTTTCCTGACAATTTCTGCCGAAAGGCTAGGCACAGCAGTGTGTCATTACAATCATCTCCTGCATTGTTTTTAAGGAGCAGTGTTGCAGTCATTCTTTGTCTGATGGTCCCACATGGTTGGCACATTCTTCCTGAACTTCCTCGTGATCAAGAACTCCATATCTTGCTCTCCCATTTCTTTCACCTATTCTCTGCCTGCAGATTGATCTCTGTCAGACACCTTTCCTGTCGGCTTCTAAGAACTCCATTGCTGACATAAGCTTTGGCAGTATCTTTCATGGCTGTTAACGCTTGGTCCAGAATCCCCACTCTTCATCATGTCTGTGATCAGCAGGCATTAACTCCAGGATCTCAGTTTCCCTTTTGGCCATACCTGCATCTGGTCACATTCACTAAGATCCCACACGTCTACTTGTTCCACTTCACCTTCTTGATTTGATTTTAAATAATTATGTTGAATTGTTCGCTGTATGTCACTTGAATTTTTTTTTTACTCATCGGACTGAAATAGCCTTTGGATCACTACCCTAAAGGACATACGATTGTGACAGATTTAAAAGATTTTTTTCTGTGGGGCACAATACAACGCATTTCAGATTTTTCTAGAGAAAAACAAGAAAAAGTATGTAATAACTGCTACTTTGTGTTGCTTTATAACATATAATACTCTAAAAATCAAATAAAATAATAGGTAAAAGAAGTGTTACAACTTTCCTCCTGTAGTTAATGGGTTTCTTGTTTAAGTCTCCAGTAATCAATCATAACTTTGGACAAGACACATCTGACATTGGTGGTCACAACACCAGGTTGTACCAGTTGTTTAGAAGTTTGCCCAAATCTGTGGCTACAACGTAGCTTACCATCATCAGCGTGTTGATAGGCGAATGACTGAATTGTACAGTAAAGGGATTTGGGGGCCTTGGAGTTTATTAATTACTGGCCATTTACAGTCCATATAAAAAGGTATCTCATGGAGTAAGTGGTCCACCCTCTGTAGCTGGTTAGTAACCACTAGAGCATTAAGTTTAAACCAAAGTTCTTAGGGTTATAAAGTCTTCCAAAAAGTCTTCTGTTCTGACACTTGAAGGAGGCGGTCGCATTTTCCTGCTGCTATGCAACTCCCTGATCTGTCCCTGCTTTGCTGTGTCTTGTCTTTTCTGAGCCCTCTCTTCATATCAACCGAATTCAAACGATGGATCTGGTCAGCTGGTCTCTCAAAATTTCTTACTGGAAGACATGGAAAAGGGGAACCCTTCCTGTCCTGCCGAGACATACTTTGTGGGATACACCATAGACTCATAGAAGGCTTGGAGGATGGTGCGTTTTACAATGTTGTCAGTGGAGGATATCGAAGATGAATGGATTTTCGGATATATGATACTTGAATTTCTCCTGCTTGGATTTGGAGGATACCTGATGTATCTACAATTACAGAGGATGTCGGGGGCAATTTGGGCATTGATCAGGCTGCGATTAAACGCTGTGATTAAACGCAGGATGGTGCGGTGGGTGAACTCAAAACGAGAAGGGATAATATCTTGGATGTGCACACTTGCTTTAAGGCGGAAAAGCCCAATGAATTTTGAATATTGCATTTGCCATGTAGAGCCAGCAATAAAAGACTCAAGGCTGCCGGAAAATTCCTGTGCAGTCTGCTCTTAAAACAATAAGTGTTATTCTGGATACTGCGTCCCCTTATCAAACCTCCCCTGGATGTTATGGCGGAAGGGCCCAGAACTGCCCCCCCCCCTCTCCCTACCTGTGGATGCATCCAGAACTGTAGTGATGGTTGATGAACTTCCATCTTATCAAGGACAATGGCCTGTGGATAGGTTCTTAGACAAACTGAATGCACTCACTCATACACACAAACAACTAATGATTACATGTCAGATTGACTTTCACGTGGCTCTAGCCTCCGATGTGACCCTCTGCTGAAATGTTTGTTTCGTGTTTATATGTGCATTTCTTGTCCTGAGTTTTTTTTTTTTTGTATCCTAAATTGTATCCTATCCACGATAAAGTGTGAAATATGCTTTTTTTGTCCCCTCTGCCTTCCCAATGTGTCTCCTATCTTTCCCCAGAGATAAAGACAGCGCTATAGGGAACCGCCTCATGTTGGGGCCCTTGGCGACCATAAGAATGCGCCAACGGCAGCGTTCTGCGGCACGCAAGGCCTCAGTTAATCGTTCCCCCTGTCACCCCACCTCCCCCCTCCCCCCAGCCCAATGTATGTGATGTATGTGATAACAGGTAGTACTGAAACTGAAATCTCGATTACAATGTAAATTGTAGTTGACAATAAAGAAAATGATTGATTGATTGATTGATTGAAAAAAGCCCCTAAACTCTTGTTTTCTGCTTTTTGTGACACTTACTGTATACATCTTCAGATACCAGGTAAACTGATTGAAAGCTTGGAAAATCCTGGTATCAATAAACAGATTTATTTAGAAAAAGACAGTTTATTTATTTATTTTTTTATTTTTTAGCTTGAATAAATATTTTTGAGGTCTGCATACTGATTCAGACTAAAACATACGATGCACAGTAGCCAAATATTTATCAGTCTCTATTTTCAGATGTTTCAAGCTCAATGGTATATTGCAAAGACTCGTGATTAGCTTAACACATGCATTTCTGACAAGGTTAATATAAGCTTTTAAAAACGTCCATACACATTTTAAATCACCCATTGTTTAGATTAAACAGCAGCACATCAATATGACATATTATTATAAATAAAAAAAAGCAATATATTGCTTATCTTCAAAAGTCTTTTGTGAAAAATGTGATCTCTGTTATCATCTGCTTGGGTAGCAGCATCAGAGCAAATTACTTAGAGAAGCTCAAGAAGCTTCTCTAAGAAGGTTGATGCTGTTCTAGGACTTCCTTTAGAACCTCTGCAGATGATTTCATGAATAACAAAATGGACGCAGTAAAGATCTTTTTCAGAAGAGTCTTTAACAACAACAGTGTTCAAAGGCTTTGACAAATCTGATTTTTCCTGCCTATACAGCTATAAACACCTACAATGACTGGTTAAAAACGATGAGTGACTGCAACATTTAATTTCCAATAGAGATCATCCAGCCATCCATTTTCTGACATGCTTATCTGAGCTGGGGTCGCGAGGGGTACTGGTGCCTATCTCCAGCTGTCAATGGGCGGGGTTCAACCTGGACAGGTCACCAGTCCATCGCAGGGCAACACAGAGACAAACAGGACAAACAAACATGCACACATACACTTAAAGGAATAGTACACCCAAAACATGATTAGCCTTAATTTTCTACTCACCACTGTTTATGCTCTAAAAACATTCTAAATGACTTCGTTTTGAGTAAATTCTGGATGCTACCCACTCAGGACACTTGGAATACATTGGACGAGCAGTATGGAGGAATATTGACACGTTTTTTGTGGACCTTTCTCCCTCGGGCACCATAGACCTCCATTATTTGAATGTCAGCAGACAGTAAGAAGCCTCCCAGATCTCCAGATGCATTTGAGATATCAAAAAAGTACTCCAGAGTGTTGTTCAGCATGGGGGTGAGTAGAAAATGAAGGCTAATCATGTTTTGGGTGTACTATTCCTTTAAGGAAAATTTAGAGAAGCAAATTAACCAGTCATGTTTTTGGACTGTGGGAGAAACCTGGAGTACCCAGAGAGAACCGACACATTCACAGGGAGAACAAGCAAACTCCATGCAGGACCAGAAATCGAACTCGGAAGTTTCTTGCTGCAAGGCAGCAGCGCTATCCACTCCATCACTGAGCAGGCCCATTGAGACAAATTAAGTATTATTAATCTATCTGAATTATATGGTTAAAAGTCATATTAGGTTTACAAATAGACATGTGGTTGAAGACGTAAAAAGAATAAAATAACAAAATAGGCAAGATGGCAACAGGAGAATCCATCATTAAAAAATAAGAAGTCGGGGGCTTAAATACTGCGGTGAGAAGGAAGATAATAAAACCCAGTTGAGAAGAAAGAAGTTGCAGCTGTGTCAGAGAAAAAGGGAACTAATTCAGCATGAGTGGAGCAGATCACACGGAAATAAACTTGAGACTAAAGCACACACCAATTAATTATCAAAGTACAATCTAACAAAAAAACTAAACATTGAAAATGACAACAACATAGACACATAAATTATGAGAACAAAAACAGAAATAAAAAACATTACTTAACACCCATGGATTATAATGGTCCCCTTTGGTAGGAGAGTAAGAGAGCAGTTAGCTGTCGGTTCTTGACAGCTGCCTGAGTCCAGGCTTCGCTGCATGTCCCTCTTTTTGCCAAACTATTATAAATAATGGAGACTGTTACCAAAATACCTTAAAATACCCCACATAATTCATTGTTCCTTTCAGATTTTTGGGGTGTTTATTCTTTCATAGTACTGCCTCTGACTAAATTTACAATTTTGTTTTTCAGTTTCCCTAGTAAATGGAAGCCTTATAATCTCCAACTGTCAGATAGTGTCAGTACTCAGTATTAAATTAACATGGCCAGGCTGAATTGGATGTTGTGCAGTTTTCTCACTGATTTCCATGCCCTGCAGTTTTATTTTTGAAAATCACTCTTATGATCTTTCTAAAGGCTTGTCCCATTCTGTTGTAATAGTTTTTGTTGTAGAACTCGTTTAAACCTTTTATATCCTAATTACCACCTACTGAGATAACTGTTTTCATGGTGACAACTCTGATGCATGTCATTTCCTCCCATCTTATGAGGATTGAGTTTAAAAATCAATCACTGTGTTTTCTTATGTATGCTTCTGTCTGAGCCGTTAGTGATTCTTAATACAAACTGAGTTTGAACTGCAGAAAAGATAATCTGTGTTGACATTTTTAGAGTAGATAGCAAAACAAATTGATTGTTATTATTAAAGGGTATTCAACACATTAATTGTTTAGCTCTCAGCCTTCTCTTTATTATTTCTGGAAGTTGAAGCACACATATAGGGGGATCTCAGACTGCACCTTTTTGCAAAATCCCTTTAAATCATCCAGAGCTCTGGTTCCTCTGTTAAGCTCCCTTTTCTTCTCCACAAATGTTTTGTAAATGATTTAGGTCTTTACCACAGCAAAGTGATTGGCTCTGCTTATTTTGCCTGGACAGCAATCAGACTTTGTTCTTTTTGTTTTTTGTGTGTATTATTTTTGCTCCCACTGGACAGAAATTACTAGGGCAGAACACAACACAGGCCCAGAAATGCTGAGAAATTATCATATAAGTCCCGAGTGCTAAATTTATCTCATTGTATTTGTGCTTTTCCAAAAATCACTGAAAGTATCAAGAATAACACATCAAGCAGATGTCCTTATGGCAAGGTGGATGATGTGCAAAGACACATGGCAGATTGGGAGTACAGAAGACAGCCAATCAGGTTTAACATCAAATACAGTTCTTCCTGCTTGGCTTGTTAAGTGCAATGATACATGTTTCCTGGTGTTGGGTTGGATTGAAACCTGTTCATATTACACTGGAAGCAAACTGCACCAGAGTCCATTTGGAAGATGATCAAGACTACCTCAAAACTTTTTCTTGGCTGTTTGATCCGAACCTGCTCTGTTTCCTTGTTTTCCCCATGATCTATTCTTCCTGGAGCTGGCTGACTTTCCACTGCTCTCTGCTCTTCTGGTTAATGTAAATAATGTCTCTTGTGTTGCAGCTTCTGTGTCAACAGGCACTGCAATATTGCAAGAAAGTCCCAACTTCAAACCCTGGCATGGTCTTTCAGCATAGCGTTTTCATGCACTGCATCTGCATGTCTGGATCCTTTCCAAGTGCCTGTCTTCCTAACATAGTTTAAAGTCATGCATGTCGGGTTATTGGTCTCTCTAAATTACCTTTAGTTATTTTTGTGTGTCCAGTGATAATTTCACTATCAACCAGTCCAGGGTTTAGCACACCTCTCACCTTTTGACCATTGGAGATAGACAAAACGCCTCCAACGACAACATAAGGATCACGTCGGTATATCTAAAATCCGTGGATGCCTCCTTTACAATAGGGTGGCATATGGCAATTGATGCTCAGTGGTTGTTATGGAGACTCAGTAAGCCTAATATGCTACTGTCTGCAGCTGTTTTAGGTAATCTGTATACCTCCTTTTTATTTTGGCAAAATTAAACTTGTCCTCCTCAAGCCTTGGTTCATCATAGTAGTTTAAAGTATTTTATTATTTATGTGAAGGTAGACATTGGCAAGTTTAATTGATTTACTATTTTGGTTGTGAAGTTTTCCACTCATTAAGCTTCACAGACAGAGACGGTGATTTGCATTATGTTGTTTTTAGATGCCAGGGGAACAAGAAGTCAATGACAAAGTGTTCTTAGGTACTCATTCATTTTATAAGGGTTGTTTAAGGTAACATTAACTGTGGCACTTAAGATTTTTTTAAAGAAACTACAATTTTACATTCACATTAAAGTTTCCAAACTATATTTAAGATTACACTACTGCAATAAATAATCAATCTATTTCAGCGCTGATAACTGAGGAGGATGCTGTAAACATGCCATTTCTCAAAAGTGACAGAGTTCAGACCTGCTGAGCTGTAATGAGTCATGCTATGGTGTTTTTGCATATTAAAGGCACTAGGGGTGAAGATTCATTAGTATTATATTTGTCCTAATTAAAATCATGTTTGTGCTTCTAATCAGAAAAGAAGTTTACTTTGAACTAATGAGACCAGGGTTTTAGGATCAATGTTTTTAATCAGGCTTTGGTGCTTACAGCAGTTCTTCTGTGCAGATCAGACAAACATCAACATCACACTAATAAGGAAACTGTCAAAATGCTGATAGATGGCTCTCTCCCTCAAGCCGTTCTGTTAGGCTTGTCACATCACTAAAGCAAACAATAGTCATGGCTAAGAGCAACTAGATTTTCATTTAGTTAGCTGTAACATGCAAAACGTTTGATTACAGTACTTGCTGTAGATTGTCGTTTGGATTCTCTGCAGGCTTTTTTCTGTACAGATGAGTCATCATCCTTTTCACTGCAAAGCTTCAATGAAGCAAAGCTTTTCCACTAGAGAATTTATTGTCATATTGATGATAACTGTAACATTGTGTCTACTTTGTAAGTCACTTTGGATAAAAGTGTCTGCTGAATGCATAAAAATACACATAAACATATTGGGCTTATTCACCCAGTCATTGAAAAATGCATAACTTTTTGGTTGAAAAGAGTTTAAAAAAAAAAAGGTGGTCCAAATTGTATTGATCAACTTACTACTGATCAACTGTCAATTTTTTATTTATTATTGGATAACCCCTTGAGATGAAACATCAGCTATTATATTAATCCAGTGGTGTACCATTATACTGTCAGATTCAAATTCGGTACTTATGTAATGCAGTAAAATTCAGTTTATGCTGCCAATCAGTGAACCATTATCTATCTAAAGAAGCCCAGCTAGTTCCAGGGTTTCTTTGACATTCACTTTGCAATTATCCTTTCTCCTGAGCAATCATGTTTATCCATTTGCCATATCTGGCACAAAAAGAAAAATGAAAAGAAAAGAAAACAAAGACCTGATCCTGAAGTAGTTATACAGCTTCGAGTACGAGGAGTTCATGCCAGAAGTATAGAAGTTTAATTAGATGCTCTGAAACAAGTGATTAACAAAATGTATGTAAACATGAAAAAAGAACTTTTGCAAATGACTAATTTCCTTACTGTAAACTTAACACTTTTCACTTATAAAAGCTTTTATTGTTTCCCTGTTCTCAAATACTAGTTTTTAGGCTGGATGTGATTGCAGGAAATGCTGGTTTTAACATAAACTAATTGTTCCAATGCAGGATAGGAATTACTGTATTACTAACCAAGGGATGCAAAAAGAGTTTATAACAGTAACTACTTTAACTGCTTTGAAGAAAAGAGAATAGAATATACACAGAAGGACTGAGTTAAGTGCACTGTAAACAGCGACCAAAATAAATTATAACAGGCTACTGTATTAGAGTTTCCTCTCACTCTGTCTGCATGTTGGAGCACTTATTAAGCAAACATTAACACAAACTGTGCTAATGTGCATTAGCATTAACAATGGCTACATTAGAATTGAAGACTTTCTTTCTCTCTTTGGATTAAATGGTTATTTTCACAGTCTATTGAAGATGCACCCACCTTTTTCTATCTGACACTAATGCAAAATGGATTCGAGCAGCAGAGTGTTGAGGTGAGAAATCAAACAGGTCTGTTTAAACAAAGCTTACTGTGGTTCTGATTGAATAGACCTGTAGAGGATGGTGTAAAAAGGTACTAAATATGGTTATTGGTCATTATTCTTTAAAAAGCTTCAACTGATTACTCTGTCAGAATTCAAACCATAGTACAGAGTTGACAGCCTTACCATAAGAGATTAATTAATGTTTCACCTAGCTGCATCTAAAAGGACCTATGGTAACAGGGACTAAAAGAAGCCCTCATCTATCTGTTTTTAATTACGCTTTTTAATTACAGAGCAGTAAGGCTTTGCACAGAGACTGACTCTGATGTTACACTTGAGAGGTGAGAATATTGAAAGGATAGGAATGTGTTAGAGACAGTGAGATGGGGCAATATAAACTCTTTGATACTTGAAACCTGGGCATGTTCCCTGATAAGGAGCCAAAAGACACCATATTCTAAAATAATTTCAAGCCTTGGCACTGACTGACAATTTTAATCCTATAGCAGATGTTTTTTTTTACATGTTCAGGACCGGGTCGGTACTCTACACCTGGTCAGAATTTCCTGTCAAAAAAAAAGTTTTTGGGAAAAAACATTTACAAGTCCAGTAGTTCTTTTACTGACTGCACAGCTGTAAACCCAATACAGATGTGTTGCCAGAAGTTTGTTATATTTATTTTTTCGATATTATTGATGAAATAGTTTTGATTTCCACTTTATTTTCCAATGATCTCCATGTGACATACTTGCACAGCCAGCCTATTAATAAACAGACGTTCAACCGTTTTACTTCCTTTGTTGCCGCTTACCTGAAAGATCATGGCCGACAGCGTAACCAGTGTGCTTTGTCTGCATTGTGGTATGCAAGTCGGAGAGGATTTAAACAGCAGGAAACTCAGTGACTATGTAAAGGGAAAAGCTGAAATGCTATTTGGAAATACTGTCTATGACAGAGAAAAATGAAAAGTCAAAAGATGAAGATATGCCCCTCATGCAGGTTCTCCAGAGTTATGGCTACAAAGTGGATAAGCACTTTGATTTAATATCATCGGGATATTTAAAAAGGTCAGTTGGGCTCCCATACTTCTGGCTAATATATTCTAATTCCTCTGTCCCCTGTGGCTGTCATTTAACAAAGGGTGGACCCATCACTCATGTGGCTTATATGTCAATCAGTACAATAAAAAATGAACAACTATGTTTTATCTGCATAGTTGCACATTGTTATAAATTAGTTCTGATGAAAGAAAACATAAATCATTCAATCTCAAAGCAGGCCGTGTAAGGTATCTTCAAACTGTTAAACTGATGAATGTAGTCAGAATACAACAACTTTAAATTATTGTATCTCTTTCAGTGTTCTTTGGGTTCAGAGTTGTTTGCTCCTCCATTATGGCACCAGCTCTGTGTTTACAAAACCAGCCCACTAATGGTTTCAGTAAGTGTCTGAGTCATATTTAACAGGTAAAAATATGCCTCAGAACACAGGTACCCAATATTCAGTCAAGACAGACAGTGGGATAACATAAAAAGCATTTATTTGCGGATATGCAGCAGCAGCGGCTAGGGTGTTCAAGGCAAGTAACTCTGGCGAGAGGAAACACAGGTTAGTGACCATCAAAACTTGGCGGAGGATAATCTGAACCTGTGAGTCACTAACATGGTTTAGAGTTCAGTCTGTGCCCTGGGAACGAGGTTGACACCAGCTGGTAGGCTGACAAAATGCAGCGCTTGCCGCACAGAGAGTTCAGGAAGCCAAAGCCTTGACGGGCACAGAAATGACAGTAGATCTGATCTGAGCAGATGATGGAGAAGGGCAGGTTAATCCAGACGGCAAAGTCAAGAGGCAGATCCAGTTTCAGTCCACAGTAGAAGTCAACATAATCTGAAGATAGGCCAGGCAAACAGATCAGAACTGGGGCAGGCACGCTCAAAGGCCCGAAGAAAGGAATGGGTCAGGATCAGGCACTAAAAGTAACGCTAGAAAACTCTCACACCAAAGGCTCAATAATAATCTGGCACTGACGACTTGGAGCAAGCACCTTAAATAGAAGCAGGTGCAGGTGGATCAGATGAGCAGTGATGAGAAAACCAGGGAGAATTGGACAGGTGAATGAAATAAACTATTAAGTGAGTCATCAGCGCCAAGATCATCACAGAGGCACATGGTGAGACCTGGGCTTTAAGACGTGTAACATAACGTACACCAAAAACATTTGTGGTACTGAGATAAAAAACATACTGAATAAATTATATTCAATCACAAAGAAAAAGAAAAAAGATTCCATCTGATAATTTTTATACAAGCCTCTTTATACAATCTCTGCAATTAATCTAGTTGGGAAACACCCTTTGGATTGAGTCTCATGCTGAGAGGTACATGTGTGAACAGCGGGAAAAATGTAGAATCTAATTTTCTACACACTCCAACATATCTCTAGTCTTTTTGTGTAAAAAAAAAAAAAAAAAACTTGTAACAGCCAGAGGGAAAATCATTCTTCATTTATTTTATAATGTTATGGCTTGTAGAAGGCAAAACGATACTGTCGAAGAAAAAGGAATCAGATGAGGATTTTCTGGCTTACTATTGATCAAACTAAGCTTTTTATGTAAGGAATAAAATGTAGCACATTAGAAAATATTCACAGTGCTGCACCTTTTCCATGTTTTGTTGGGTTACAGTCTTATTCTAAAATTTACCAAATGATTCTCTTTATTTAATATTCTACTGACAGTACCCAATTAGGACAATATGAAAACGTTTTGTTTTACTTAATTCTTGCACACAAAAAATTTATTAAAGAACATTTAGGTATGTATTCAGATGCCTTGCTATGAAACCCAAAACAGATCTGAGTGCATACTGATTGCATACTATCTCATTATATTGAGTTAGTATCTCATTATATTGAGTTACTATCTCTTTATATTGAGTTACTATCTCATTATATTGAGATACTATCTCATTATATTGAGTAACTATCTCATTATATTGAGTTACTATCTCATTATATTGAGGTACTATCTCATTATATTGAGTTACTATCTCTTTATATTGAGTTACTATCCCATTATATTGAGATACTATCTCATTATATTGAGTAACTATCTCATTATATTGAGTTACTATCTCATTATATTGAGGTACTATCTCATTATATTGAGTTAGTATCCCATTATATTATTATTGGAATATTATTATTATTGGCAATTATGTCCATCTCTTAAAAATGATAAATCTTTTAAAACGAAATAGCCATCTTTTAAAATGACAAATTATCTATATACTGTGTATATATATATATATATATATATATATATATATATATATATATATATATATTTATAAAACCCAGGTAGCCTGTTAGAAGTCCTTTTTTAAACCTCCACTACATCAAAAATAGACCCTTTTTCCACCTGGATCCCTGCTCTTTTTCGCCCTCATGTCCCTCCGTTGTCACACAAACTTGCTTCTTGCGTTTTTTCCACTTCCCCACTGCCTAGACCCACAGCTAGTCCGTGATTGTCCGTCTTGCGTTGTGGCATGGAATAACAGTGCAGACCATGCTTCAAAATTGGGCATAAATCAAAAATATCTGCATCATATCTGCAACAAGCTCACTGCAACACACTGCTGTGGGAGTATAACAGGCCCTTAAGGCCTGGGTGGTGTCTGCTAACCACTGCTCCACAGAGCACACTCGTGTTCAGCTCTTCTTGATCACATTATTGTCTTAAATAAATTCTATTCTAGTTGTGTATCATATTTTTGCACCACGTTTCTATTTTCTCTCTGTTTGTAGACTGGCAACAGCTGCATGTCTATCATACTAAGTTCACAAGATTTATGGAACAAACTGGTCTGGATAAGTGGAAAGTTTTGATCTCATAGGCTTTTTCTGATTCACTGAGACCTGCAGTAATTATGATAAAATAATTATTCAGTCCTTTAGCAATTTTTTTTACCAAATAATTTGTAAGTTAGAAGTTCAATTAAGTGATGAATAAAAAAGTTTAGTATTCTACCATTTCTGCACCATATTGACAACAGCAACAACAATTCTAAGGCGATCTACTGTAGAATGGCACTTTGCATTATGCGGAAACCAGGCCAATTTCTTCCTCCATACCTTCCTCCCTACTAACATACATAAAACAGCAATCCACGTGTATGAAACATTTTTCTTGGATTGAATTATAAATAATGGTGACATGTTATCTTCTATCAGCACAAAGCCGGCTTTTTTTTGTTGCAATTTTAGCAGTGTACGTTCTCCTTGTTTGATGAAAACTTGTGTAATTAATGTTTCATTCATTCTGTTAGTTCAAACATTTTTAGCTCTATCTTATCAGACTGTTGGAACTGTAGCAAGCCTCCTCCTCTTCTGAAGGCATCTTAACAGATTTTATTGCCTTCCTGTTCTGTGTCGCCTTAGCAGCAAGTGCACTTATAGTGCCAAACTTAACAGTGGTTTTGAATATTTTGCAGACTCAATTTCCTGACTTTGGGCTTTGGACATGTGGGAAACAACTTATCTATAAAAAGCCTTATAAAAGTATTATTACTGTTTAATTTACAGTTACTTAAAAAAAGTACTATGTTATTTCTTTAAAAAAAATGTAAATATATGTAAGTTGTATTTTGTTGTTGCTTTTTAAATGAATACCAGAGTCAGCCTGCACATAATGTCTAGGAGCCTATATTTTGTTAGTCATGTCACCATCTTTGTTATTTGTCACTACCTGACACTGGACTGCTATCACAACAAACCCCATGATGCTTTGCAAGGAGAGCTCTTGCAAATAAATCTGTGGTATATCTACTCATCATGATGCTTTGCAAGGAGAGCTCTTGCAAATAAATCTGTGGTATATTTACTCATCTAGTGATCATGGATAATCACTACTTTTCAAGATGCATTGTGGAAAATATAGAATCCACTACTTTTTCATTCACTAGATGTTCAGACACTCATTTAAAATGGCATAACCGCGATAAAGTGCGCTATGACGTGATTAAGGTGAACGTTCTGATACAGCCAGGGATTGTTTTACGAGAACTTTCGCCAAGAAACATAAGGATTTGTGTGAAAAAACTAGCTGTATAAAAAAAATCCTTATTCCCCTGGAGTTTATGCAGCCAACGATGTAGGGCTTTATGGATTTACTTGTATTTATTTATGTAAATCTCTATATTTGTATTGAGCTAGTTTGGGTTTCTATTTCCTTTCTGAGAGTATTTTAAGTTATTTTTTTCTAAGGTATGTAAAGACATGTTGTTTGCAATATATATAAAAAACCAAAAGAACAATGTTGAGCCTTGATTAACTCGAGAGGAGTAACAGTCAGAACTCACACCTACTTCGGGCTGGAGAAGTGCAGAGAGCAGTTGGGAGGCTGCAGCTGCTGTTAAGCCTACAACGAGCAGCTTGTTAAGGGGTGACGTTGCTCTCTAGCATCAAATGAAAGGCGGACTTCACCCAAGAATGACCCAAACCAGAGGGTAACCAGCAGTGCAGCAGGTTTAATCTGCCACCAAGTAAGACGTTTCAGTTAAGTTAAATGTTAAGAGGTGAATTAACCTAAGCTTTAAGGGACTCAATAAGAGCTTAAAGGGCAACCTAAAGCAGTATAAATACAATTCAGGTGTTTACAAGTTTTAAATACAAATTAAATATATGCAACTTTGTTTGTTTTGTCTGGTTCAAGGCAGGTTATTCTAGCTAATTTTAAGCCAGAAAAAACTTACCGTAGTTTTTTGTTTGGTTGGTTTTTCTTGATGGTAAAGGTTAGGGTTATAGGTTACATGAGGTCTGTCCTCATGCATCAATGAGGACCTGCGCAGTTTTGAAACTCCTGATAGAGACACTTGCCATAGAGTGGACACATGTGATGCAGTTTCCAGAAAAATTATTAATCAAGCCCAAGACAACATAACTGCAAAAGAAGATGAGACAGATATGGAGAAAAGATCATTTGGCTGTAATGAAGGTGGCTCTGTATGTACAAGAACAACTTCCTCAAAGTTCCAAACCGTCATGTAGTGTACGTTCAAGCCACTTGAGTAAGCTGTCTGTCAAAAGGCAAGAGGCAGCAGTGGAACTGGCTGCCATGGAAGCCACTCTAAAGGTGATGGAAGAAATGAAGTGTGAGAGAAAGGAACTTCAGGAGCTTTAATTAGAACAAAAAAGAAAGGCTTGCAAAACAAGAAGCAGAAAATTCTGAAAATCAATGATTATTAGAGCAAAGGAGAGAGAGCTTAAGTGCTAAGAAACTGTAAATCAAATGAATGCTGCCAAAGTACAACTGAAAGTGTTAAGAATACAGCAAAGATGAAGAAATATCAGATATTTTGTGTGATATGAGCAAATCACAAAAAAGCACAAAAATGTAGTAAACCAGTCTGAATCCAATGCACCTTCAAACCTCAATCCGAGAGCACAACCATTCAATATGCAACAAGACTCCTCAAGTGGGCAACCTACCAACATTACCATACAGGAGTACAGCAACAAAACCAAAGTTTTTAGCAGAGTCCATCATCATTAGCCATCTACCAGTTCCAGCACCTGAAAAGATCTATTATTTTTATTATCTTCAGGTGGTCCCTCAAGAAAACCTATCAAAAAATACATCGTGCTGGGGACAGATTTGGTGTATCACTCAACTTGGAACACTCTGGAGGAAAGGTATAGAACTTAATTTATAATCACCAAAGTCCAAAGTTAAGAGATAAGACAAAAATTTGAACAAAAGACTGTGCTGAACTCAGGGAGTTCTCAGATTTTGTCCGGGGTTGTGAAGCAGCAATGTCTCAAATAAAGAGTCTTGAGCTTCTAAATGACTGTAAATTGGCTCACAGCAAGATGGAATAGGGAAGTTATTCAGATTGAAGAGGAGAAAGGTTCATTTCCAACATTTAGAAATTTTGTTGACTTTGTCAAGAGAGGGAAAAATAGTGTGTCATGCAAACAGCATGACAGACCAGCATGTTTACTGCTAGTACTAGCCTTTGCCATTAAGACTCATCTTCTGGTATCTCTGATGCTAGTTTTGCAGAGTGGATGGCAGAGTTTTAGGGACTAACAAAGGAAGACTTGGACAGAAAAAAAGAAACTTGCATTTTTGTGTGCCGACTTGGACTTAAACAAGTCCGTACATCAGCCACGTCCACTTCGAATTTAAAGAGACACATCGAGTTAAAGCATCTGAAAAATCTTGGGAAATTTCTGCTACTAAATGAGAAACATAAGAAATTATTTTTGATACAGATCTTTTTAGTAGACACGTACCTGTATGTTTCTGAAGTTTTGTGTAATTTGGCTAAAAAAAGACTTCACTGCACATACAGTGTACCTTGACTGCATAAATGAACTTGCTCATTTATAGGTTTGTGAACTTTTGTTCATTGTTTTGAAAAAGTGAAATATAAATGTGAGCTAGTTTATTTTCACCTTTTTGAACTGAACTTTTTCAGATTTTTCTTTTTAATCATGAACTTGAAAAACATTAATATAAATCAAATTAATTGGGTAGAATGTAAATGTGAGATAATAGCACATCAAACAGGGGTGAAATTATTCTACTCCCTAGGATTTCTGGACAAGAGATGGAAATAAAACTATTCGGCACAAGCAACAGATGGACTGCCTGAGGCCGACTGAAATAGCCAGTGGATTTCATCTGTTCTGTTGCTTTCTCTCTGTTTCACACAATCAAGCCTGCACAAGACAGCCTTTTAGAAGGAAGTCCTTGGTGTAAGGGGCAAGTGTCAGGAGCATGCAGGAAACAGTGTTTGTGTTATTACTCTTATTACGCTCACACCTTGACTAGGATGAACAAAAATCCACTACTGTGCAATCCTAGGAAAAACAAGGAGATCACTGTTCTCTATTTGTTTCTTTTTTTTCTTTCTTAAAAAAGAATGTCAAGTACAACAAAAAACTTTTTGATTCAAAAGCCAAATATTAAGCATGGTAAAATGTATGTAAAAGAATGTTTATTCATAATATGTATGCACAATGAGAATCAGCAATTTAATTCATAATTAATTAATTATGTATAATTTATAATTAACATAATTACATTACAGCTAAATTATATCCTTTGAGACTTGGATTTTAGAAGTGAAATTTTATTCTGTTAATCAGCCAAGCTTCAACTTCTGAAAATGCAAAGAGATCTGCTCTACAGGAACGAAACTTTTTACCTCTAGCTTTTTTATTTTCTCCATAAATATTCGGTCCGATTCAGATCTGGACGATTTGATGGCCAAATGACTCAGTTGATGGCTTTCCTGAAGACAGGTTTTATTACTTCTTGTTTCATAGCTCAATGAATTACCCCCCTGAAAATGATATGCTCATTGCTATGCCTATTTCTTTGATTGATGAAATCTAGGAGGTGTTCAGGTTTTCAGAGGAAAGTAAATTTACTGCAGAAGTAATGTCTGTCGTTTCCCCCTGCTTCTTTGCTTTGTGTTTAAGTATAAGTGGACATGATCCCTTCTCCTCTTTGCTTGTAACTGCAACAAGCTAAATATATAACCAAGAATTCTGATTCATTGCTAAAATGACTTTAGCTCATATTAACCAGACAGTGATGGCTTTTTTTCCTTTGTTGTTTGTTTTATATCAATTTTTCAGTGTGAAAATTGTATAACCCTCAATCAAAGTTAGAAACATTTGGTACGAAATTCACTATGATTTCTAAATTCAGTTCTCTACTCGGTTGTGTCATAATTTTATTCCTAACTGCCTTAGAAATAAAATGATGATGTGTTCCATTTTTACTAACATAAGCCACGTTCAGTACAGGTTGTTGATTTTAATATAGTCACCTTGCAAATTAGTGGCATTAGGCAAAATAGGACACAATAGCAACCAAACCAATTTTCAGTCATTTTGTTATTGAGGCTACTGTAGCTAAATTAGGCTTAAGAATTTAACTACAAAATATGTTTTTGCAAAATGCATTTTGAATCATCAGTATTTTATATTCAGCCAAATACTGGAGAATCACAACTTTTTGTGCATGGGTAGTACCTTTGTATAAATCTTTTGTAATATTCGTTGATTAGTTTTTCAGTTTGAAATCAACAATAAAAAAATAGGAAGCAAACTTTTTAAATCAAATTTGGTTTAATACAATTATCTAAACAATCTACAATTCTTTTCATAATTCAATATTTTCCTCCTAATTCAAACAAGGTAAAGCAGGTATATGAATGTATCCTTTTTAACTTTGTGTGGGCTTTGCGGTAAGAATAGTTTTAAGTAGGCTCAAAGGGCAAGAAAAAAGACTGGAGAAACAGAAAGGTAGTCCTGAATCCTTGGACTATTTCTAACATTTGTGAAACAAAATCTCTTTGCAATGGTAGATACAGCCCTCTAATGACGCCTGTTCAAAAGGCCTTTTAAGTTACCAGTTGGACAATTAATATATACAAGTTGTTCCCTGTATCTTCCGTTTAGTCTAATGTTCATGTCATTGTTGAGTTTTCTCTTGTGTGTTTTGGGCTATTCTGTTATGAAGCTGCTGTTCAGTTTCTCCAACATAAACAAGTCTGCACATCATCAGAGTTTTTAAAGTTTGTATAGTGACAGTTTCTAGTTTTAAAATTATAGAGTGAACTAGTCCCTGTCTGAGAGTGAAGTTAGGTTCAAGGTGCTCTGACATATTATTTTTAGAAAATATCATTCCCAGATTCTCGGATACTTCAGCCACATATGTGATTACAATCTTCTTTGGTTTGTTCATTCTCTTCAGTTTAACTGAGATAAGTTTTATTGTAATTGTGGCCTTCTACTCCATCTAATCTGGCTAACAGATTAACAATGCACATGATGTATAAAGAATAAACCTAACAACCAAACATAGGTCTATTTAAGTTATCTAAAGCACGGGTCTTCAACGTTTTCCAGGCCAAGGACCCCCAAACTGATGTATAGATGGAGCGGGGACCCCCTAAGTATATATATTGTATTCAATTGTGTTATATCAAACTGGTCCTATATGTAACGAAAGTAATTTCTCCGTGGGATTATTAAAGTATTTCTGATTCTGATTCCTGGTTGGGTCAGGTGTTGTGAATGAATCGGTTCCCGGCTTGAAAGAGCTCCTGCACTGCAAAAACATTCTACAAATGAGTAAAAATGTTTTAAAATAGGTGTATTCACCCTTAATTTAAGCTGGAAAATAAAATGATCTGCAAATGGAATGAGCATTTTTACCCTTGAAATAAGATAATTAGATATTATGCCCTTGAAATAAGAGACTTCAGTTGTTTTTTCTTATTTTAAATGTTAATGGTGTTATTCCATTGGCAAAGTGTCTGCTCAATTTAAGAAGAAATCCACTTATTTTAAGAAATAATTACTAAATTTGTCATGAACGAAGTGTTTTTATGGAGGACCCAAACGCAGACACCGGTAGGCAGAGGTGAAATAAAGTCTGTTTATTCAGCTTAACAGATCCAGGGGCAGGAATCAGAGTCCAACAGAAAATTACTGACGTACCAGAACCAGGAGACATCAGGGATTAACCAAAACCAGAAGTCAGGGAGAGACGAGACAAGGCAGGCAGATGACAGACGGGGAGTAAGACGGGATGTTTGACGAGTTTCCAGCAAACAGGAACTGAAGAGGGAGGGCTTTTAAAGGGGATAGAGACAAAGAGAGAGCTGTCGAGGAAATTGGCAACAGGTGCAGGCACAAGAGGGCAGCAGAGGACAACAAATGGATAACCAAGGAAAACAGGAACAAACAGACCAAAACCCTGACAAAATTAGATTAACAGTTTTTGCAGTGTGTGTGTCTCTGAATGTGTGCATAGATGACTGAAAGACATCTTCTGCCTCCATTTATCTGTATACTACAGTGTGTTGAATTCATGTTAATATGTATCTAAACATTTCAATGAGTGGAAAAAATTGCAGGGGGAAATAAAAAAAAGGCTAATCAACCAAAACTTTCGCGACCTCCATGCAGAACCTCTGTGGACCCCCTAGGGGTCGCGGGCCCCCTGTTGAAGATCTCCGATCTAAAGGATTGAGGTCCTGTCTTACTGTGCCTTGTTTATGCTCCTGTAGGTGGTGAGATAGAAAAGCAGGTAACGGTCTGTGTTTGTGGATCCTTTTATGTTTTAACAGTTTGGCCCCGATCTCTCATAATATGAATCAACTCCTGAACTTCCTATTTTTGAACAATTAGACTTGTTGGTTGACATAAACTCAATTCACTGAGTTGAGTTGATGTGTTTATTAAAGGCTCATATTGTGGTCCAGGTGTTGTCCACGTATCCAAACCAGGTCCTTCATCGTTTTACCACTTCTTTCTCAGAGAGATAGGCCACATTGGTAATCATATGGCACATCTATTGAAATTGTTTACTTCTGGAAAAGGTTATGCTCACAAACAGCACCTTTGATGGTGGTCTGGCTTCTGGCTCCATTAAAACTATGTTTTTTTTTGTTTGTTTGTTTTTGTATCCCTGTTTCTGAGTCTTTTTTAGCAGTAAGTAATTTTTTGGAAGGATTACCTGAGATCTGGAGTCTCTACCCGTTTTAAAAAGCCTGGATAGAGCATCCTTGGGGGAAAGAAAGCGTGCCTACTCCAACTGTTTTGTCTGTTTACAGCAATCAACTGATGAAAGGTGTGTTTTCAAGGCTCCCTCTGTCTCACAAAGGTGTTTTAAAACGGTAGAATTGGATAACACTCTCATTCCAACATTCAAATTTACACGTTTTTGTTATTAAAATTCTATTATGTGGTTGATCTTTCTCCTCCATTTAATTGTAAATTGAGTTATTAAAAGCTATAATGACCCTGACATGATAAAAAGCTGTCCTTTAAGGTGTAGTATAAAGCCAATAGGGTTTAAGGCAAAAACCACACCTGACGAGTTTTTATTTTATTCATAATAAATCAATACCATTTAGAAGCAATGTTTGAGGTTTTCATTCAAAGCCTACTGTATACGGTTAATGATTTTATGTTAAAGACAGCTGAATGAAGGTCATTTTTAAAAATTCTGTAAGTTTTATCTACTTGATGATTGTGTGCGCTGTACAATTACCTAAACACATAACTAGCTTTAAGTTTGTTTAAAAAATAAAGGCTTCTAACTAAATACAAAAAATAAACTTTTTCAGGTCAAACGTTATATAACAGAAGGAATTATTTATTTGCTGTAACATTCCACTTTACTACAAAGGATTAAATGGATGGATTATTATACTATGGACAATGTTTTTTTATATAATGCAGATTACTTGTTAATCACAGTGGTATTTATTTTGCATTGTGCTATTATTATAGGGGGTATAGAAATATTATTTGTAAAAAAAAAAGTTTGATGCTTTGAATAGTTAAAATGGTTGTATAGCAGTAATGGCTGGTGAGTAGTACTCTTGGCATCCAGCTTTGACCAGCTTCTTCTGAAACTATGATTTAAGAACAAAATGGGGGAACAGAGCAAGAACTAAAAAATGCAAAAAAAAAAAAAACTGTCAGTTGTGCTTTTCTAGTTTGATCTATTCCTCTAGATGTCATAGATTTCATTGCTACAGAAACAGTACAGTAGGGCATTGACAGGAGCAGCTAACGGTCCCTTTCCATATCAGTAGACATTGTAGGTAGCTGGTAATAATCATTTCACTACTAGAAGTCTATAGATTTTTTATAATATCAGGAAAGTGGTTTGACTTAATTTCTCCTACTCTGCAACATTGAAGAAGTATTTAGTATTTTTAGCCAAAATAACAAAACTAGGAGATTAATTCAAGAAAGAATATGACATATTTTTGGACCCCAAAAAAGCGTATACTGTAAGTACTTACCATAGTATTTCAAATGTAGATAAATAATTTTAAAAGCACTTTTTACAACCATGGCATAAAAAAAGAATCGGTATCAGTAAGAATCTGTATCTTTAATTTAATTGAGTACTTTCTGGGGGTACTTTCACTCCACTACATTTCAAAGTCAAATATTGTACTCTTTACTTCACTCCAAAAAAAAATAGCCTGAAAATTACGCAAAAATGTACTGATATCACAAAATGTAATTTGTATTTTCACATACTTACGTATTTTCAAAAGTGGTAATACTTCTACTTTAGTAGATGTTTGATTAACTTTTACTTGTAGTTGAGTAAGATTTCACTATGAGTATTAATACCTTTATTTGAGTACTACTGTTTAGTACTTCATCCACCACCGATTAAATATAAATGTGTAATAATGTGTAATAAAACAGTCAGATCATAGACGGGCAATCGTTTTGTTTAACTGCAGGTGCCTGCGTCGTAGAGATTCAAATCTAAAAGTTATCCTGTCTCTGGCATTTACGTCTCGAGCCTGGTTTCCATGGTTACTCAGACAGACAGTAGTGGCGGGACAGTTCCCAATTCCGGAGTCCGGACATCAACATGAGGCCAGCCAAACCGAAAAAACAGAAAACAATTGCATCCTTTTTTCGAAAAGCACCAACTGTAAGTAAACTGTTCATTGCGGTATCATATCACCTTGCATTTTTTTGGTTGTCTGTTCGATGTCGCCGTGGAAAAAAGAGTGGAGACGGTCAGTGAGAATAGCGTGAAGAGAGGTGCCAATGTCATAAGGCGGGAGGCAGGGGGAATCGACTGGCATTTATTTATTTATAATGAAATCGACTGTTCCGACTTTTTCTGGAGTTGTTGGGGGTCTTTCAGAAATATGTAGGCTACAGTAGGCTACTTGAATCCGTATTTATGCCAAGCCAAATGGTTTAGGTTGTTACAGGTTGAATCATGAGAAAAACGAACTTCAAAGCTAGACAAATTCCACTACACAGGGGCGGATTTTGGAAATTTTGGGCCCTAGGCAAAGACAGGCATGGGGCCTTCTGAATTGAGAAGACAACATATAGAACAGACCCATTATACAGATACAGAAATTTTAATAGAATAGAAATTTGAGGATGTCATGTATCTTCAAGTTTGTCTATGTCACTGTAACTCGGAGGAAAGAATCTCTCTCTCATATATATATATATATATATATATATATATATATATATATATATATATATATATATATATATATATATATATAATGTGTGTGTGTGTATATATAAATAAATAAAAGGTGCATGTCACAGGAAAGACTAGTGATGTTACAAATATGACAATTGCTTAAACTACAGAACAGTAAATTATTTAATCTATAATTAACATGGCCCTTAACATCCCCAGCTGTACACAATAACACACATTAAAGCAATGTTAATACAAAGCTGTAAAGTAGAGTGAGACGTTGATAATAACTTCCTTATGTTTTTTGAATGTATAAATTTAATTATAAAGGACTAAAACACCTAAAACTTATGGGTGATTTTACAACATTTAAAAGCCTGAGATTTTACTGAAATTGGGGCTACTGGGGCTCACTGGCCTTAGATGTAATGAGCGAACTGGAAGTGCTGAATACATCGCTCCAAAAAAGCACCCAGACATTGGAGGGCATGGTCTCTGCAGTCTCAGTTGTCCAAGAGAGATTACGGGACAAAAGAAAGCCAGCCCACTTTGAGGCAGTCTTTAAGGAAGCAGTGGATATGGCTGAGAAGCTGTCTCTAACACATAGGCCCCCAAAGAGATATTCTGGGCCAGCACCTGCAAACAGGCCAGAATCTGCTGTGGAGTACCACAAAGTGGAGTTCTACAGAGTTCTTGACAAAGTAGACACACAACTTTCTTCATTTGAGGCCATTTATTGAAAAGCCATGTAAAGTACTTATTTACAAATTTGTTTTTGTATATATGTAGGCTTTGCTGTTCGTGTTTCTGTGTGTTTACAGCCTGCACTTAAAGTCAGTCCATGTTTAAATAAAACCTTTTTTTTTTCACACGTCATGTGGCATGTTTGGTGAGTACTTGGTACCAATACATGTTATTTTCTTGCAATGATGGGCAATTAAGATTGATGGGTTGTCATAGCTGAGTAATAGCCAGTAATAGGGCTCAGGATCCACGTTGCATTGTGGGACGTCGCAGCCATATTGACTGCTACGCAAACGTAAGCATAGCTCTGACACAACGTTGTTGTTGAAAGAAGAGACAGAAGTAGAGAGAAAAAAGATGTTAAAATCCCGAAAAGGATCTGGAATTTACCGGGACACATTAAATAGAGAAGCCAGGGACCGGTATGGTGACAAAATCAGCATTGTTAATCATTTGGATCCATATAAAGTTCCAAACAATGAGTGGAGCACCAATGAGTGAGCGCCTATACTTCAAAACAGTTCCCAAGCTACAAGTCCCTGGAGTCTCATGTGCAGTTCATGAATGGATGGGTTCAGGAGCTGCACATCATAAAGCCAGCAAACAGTGGGAACACAGTAATTCATACGAAGGTAAGCTGTGATCAGAGGGGCTCTGGAACCTGCTAGTTTAGCAACTGCTAACCGCTAAGGCTAACAACCACTCACGCATGTAATGTACTTTTAACTAGCTGCTATGTGTTTAAAAGGTGTAGTTAGTAACGTTAACTGCCAACCCTCCGGGTTTCTCGCGTATTTGAGCCTTTTCCCGCTGCCGTTTTTATTATTTTCCCGTAAAAGATCCCAACTTTGAAGGAAAGAAACACTGTAGGCTATAAAATAAAACTGTGCATCTTTAACTTACCAGAATGAAAATGCAGGGAACACACTCTCATTGACATCGGAATACTGTGGAAAGTTATGTTCGGTCGTCTTACAGCCGCGATCCAAGCTAGCCGACGACTCTTTATCTCTGACGCTTGGTCTCCATGGTTACGCCTCCAGTCAGGAAAGCGGTGGAAAGTTAACCCATTTTCTATGTTTCCATGGCGATCATGTGTTGAGCTGTTACAGCCCACAATACAGCAACGGTTTACCATGGTTGAAATCAAGTTAAGGTGAAATTAATCAAATTAAAACACGGCTGAGAGGGAGTACAGTACGCGGTAGTCATAGGCAGTAGTCTGAGCTGCTGTAAAAGACGCATTCAACATGGCGGCGACGCGAAGTGCTTACGTCACGATGACCAAGCCCTATAGTAACTGTCCCACACAGTTTCAAAAACCTATCTGCGCCCCTGCAACAGGCGCCCAACGAGGTATGTGTAGCGCTACACCTTGATGGCCTTCTTTTTTTGTTTTTTGTTTTGTGTGCACACATTAAAACCAATGCATTGGTAACTGCGTCGTTTAAATAATAATTGGGCATTACCTCTTTGCATTCGATGCTCATTTATTAGTTGTTGTTCGCGCGTTCTTCCAAGTGGACCTTTGCATTATGGAAATGGACAAAAATACTGAGACTGAACAGATGGCTACCGGTGGGGAAACTCAAAAACGTACTGTTAAATTAACAGAAAAGGCCTTGGCTGAAAAACTTGAAACATTACAAAAGGAACGAAAATCAAAATTAAACAAAACGGGTAATATAAGATATGAAATTCATGATTTAATGTCTAAAGGTGAAAGAACAAAAGTTTTAAGTGCTCTTGATATGTTGATTAAGTTGTGTGATGATGCTAAATGTTTGCATGAGTCTTTTTTGGGTTTTTTGCCACATGATGAAAAAGAAAATCATGAAGTGTGGTTTAAAGCAAAAATGATTTCTAATAATGAGTGTATTTCTAGTGTGAATAAGTGGCTCTCTCAAACTGAAATGAGCAAAAATGATGATAATGATGATGACGATGGTGTAAATCCCACTGACAGTGTGTCAAATGTTAGTGGACATTCACAAAGGAGTGTTAATTCCAGCATCACTTCATCTGTAAAGTTAAAGGCGGCAGCCAAAAGGGCTTCAGTTTTGGCCCGTGTGAAGGCTATAAAGGAAAGACATGCTATTGAAGAAGAGGAGGAAAAATTGAGGAAAAGAAAAGAGATGCTTGCACTGGAAACTGAGTTGGCTGAATCTGACTTGCAGATGGAGATGTATAAAAAGCTGGAGTGTTCCTCACAAACTTCAAACTCAGTGAGCTCATACTATAAAAAGAAAACAAAGGAAAAGGGATTGAAACAAAGTTTGGACCCATCTGTAAAAGAGTTTCTTCCTAAGAATGAAATTGAAAATCCAACAACTCAACAGGATGGTGTAAACCAAATTAAACAAAGAGATGAACTAAAATTGGCATCAAAGGAAAATAAATGTATGGATGTAAGATCAAAGAGAACCACAGCAACAAAACAGTACCCTGTTGGGAGTCCACATAACGAGAGTACAACCCAACCATCTAACAGTTTACAATTACCTGAAGAACTTCTTACCATTATGAGCAGACAAACTGAAATCACAGCAGCCTTAGTAAAGCAGCAACGGAGTATGACTCTCCCACCACGGGACATTCCTGTTTTTGATGGTGATCCTTTACAATACAAAGCCTTTATTAAAGCCTTTGAACAAGGAGTTGAAACCAAAACAACTAATGCTGACTGTTTGTACTACCTCGAACAGTTTACTAAAGGTCAGCCTCATGAGCTGGTGCGCAGTTGTCAGCATATGGATCCCGATTATGGCTATACTGTAGCAAAGACTTTATTGCAAGAACATTTTGGAAACCCTTACAAGGTTGCAACTGCATATATTAACAAGGCTTTGTCTTGGCCAACAATAAGAACTGAGGATATAAGGGCATTGCAGAGTTATTCTTTGTTTTTGCGTGGCTGCTGTAATGTAATGGAAGAGCTGGAGTATGTGCAAGAGCTTGACATGCCCGTAAATATGAGAGCAATCCTTGCTAAGCTGCCATATAAGTTACGAGAGCATTGGAGAAATAAAGCCTATGATATAATGGAGACAACTGGACACCGGGCAGGATTTAGTAATATGGTTGCATTCATTGAACGACATGTTAAGATTTTGTCAGATCCTTTTTTTGGAGAATTACAAGATTACGGGTTCAGTACATCATCCATTAGTCGTCAACGGCAACCTGGGATTAAGACCAAGGGGAATGTAGTGGCTAGCACTGTGACATCTGTAAATGCTCCAGGAGAGGTTGATCAGCAACATGCTGCAGCTAGAGGAAGTGATTGCTGTTGTGCTTGTTGTTCAGAAGCCCACCCACTAGAAGAATGCAAACAATTTAAAAGAAAACTTCACAAGGACAAAGTTTTTCTGCTGAGAAGAAAAGGATTATGTTTTGGCTGTTTGCAGTGGGGCCACCTCAGCAGGAACTGTGAAGGACGATTAACTTGTGAAATTTGTAATGAAAGGCATCCAACTGTGCTACATATAAGAAGAGAAACAAGTTATCCTGAGTCTTAAACAGAAATATCGGAATCCTCCTCAATTGTGAATGCAACTTGTGGCCATACAGGGGCCGGTAAGGATCGTGGAATGCTATCAGTGCTCCCTGTAAAGGTTAAAGCAATAGAAGGACAATGCACCATCCAAACATATGCCTTCTTGGATCCAGGTAGCACTGGAACATTTTGCTCTGAAAGGCCAATGCATCAACTGAACCTCACTGGAAAGCGAAAGCGAACACAAGTGCTTCTTCGAACAATGGGCCAATCTAAAATAAGTCCAGCATTTTCTCTGTGTGATCTTGAGGTGGCTGGTCTTGAGAGCAATACATTTTACCCTCTGCCAGAAGTTATCACACAGAGACAAATGCCTGTGACCAAAAATGATATGATAACATCAAAAGATTTAATAAAATGGCCATATTTGTCAAGCATTAAAATGCCATCTATAAATTCTGAGGTTGATCTGTTGATTGGTACCAATGCTCCAAGGTTATTAGAACCTTGGGAAGTCATTAACAGTAAAGATAATGGCCCATATGCTGTCAGAACTGTACTTGGCTGGGTAGTCAATGGGCCCTTGGATAGCAGTGGTGTTCAAGAAGATCCATCTGTAACAGTGAACAGAATTTCAGTGAACAAGCTGGAGGAACTGCTCAAGAGCCAGTATAATCATGATTTCTGTGAAGGATCAACTGATAAACAAGAAATGTCTAGAGAAGACCAAAGGTTTCTCAATATTATGGAAACATCTGCAGCAATACAGGATGGGAAATATTGCTTGAACCTGCCATTTAAAAGAATGGATGTCTGTCTACCAAACAATTTTGCAGTAGCCAAACAAAGAATACGAAGTCTCAGGAAAAGATTCATGTTCAATCAGAACTTTCACCAGGAGTATGTGGAGTATATGAACAACATAATTTCATGCAGGTATGCAGAACGTGTACCTGAGCATCTTTTGCATTGTGACAATGGAAGAATTTGGTACATTCCCCACCATGGGGTTTACCATCCAAAAAAGAGAACTTTACGAGTGGTGTTTGACTGTGCTGCGGTGTTTAAAGGAGTGTCCTTGAATAGTGAGTTGCTGCCAGGCCCCAACCTCACTAACACTCTGTTGGGGGTCCTTCTGAGGTTTAGAGAAGAGTCAATAGCCATAATGGGAGACATTAAAGCTATGTTTCATCAAGTACAGGTGCCAGAAGGAGATCGAGACTTCCTCCGCTTTCTCTGGTGGCCAGATGGGGACATTACACAGGAACCAGTGCCTTATAGAATGAAGGTCCATCTATTTGGAGCTGTCTCGTCCCCCAGCTGTGCAGCCTTTGCTTTAAGAAGAACTGCCCAAGACAATCAGAATGAATTTCCACCAGAGGTCATAGAAACTGTAAGACAGAACTTTTATGTTGATGATTGCCTGAAAAGTGCAGCCACAGAAGAGGAAGCTATCCATTTGATAAAAGATCTTGTTGCTCTGTATGAAAAAGGAGGCTTTACATTGGAAAAATGGATAAGCAACAGTCGTGTTGTTCTGCAGGCCATCTCAGAAGAGCAGAGGGCTAAAGATCTGAAAATGTTGGATCTGGATATCGATAAGCTTCCAATGGAAAGAGCTTTGGGTCTGCAGTGGTGTGTGGAGACTGATGCCTTCCAGTTTAAGATGAAGCTGAACCAGCAAGCCCTGACCAGACGGGGAATGTTATCCGTGAATAGTTCTGTATATGACCCTTTGGGTTTCCTGGCACCAGTAACGTTGCAGGCAAAACTTATGCAGCAGGAACTGTGCAGAAGAAGCTGTGGCTGGGATGATGCACTCCCACAAGATATTTTGCACAAATGGAAAAAATGGCTGAAGGAGCTTGAGCTACTATCCACATTTAGTGTTGACCGCTGCATAAAACCTGTGGGGTTTGGAGCCATAAAGCATGCACAATTGCACAATTTTTCAGATGCTAGTGAAACTGGATATGGAACTGTTGTGTATATTCGTATGATAAATTATGAAAACATCATTCATGTTGCTTTCCTTATGGGGAAGGCCAGAGTAACACCACTAAAGGTTATTACCATTCCCAGGCTTGAACTGTCAGCTGCTGTCTTAGCTGTGAAGGTGGATGCCATGGTCAAAGCAGAGCTGAATATGCAACTGGATAAATCAATGTTCTGGACTGATAGCACATCTGTGTTGAGATACATTAATAATGAAGACAGACGCTTTCACACATTTGTTGCTAATAGAATTGCAACCATCAGAAATTTCTCTGAACCTACTCAGTGGAATCATGTCAGTACAAAAGAAAATTCTGCTGATTATGTGTCTCGTGGAATGAAAGTTTCAGACTTCCTGAAAACCAGGACGTGGCTGGATGGACCACAATTTTTGTGGAAAGATGAAGAAAAGTAGCCCAAAGGGGTGATTGATGTAGAATTAGATGTCAGCGACAAAGAGATTAAGAAGGAGGCTGCAGTTAACATCATTGGCCTCGACACTCCTGCACCTACTGACCAGCTTATTTCACATTTTTCTGACTGGAGAAGACTTAAAAGAGCAGTGGCTTGGTACCTAAGGCTGAAGTGTGTCTTAAAGGAGAAATGTAGAAGGAGAAAACAGCTGGACCCTTTAATGGACAAGAATGCGTTTGTGCATCAGATGAACACAAGAAGGCGCCAAAGCACAACTAATCACTCAAAAGGTCGAAGTTTGTCATTGGCAGAGCTTCAAAATGCAGAGATCTTCATCATTTTGTACTGTCAGCAGCAGAAATTCCAACATGAAATTGAAGCCTTGTCACACAACTCTAAAGTGAGCCGTATGAGCCCTATCTATGTATTGGATCCTGTTTTGGAAGATAAAGTTTTAAGAGTTGGAGGCCGGCTTCATAGAAGTGCAATGCCAGATGAAGAAAAACATCCAATAATTCTGGCCAAAGAACAACACATCTCCAAGTTAATCCTCAGACATTTTCATCAGGTTCTTGGACATGCAGGACGGGCACATATACACTGTCGGCTGTAAGAAAAAGGTTCTGGATTACAAAGGGAAATTCTGCTGTGAGAAAGGTTATTGGTGAGTGCAGCATCTGCAGGCGATATAACAGTCGACCTTTAATGCAAAAAATGGCTGACTTGCCCGTTGCAAGGATTCTCCCAGACAATCCTCCATTTTTTAATACAGGGATTGATTATTTTGGGCCTTTTGAAGTTAAAAGAGGAAGAACATGTTGCAAGAGATATGGTGTGTTGTTTACTTGTCTGGCAAGTCGAGCCATCCATTTGGAGGTTGCAGCTACACTTGATACAGATTCTTGCATCAATGCATTGAGAAGATTTATCAGCAGAAGAGGACAAGTTAAACAGTTATGGTCTGATAACGGAACAAACTTTGTTGGTGCTGAGAGAGAACTGAAAGAAGCTCTTGTTAAGCTAAACCAGGACACAATAAAGTCCTTTTTGGCACAGGTGGAAATAAATTGGATTTTTAATCCACCTGCCGCTTCACATTTTGGTGGTGTTTGGGAGCGAATGATTCGTCTGGTGAGAAAGGTACTTAACTCAGTGCTGCGTCAGCAAATTCTTGATGACGAAGGGCTAAGAACAGTGTTCTGTGAAGCAGAAGCCATCTTGAATGAACGCCCTATTACAACCCTCTCAGATGATCCAAATGATTTGGAGCCACTTACCCCAAATCATCTGCTCTTGCTCCGAGGAAAGCCTTCACTTCCCCCTGGAACATTTACGCCGCAAGATCAGTATGGAAGAAGAAGGTGGAGACAGGTACAATACCTGGCTGATCTGTTTTGGAAGAGATGGGTTCGAGAATACTTACCTTTGCTTCAAGAAAGACAGAAATGGAACGAGAAGCGGAAAAACCTTGTTGTTGGAGATATTGTGGTCATAATGGATCCTTCTGCGCCTCGAGGATCCTGGCCTCTTGGAAAGGTTCTGGAATTGTTTCCAGATAGTCGTGGTTTCGTGAGATCAGTGAAATTGAAAACTAAGTCCAATATTATCGAGAGACCAATTTCCAAAATTTGCATGGTGTATGGTGTCTAAATTAATGTTGCATTTGTATCATATATTGCCTCCTGTATTATTATTGTTTGAGAATTGGCATATTTGTTTATTATGCCAATTAGGGGCCGGTGTATTGGAGCCAAATATGTGTATTTTTTGTTTCTTTTTATTTATTTATTTATTTATTTTTTGTTTGTTTTGTTTGTGATCACTAGATGGGGCTGTCGGCTCCAGTATATAAATGAAGAGATGACACGTAATTTACAGGTGTTGAATCCGAAAGGGCATACAAGTTTTTGACCGCTGTGGCGGAGTCGTTGTTATCCCTGTGGCCGTGCATTGTGGAATAAATGATTTTTTATGCACAAAATGGTTCATCTGGCTGGAACAACTTATGTACTGCAAGAGGATCGTTTGAATCACGTTTACACGCGATCGACAGGTACGTTAGCCGCCAGGCGCGTCATAACAAGCAGCAACTGATCAACGCAAAATAGTGCAGTGTGAAACTGGCTATAATATGCATAATTGGGTCACACCAGTGAACCCATCATGACAGAACACTGTGGCCAAACACAAGGCCCAGCAGATCACCTCACCCGTCGATTGGAGGAACAGGCGGCCCAACTCCATGGACACGCTTTGGCTCTACGTGAGTTAAATACCCACATTGAAATGCAAAATCAAGTTCTCCAAGGCTATGCTAACTACATGAACAGCGCTAATGCAACACCGGCACCACAACCATTTCCGGGTCCAGTTCTCCCTCCGAGGTCACCGGCGGTGACGTCATCCGAGTACCGCCCTAGTCTGCCTGAAAGATTCTCTGGAAATATGAAGGACTGTAAGGGATTTTTGTTTCAGTGCCGTTTAATTTTTCAGAACTCGCCTGGTAGTTTTTCCACGGACTATAAGAAGATAACTTTTATTCTTTCCCAATTAACAGGAAGAGCCTTGGAGTGGGTTCAGGCAAGGTTTGCCTCCGACGAAAGCCTCAATTGCCGATATTCTGAGTTTATTTCTGAATTTTCTCAGGTATTTAATCAAGAAACAGATCAAACCATTGACTCTCGTGCTCTTTTCAACATTAAGCAGGGAAATTCCTCTGTGGCGGAGTTCTCCATCAACTTCCGGGTTAAAGCGGCAGCTTCCGGATGGAACCAAAGCGCTCTGGCTTTGAACGAAAGCATTGAGGATGAACTAGCAACCCTCGACGAACCAGCCACTCTCGAAGAATTAATCCGTTTGACGATAATATTGGACAATAGAATCCGAGCTAGAAACAGCTCCAAGGCAATAAGTCTGGGATCATTTTCCT
This sequence comes from Cyprinodon tularosa, assembly GCF_016077235.1. NCBI lineage: Eukaryota > Metazoa > Chordata > Actinopteri > Cyprinodontiformes > Cyprinodontidae > Cyprinodon > Cyprinodon tularosa. Next base: position 427,164 of record NW_024039083.1, on the reverse strand, counting down.
CTGCCCCTACCTCGAATAATGTGACTGTTTTTTCTTCTCCCACAGAACAGTTGCCCAAACCGAGATCTAAAGCCCAGTCTCTCCCTCTGCCTGTTCAGCCCTCTCATTCTGGGGAAATGGATGCCGAACCCATGCAGGTGGGACACACCAGGCTCACTCCAGAGGAAAGACAAAGACGTTTTTTGAGTAAACTTTGCATCTACTGTGGTGAGAGTGGACACTTCATCGCTTCGTGCCCGGCTAAATCAAAAGCCTGGGCCCGCCAGAGGTTCTGAGGAGTCTGGCGGGCCATACTAACTCTAAGAAATCTCCTCGACTGATGCTTCCTGCCACTTTGTTTTGTGCTAATCAAAGCCTCTCTTTCTCTGCATTCATCGATTCAGGCTGTGAACGAAACTTAATTGATTCTAACCTCGTTCAACAACTTCAGATTGAAACTATTCCCCTGACCCAACCTCTTTGTGTCTCTGCCATTGATGGGAAAAGACTCCACATAGTTACCCATCAAACTCAACCTCTCGAGCTACTACTTTCAGGTAACCATCGTGAAACCATAACATTTTTTATTTTTCCCTCCGCATGCTCTCCCCTGGTGCTTGGATTTGAGTGGTTGGAGAAACATAATCCACATATTAACTGGACTGATCGTCATGTGGAGTCATGGTCTACGTTATGTCATGAAACATGCCTCAGATCGGCTGCCCCCGTGGTGGGGCCTCCTAGAGGTGGGGGGGAGATGGACTCTCCTGACCTTTCTTCTGTCCCTTCTGAGTACCATGATTTGGCTCCTGTCTTCAGTAAGGTCAGTGCTACGTCCTTTCCACCACACAGACCATATGACTGTGCGATCGAGCTATTACCTGGAGCACCTCTACCCAGCAGCAGACTATACAACATTTCCAAACCAGAACGAGAAACCATGGAAAAGTACATTAACGAGTCTCTAGCTGCTGGGATAATTCGCCCATCTTCTTCTCCGGTGGGTGCTGGGTTCTTTTTCGTTGGCAAGAAGGACGGTTCCTTAAGACCATGTATCGATTACAGAGGCTGGAACCAAATAACAATTAAAAACAAGTGCCCTCTTCCTCTACTCGCCTCAGCTTTTGAACCTGTACAAGGGGCAACTGTTTTCACCAAATTAGATTTGAGGAATGCCTATCATCTTCTTAGAATCCGTGATGGGGATGAGTGGAAAACAGCCTTCAAACCCCATTGGGTCAGTTCGAATACTTGGTCATGCCCTTTGGTTTAACAAATGCCCCTGCCTGTTTTCAAGCCCTTGTGAATGATGTTCTCAGAGACTTTTTAAATGTGTTCGTGTTTGTCTACATTGATGACATACTCATTTATTCAAAGAACCTTTCTGAACATAAGAAACATGTCCGCCTTGTGTTGCAAAGATTACTGGAGAACAAACTGTTCGTTAAAGCTGAAAAATGGGAGTTTCATCAGCCTTCAGTCACCTTTTTGGGGTTTGTGCTCGAGGGCGGGCAGGTTAAGCCTTCTGAGGACAAAATAAAGGCTGTTTTGGAATGGCCAGTTCCTGAAAACCGCAAGCAGCTACAGAGATTCCTGGGTTTCGCCAATTTTTATCGCCGCTTCATCAGGAACTATAGCCAGACAGCTCTTCCCTTAACCTCGCTAACCTCAGTCAAACGAACTTTTCAATGGACCCCTGAGGCACAAACTGCATTTGAGAAACTGAAATCATTGTTTTCCAGAGCACCCGTGTTAATTCAGCCTGACCCATCTAAACAATTCATCCTCGAAGTGGACGCTTCAGATTCAGGTGTAGGAGCTGTCCTATCTCAGACACTCGACTCTGATCAAAAGATCCATCCGTGGGCCTTTTTCTCTCGTAGACTTTCTTCCGCAGAGCAAAACTACGATGTTGGAGACCGTGAGCTGCTGGCCATCAAGTTGGCGCTGGAGGAATGGAGACACTGGCTGGAGGGAGCCGAGCACCCGGTTCTAGTTTGGACGGATCACAAGAACCTTGCTTACATCCAGTCAGCTAAACAAGCCAATCCCCGTCAATCCAGGTGGTCCATTTTCTTCTCACGATTCAATCTCATTATCTCCTACAAACCCGGATCCAAGAATGTCAAACCCGATTCTCTCTCTCGTCTATACTCCGTCGATCAACCTGAGACGCCTGAACCTGTTCTTCCCGCATCTTGTACAGTTGGAGTGGTTACCTGGGAGATCACTGATCTAATTAACGCCGCCCTGGCTACAGAACCCGACCCAGGTAATGGTCCAGCTAACCGAACATACACTATATTGCCAAAAGTATTTGCTCACCCATCCAAATTATTGGAATCAGGTGTTCCAATCACTTCCATGGCCACAGGTGTATAAATTCAAGCACCTAGGCATGCAGACTGTTTTTACAAACATTTGTGAAAGAATGGGTCGCTCTCAGGAGCTCAGTGAATTCCAGCGTGGAACTGTGATAGGATGCCACCTGTGCAACAAATCCAGTCGTGAAATTTCCTCGCTCCTAAATATTCCACAGTCAACTGTCAGCTGTATTATAAGAAAATGGAAGTGTTTGGGAACGACAGCAACTCAGCCACGAAGTGGTAGGCCACGTAAACTGACGGAGCGGGGTCAGCGGATGCTGACGCGCATAGTGCGAAGAGGTCGCCAACTTTCTGCAGAGTCAATCACTACAGACCTCCAAACTTCATGTAGCTCAAGAACAGTGCGTAGAGAGCTTCATGGAATGGGTTTCCATGGTCGAGCAGCTGCATCCAAGCCATACATCACCAAGTGCAATGCAAAGCGTCGGATGCGGTGGTGTAAAGCACGCCGCCACTGGACTCTAGAGCAGTGGAGACGCGTTCTCTGGAGTGACGAATCGCGCTTCTCCATCTGGCAATCTGATGGACGGGTCTGGGTTTGGCGGTTGCCAGGAGAACGGTACTTGTCTGACTGCATTGTGCCAAGTGTAAAGTTTGGTGGAGGGGGGATTATGGTGTGGGGTTGTTTTTCAGGAGCTGGGCTTGGCCCCTTAGTTCCAGTGAAAGGAACTCTGAATGCTTCAGCATACCAAGACATTTTGGACAATTCCATGCTCCCAACTTTGTGGGAACAGTTTGGAGCTGGCCCCTTCCTCTTCCAACATGACTGTGCACCAGTGCACAAAGCAAGGTCCATAAAGACATGGATGACAGAGTCTGGTGTGGATGAACTTGACTGGCCTGCACAGAGTCCTGACCTCAACCCGATAGAACACCTTTGGGATGAATTAGAGCGGAGACTGAGAGCCAGGCCTTCTCGTCCAACATCAGTGTGCGACCTCACAAATGCGCTTCTGGAAGAATGGTCAAAAATTCCCATAAACACACTCCTAAACCTTGTGGACAGCCTTCCCAGAAGAGTTGAAGCTGTTCTAGCTGCAAAGGGTGGACCGACGTCATATTGAACCCTATGGATTAGGAACGGGATGTCACTTAAGCTCATATGTGAGTCAAGGCAGGTGAGCAAATACTTTTGGCAATATAGTGTATGTGCCATCTTCTGTCAGGTCCCGTCTAATTCAATGGATGCATGCAGCAAAGTTTTCCGCCCATCCGGGGGTCAGTAGAACCGTCGCCTTAATTTCGAGACGCTTCTGGTGGCCAACTATTCACAGAGATGTCAAGGAGTATGTGTTGGCCTGTCCCACCTGCGCAAGAAATAAAGCCTCACATCAGCCTCCTTCAGGCCTGCTACAGCCTCTTCCGGTTCCCTCGCGTCCATGGTCCCATATAGCTATCGACTTCGTCACTGGTCTCCCTGTCTCCCGAGGTATGTCAACAATCCTCACCATCGTTGATCGATTCTCGAAATCCTGTCATCTCATCCCTCTCAGGAAACTTCCCACGGCTTTCCAAACCGCTCAGCTTCTAGTGAAACACGTTTTTCGTCTGCATGGCATCCCTCAGGAAATCCTCTCTGACCGTGGCCCCCAGTTTATATCCCAAGTTTGGAAGGCATTCTGTTCTGCTCTCGACTGTAAGTCCTCTCTAACATCCGGTTATCACCCACAGTCCAACGGCCAAACAGAGAGGATGAACCAACAGCTGGAATCGACCCTCCGTTGTCTGACATCTAACAACCCCACCGACTGGAGCCAATATCTCACTTGGATTGAATATGCTCATAATTCCCTCAAATCTGCTTCCACCGGCCAATCACCATTTCAAGTCAGTCTCGGTTACCAACCTCCACTTTTCCCCGCAGACAAGAGAGAGATTTCGGTCCAGTCAGTCAACCAGCACATCAGACGCTGCCAACGGATATGGAGAGAAACCATCACGACCCTCAATCGATCTTCTGAGACTACGAAGCGCTTTGCCGATTCCAAAAGACCCCCGAGTACTCCGTGGGTCAAGAGGTATGGCTATCCAACTCTCTCCCAAATTCATTGGTCCGTATAAGATTTCCCAGCTCATCAACCCTTCAGCCGTACGTCTTCAACTGCCTCAGTCTCTCCGTATTCATCCTACCTTCCACGTTTCCCAAGTCAAACCTGTAGTTTCAAGTCCTCTGTGCCCACCATCCGACTCCCCACCACCCGCCCTGGAAGTCGATGGTCATCCTGCCTTCACCGTCCGTCGAATCGTGGACTCCCGTCGGCGAGGTCGCGGGTGGCAGTACCTCGTCGACTGGGAGGGCTACGGCCCGGAGGATCGCCAGTGGGTTCCCGGTTCTTACATCCTCGATCCATCCCTGATTGAGGAGTACGAGCGTTCGTGTCCATCGACGTCTTCCGGACCGCCAAGGGGCGGTCGTTGAGGGGGGGGTACTGTTGGGAGCTGGAGAAGTACCACCTTTCTCCAGCAGAGTCCGCCATGGATCCTCCTGAGTTGAGCCTCCTGCACAGCTGCAGCCCATTCCATCATCAGAGGATCCACAGTACTTAAGCTGTCTTCAGACCTTGCCTCAACGCCGCAGTGTTGATCCAGTTGGTTAGCACCTAAGCCTAGCATCTCTGTGAACCTTTGTTGACTTTGAATCCAGACTGGATTCTAACCTTTGTCTCTGTCTTCCAGGAAACCAGTCTTTCTCCTGTGAAGCTCTGGAAGAGATTAACCTGCCGAGCCTGCCCTCTGAGCCAAACCTGAAGCCTCTCTCTGAACTTCCATGCAGCTCTGGACCAAGAGCTGGAAACTCAAAGCCAAGGTCTAACCATTCTTTAGAAGTAAGACGCTGAAGCAGCTTACGGACTCTGCTGATCAAATCCTCTCCAGATCCAACAGCCTCCCTCTCTAGGCTTTTATCAAGAACCCTCAAGGTACAAATCAGAAACTATCAAGAATCAAACTCCTATGCGCAACGCTAACTGAACTGTTTCTCACGCAGACTCCGGTGAACCAGTTTCCCAGGCCTGAACCAGAACCAGTCATAATCTCTGTGCTTGTGTTAATAAAGTCAGTAAAACCTTTTACTCCAGTTTCCGTCTCAGTGGTGTTCTGCATAATTGGGTCACACCAGTGAACCCATCATGACAGATGTCCATCCAGAAAAGAGCAGAAACCTTCACTGACTCCTACTTGTAGTTAATATTTTCTTTGTTTCAGTTGCAAAATATTCCTATATCCCTCACATCCCTAAAGCATGTTTAAATTACTGTTAGCTCATCACTATATATTTTTCCATAGTTTCACTGAGAAACAAATGACACAATTTATAGAAGAAAAAAAAGCCTTAGTTTTCTTTAACGTGTGTGGTGAGATTGGTGGTTACCATTCAAGCAGCATTTATCAATCCTTGCTCAGGAGAACAGATACAATCTTTACCATTGTTCTGGTTAGACAGAAGATTTCACTAACTACTTAAACTGATGCAGAAAGGTTGGAGGATTTGCATATATTTTCAAAACATATTGCAGAGAGTTCCCCAAAAACCGATGGATGCTAAACAAGTTTGAACCCAAGGAAGTCTTGCTCCTTTCTAAACATCTTACACCAGAAAACAGCTTCTCCAAGGGTCCCTGGGTATGTGCCTAGATTGCCTATGTCTTATACACAACTCAAAGCAGGCTCAAACAATTGTTTCTAAATAGTTTCTGAAATCCAGGTTTTTTGATGATCTTTCAGGGTTGTACATATAATTTGCACTGCTGAATGCTACTTCCTTCATTCGAATGATTGCTATATGAGCCTTCCAGTATTGCTGCATAGAGGTTTGATTACATGGATAAATCAGGTTTTACACCTCGCTTTCCCTCCACTGAGCATTTCTGTTTCAGCTGCCATTTATCTAACTTACTGCTATAATTTCTTGACACTTCACTTGAAAAGATTAGATATGGACCAGCTCTATAAGTTCCCACTTTTGTAAATTGTCTGAGACCCCAAAATATAAGATTTGGGCATTATTTACCTGCAGTGGGAACAGGAGCTAATACACATGTTTTCTCCTTGTAGGATCATGAAATTCAGTCTTGAATCCTCTTGATATTCATCTCCTGCTTCTATCATTTCTTAACATCCCTATTAGTATAGCGTCATCACATTTCATATCTAAAACATGTGGTTTGAGTCACAGTAAATAAAGTTGACTCAAGCCAGACCTCAACCAGCCTGAAAAGAAATGTTGCTTATTGTGAATATAACCTCCATGAACCTTAATAGACTATGTGACTTTTTTTTTATACTTTTACCCGATGTACAACATCCAACTGCCACGTACGTAGGCCTTATCAGCTTAACTATAGCTCTCATGAATTTCAATGGTGAAGTCCTTTCGAAATCTGCTTATCACACCATGAAGTCACTGCCGGAAAATGGCAGGAGTGAGGTGTTAATATATAGGTGCTGGTCATAAAATTAGAATATCATGAAAAAGTAGATTGATTTCAGTAATTCCATTTAAAAAGTGAAACTTGTATATTATATTCATACATTACATACAAACTCATATATTTCAGATGTTTATTTTGTTTAATTTTGATGATTACAAATGACAACAAATGAAAATCTCAAATTCATCATATCAGAAAATTAGAATATTACTGAAGACCAATAAAAACAAAGGATTTATAGAAATGTTGGCCAACTGAAAAGTATGAACATGAAAAGTATGAGCATGTACAGCACTCAGTATTTAGTTGGGCCTCCTTTGGCCTGTATTACTGCAGCAATGCGGCGTGGCATGGAGTCGATCAGTCTGTGGCACTGCTCAGGTGTTATGATAGCCCAGGTTGCTCTAATAGTGGCTTTTAGCTCTTCTGAATTGTTGGGTCTGGTGTATTGCATCTTCTTCTTCACAATACCCCATAGATTTTCTATGGGGTTAAGGTCAGGAGAGTTTGCTGGCCAATTAAGAACAGGGATACCATGGTCCTTCAACCAGGTACTGGTAGCTTTGGCACTGTGTGCAGGTGCCAAGTCCTGTTGGAAAATGAAATCTGCATCTCCAAAAAGTTGGTCAGCTGCAGGAAGCATGAAGTGCTCTAAAACTTCCTGGTATGTGTCTGCGTTGACCCTGGACCTCAGAAAACACAATGGACCAACACCAGCAGATGACATGGCACCCCAAACCATCACTGACTGTGGAAACTTTACACTGGACTTCAAGCAACGTGGATGAAGTGCCTCTCTTCTTTTCCTCCAGACTCTGGGACCTTGATTTCCAAAGGAAATGCAAAATTTACTTTCATCAGAGAACATGACTTTGGACCACTCACCAGCAGTCCAGTCCTGTTTCTCTTTAGCCCAGGCAAGACGCTTCTGACGCTGTCTGTGGTTCAAGAGTGGCTTGACACAAGGAATGCGACAGCAGAAACCCATGTCTTTCATACGTCTGTGTGTGGTGGTTCTTGAAGCACTCACTCCAGCTGCAGTCCACTCTTTGTGAATCTCCCCCACATTTTTGAAGGGGTTTTGTTTCGCAATCCTCTCCAGGGTGCGGTTATCTCTCTTGCTTGTACACTTTTTTCGACCACATCTTTTCCTTCCCTTCGCCTCTCTATTAATGTGCTTGGACACTGAGCTCTGTGAACAGCCAGCCTCTTTAGCGATGACCTTTTGTGTCTTGCCCTCCTTGTGCAAGGTGTCGATGGTCGTCTTTTGGACAACTGTCAAGTCAGCAGTCTTCCCCATGATTGTGTAGCCTATAGAACTAGACTGAAAGACCATTTAAAGGCTTTTGCAGGTGGTTTGAGTTAATTAGCTGATTAGAGTGTGGCACCAGGGGCCATCAATTTTGAACCTTTTCACAATATTCTAATTTTCTGATATGATGAATTTGAGATTTTCATTTGTTGTCATTTGTAATCATCAAAATTAAACAAAATAAACATCTGAAATATATGAGTTTGTATGTAATGTATGAATATAATATACAAGTTTCACTTTTTAAATGGAATTACTGAAATCAATCTACTTTTTCATGATATTCTAATTTTATGACCAGCACCTGTATTTGGGCAAAAATGGCCGCTCCCAGCCTTAGTGATTAGAACGAAATTTTTTTTTTTTTTTTTTACCGATTAACAATAAATTCATTAAATCACTTCAAACATATTATTTTCAGGTATAGATAATGGTCCATTGATTATTCCTTGCTGACCAGACTTTTCCTTTAAAAACCACTAAGACATATTGTCATTAAGTTAAGTACTCTATATTTATGTATTTTAGTTACATCTTTCTGCCTGCTAAGATGTTTCTCTTCTCAGCGTTCTCCTTAGTTGCATTCTTTAAGTCCTAACTTTTTAAACTCTGAACTACTTCATTCCAAGGACTCACAAGTAATATTATGTTTATTACTTTTTAAAAGATTTTGCCTTATTGTCTTTGAACAAACGTAAAAAATAAAAGACACCAGTTTATCAGAACAGGATGGCTCCTATCACAAGAAAAGACTTTGACAAACCTTTACAGAAAATTGCTGTCCTAGAATTGAAAGTCTATTGACTAGAATTGAATGTGGAGATCAATTCTGGGTACAATGATAGAACATTATTAATATTGGACACAGTGATGATTCAGCTATCCAACAAAGCAGCCAGTGAACAAGTTGATAATAAATAGCAAATACCATATAAATCACTCAATGACTCATGTTCAACTTTCAGTGGCATCCAGAGGGCATCTGAACTCCATGAGTCCATCATGTGGCAACTTACAGAGAGTTTTCAGTGATAATTCAGAGCCTGTCACCAGATGCTTCCTCTGAAAAAAAAAAGGCTATGATAAAACACTGAGCTGAAAGAACTGTGGCAGCCTTAACCCGCTGTGAAATGGAGCATGCACAACTGTCTCCCTTTCCGCTTTGTCATTGTCTCAGGGTTTCTTTAGCGTCCTTTTAAAAAAGATATGTATTTAAAAGGACGCTAAAGAAATCTTTTTGTTTTTGTTTTTTTGGGGGGAAATGTAAAAATATTTTTGGTGGTCAGCGTTAATATAAAATGGTGTGAATTGAATTTTGATCAAACATGCAGACAGGTTCTTGCCAGGGTGTTATTGCTGCCATTTATTTAAAGAAAAGAGTTGGTTTAGTGGTGGGAGTGTAAATATGTATCAACAAATGATTATGGAGGGGCACAGATGAAAATCCCTTGCACCCCTTTGACTAGACTGCTACAGCAGAAAAAGATTTTGATTAAATCTCAACAGCAGCAGAGGGTGATACTCATTGTGTTTGTGAGTATCAATAAAATGAGTCAGCATCCTTTGGGGGTTTGTTTCCTTCCTCACTTAGCTCTGTAGGTTATTAGGAGAGACTCCTTGAAGCTTTTTCCTGGAACAGTAATTCTGCATGTGTGTTAGTGTGTGTGTGTGATTTAGTCTGCTAATGGATGTATTCAACTGAAGAGGTGTTGTTTATATTAATAGGTGTACAATGACAGTTCTCCAGGACCCAAAAAAACTACAAAAGCTCACCAACCCTCTGTCTTTATTTTGTCCATCCTATTTTTCTCTATTTTTTTCTTTTCTCTATTCTCTCATGGCCTTGATGCAAGTAATGGATGTTTTTCACTGAGCGCCCTAATACTTGTTGTTGATGGTTCTGGGATGTAACCTGAGCTAAACAGAGAGAAATGCTCTCTCACTTAGGTCGTTGTTCCAAATATACACACAAGTAGTTTTAATATGGACCACATCTGCATTAGGCTGAAATATACAGACTTTACAAAAAGTTAAATATTCCTCTCTACATAAGATGTGAACAAAAATATCTAAATTGTTGTTTCTTGTTTACATGTATATTACATCTTATATCAATTATAAATGGTGTCATCCTTTTATAATGAAGATTTGAAGAGAATTTAATTATATATTTACTTTGCTGTATATTTGGACAATTGGTTTAAACATTTGTATTAGAATGTGGTAAATTGTGTGGCAAGTTGTTGCCTCTTCATTTACATTTTTCATCATCCCAGAAGATAAAAAGCTTCTTAAAATTAAGAAACTGATTGAACATATTTATCAGAGGGGGTATTATTATGTGTGCACATATTTCTTTACTGTAAAAGAAAACATTGCAGGAAGTTATAAATGATTTGTATTTTATGTTTTAAAAGATTGGATAGATGATTGAATAACATACACCCAATTTTCCATTCTATTTTTAACATTTATTTATTACAATGCACACATACAACAGGCAAGGCACCAAACTGCCCATGATGGGAGCTTCACAAAGAAGGGAATGGCAGCCAAACAGGCCTGGGAGCAGGTACCTGTTCCATTCCAATTTAGTTCCCATGCTAGCATATCAAAGATTTTATTTAGAGCTTTGATTCAGGAGATGAGGCTTGAGGGGAAAGTAACACCAAGACAGGCCTCTAAGACTGGTGGAACTTAAACAAAAATAAGGTAAAACTGTTTGTTCTGAAAGCTGGGTAACAGTTAGTGCAACTGTATTCATCCCCAGGAACTGAAAAAGCCACTCACAGGATCTAGCACCAACAGGGAAGGGAGACGGCAACCACATGGCCCTACTTTGCTGATATGCATGAGCCACTGGGCTCACGGCTATCAATCTCACTACTGGCCCTGCTTCCATCCCTTCCTCAGCGTACCACACATATACCCTCCCCAGTTACAGATGAACCCGCACAATCCATCCAAAGCAGCCCCTGTCCTGCCACCATCACCAATGCCCCCCAGTCCAGTGCCATCCACTTCCTCATCTGCTCCATCAGAGTTTCCGCAGCCTCAAAAGCTGAAACTTGCAACTCATAGACATCCTTTAGCAGAAGTTCAAGAAAAAAAAAGACAGGTGTCATTCTGGACTCACTGCTAAGAACAAAGGCTTTTTAAAGGCATTAAAAAAATGGTGGTCGTTGGGTCCTGAGTTATTTGAAATAAAACATTTCACATGTGTGAAAGGGATGCATAACAGAAATGAAGGGAAAAAGATGATGGAAGACCTCAGGGGCAGACAGAGCAGCAGCCATCCTCTCTCTGGTGTATCAGCTACTGGTTTCTTGTCCTACTGGTGGAAAAATGACATGGGCGACATCTTCAGTAATGTCTTCCTCCAGCAGATTGTCAGTAGTGATGTAGAGATTGTGCAGAAATACACAACATGCAACAATGTCATGGGCGAACGTGGGGCCGACCACCAGGGATTTAAAAAATGTGGCTCTGCATCTGGCCTTCATCACTCCAAATGCTTGCTCCACTACGGATCAAGCCTTGGCATGATGGCGGGTGTGTCATTCCTGGACCTGTTCATCTAGGGGCATTTTGCAAGGGAAGTGGTCTTTCCAGGCACAGCTATCGCCTTCTGTCAGCAGACAATACTCAGGTGGTGGATTTGCTGCCTGGGTTTACACTGGACTATTCGTGAATATTCATTATGGGCAGAGCCCAGATATCCAACATAAAAGTCCAGGAAGTGACAGAGCGTCAGAATCACAGAGGGCCTGCAGCTGGATTGAGTGGAACAACTTGTGGTTCCAGTGGTCCAATTAGTACAGACTTCGCGTTGGTGGGATGGAGACATGGCATCAATCCATGGCACCAGCTACTCTTGGCAGACTTCTGGATTTCTGTACATCTGTAAGAGAGTTACAGTTGGGTTGAGCGGCATATACAGCACTGTGACTTCCTGAGAAGAGACAAGCCTTACTGTTATTATGTATTATTTAAAATCTATAGCCTGCTCTTTTCTTTTACTTCCCGCTGATGCATCAATAACAGTTGTCAATGTTTTTTTTCCCGTTCAGTATGCAGCAACGCTACTTGAGGTTTGCAAACTGTGCCACAGAGGTACAGCCATGCACATGCGTCTCCATGTTTCTGAAGCAATGACTGCTTACCTTTCCCGATAGATGCAGCAGGGTGTTACATTTTCTTTTATATCCCCTTTCTTTGGCCCTGGTTTGGGGTTCACCGTAAGTTGTGGAGTTCCAGCTGGTCAAAGACTACAGTGATGCAGGTGCAGTGTTTCTTACTGAGAACGGAACATTGTGTGTGTTGATGTGAGATAGTGTGCTGCTCCTACCTGATAGGAAATTGGATTAATCTGGAACTCCTATAGCAGCAGAACTTAAAAAAGAGACATGTTCTTCAGCAAAGCAGCAGTAGATTATTGCTTAGTAGATGTAGGTACACAGACCTACACCTCTCTGGTAGGCATTCATTGTTTTTAGTTATACAGAACACCTCTTATTTCATCACCCTAAGCACAGGCACCCCTTAGGGCTGCATTCTGAGCCCCCTGCTGTTCACTTAGATGACAAAAAACTGTGTCTCTAGGCTCACCACCAATCATATCATAAACATTGCAGACGACACCACAGTGGTGGGCCTCATCAGAGACAACAACGACCAGGACTACAGAGAGGAGGTGGTGCAGCTGGTGGGCAGGTGCAGAGAAAACAGCCTGGTCCAGAACGTGGAGAAGATGAAGGAGATCATCTTGGACTTCAGGAACAACTGATCTAAACATGCCCCACTGCTCATCAACAGCTCAGCTGTACAGGTGGTCAGCAGCACCAAATTCCTCCGGGTGCACATCACAGACAACCTCAACTGGAATGTAAACACCACATCACTGGTCAAAAGAGCACAGAAGCGCTTGTACTTCAAGCAGAGGATGAGGAGAGCCCACCTGCCCCCACCCATCCTCACCACCTTCTACAGAAGCACCATAGAGAGCGTTCTGACCAGCTGTCTCACTGTGTGGGGTGGAGGCTGCAGCGCCTCAGACTGAAAGAAAGTGAAGAGAGTAGTAAGAACAGCAGAGAAGATCATCGGGGCTCCTCTTCCTTCCATTAAAGAAATTTCTTCTCAGCACTGTGTGTCCCGAGCTCATAACATCATGAAAGACCCCTCACACCCCCACCATGGACTGTTCTCCCTGCTGCCCTCTTGGAAGAGGCTTTGCAGCATTCGATGCAGGTCCAGCAGGTTTTGTAACCGGTGCTTCCCCACTGCCATCAGACTGCTGATTCGTTGAAAAAAACTCTAAATCATGTCATAAACTCTGCATCACACAGATAACACCAATCCAAAATACTGCATATTTCCAGCATATATATTTAATGCTCTGAACTTCCATATCAATGTGTTTTTGCACCATGTTTTCTCTCCCACACTGTTTAAATTTGATCACTGCTGCAATTTATGGAATCGAAATATTCTGAAACCTGTTCAAAATTAAATATCGTTTTGTTTACACTCTGTGTATAGAAATGACAATAAAAGTAGTCAAGCATAGGTCTCATTCAGTTTTTCCTTCAAACTTACTATGTCTTCCACTGTACAGATAGTGCAAACGTGTTTCCATGTTACTGATTCCAGTTTCTGTCTTTCTCATAAAAGAAATAATTAATGTGCTCTATGCACAACTCCCCAACTTGCTGAAATTAAGGAAGTATTTTTGTTTCCTGCCTGGTTAACTCCTTCACCTAGCTCCTTTATACACACTCCACTCTATGAGAGGCATTTTTCTTTTTCATTTTTTTTTCTGTTCAGCCTGACCTGTCCTGCAGAGTTACATCTGTGACACAAATAAATGTAGCACCTCAGAAGGTGGACAAATGGATGAAATGACATGACCTGTAAGAGATGGAACCGCGTTCCCTACCATGATGTAAGTACACATCGACTTTCAAACCTGTTCTCTAAGAGGAGAGTGTTATGGGAATAAAAGCAAGATACAAACTTGAGCATCTTATTTTTGGATTGTGATAAAACCTCCCACCTAGACACATCCAGCTTTAAAGGGTTGGCCAAAACATGAGACATCAGTGAAAGATGACATGTGCTTTTAAAAAATGTGTGAGGGTTTGTTTCCACTGATACACAAACATCAAAGTGAAGCAATAGTCCGTGTTATGTGTCTTATCACTTGAAGGACTTTCATTTCACAGAGCAGCGAGCAGTTTTATCAGCCACCATTACAAACTTATATTGTGAGCTGTGAATTTCAGAGAATACAGGGCTATATTCAACTCTGCACACAAGGGAAAGAGTTATAGTTTATGTCTGATCTATCACGCGGAAGGTGAATGAAATTAGAGCTGATGATTTGATTTGCCCTGCTTTGACAGATCTTTAAATGGCTTGTAATCTAGGCAGAGGTGAATAACATATAAAAGATATGTGGAAACATACCGAACATCTATTGTCGGATTTAGGTGTTATAAACAACCAGGCTTATAGTTAAATGTCAAAGTAATAACTAATGCATGAAACATCTCTCTACTGTCGCTGACCAAAAAAGGACTACAAGAGAAGATAATGCAAGAAATACTGGGAGAGGTGTACAATTTTAAATTAAGTTATTTGAGAATAATAAATTATTTATCAGATTAAGTTTCAAGTAAATAGAGCAATAGTTTAATATTTTAAATTGGTCAAAGTGTGGAACAGCTCCACAGAATACAGAACTGTTAATCAAAGTGCTGTGGACCATTTGACATCAACAGTGAAGTAATTTCTGTCAGCATCAATAATCTAGCATTTTGTTCTAGGGAGAATATTGCTGATTTTTCCCAATAGACAAAGATTCATGTTTTTTTTTTTTTTGGCTTTCAGCTGAGATAAGACAGCCTTTGATTAAAGTATTTTTTGCATGCTCTGCCAGGGCACACTGGCTTTCTCCCAGAGTCCAAAACATGCATATAATTTGGACTCTAAATTTCCCTGTGGTTTGTCTTTTATGTATCTGGCTGTCCCTGTTTCTCACTTTAGACTTGTTTTGAGTATATATCTTCAGCAGCAAAGGGCCACTGGAGATAGGTATCAACCCCCTGCGACACTGCAAAGGTAATCCAATATAGACAATATATAAATGGCTTGGTGTCGAGAAATAGTCACTTTAGAAACTGCTGATAAAGCAGAATTATAAATGAGACTGAGGAGGCATGGAATGTGGTGTGTTTGGAGATTGAGACTGGGCAGTAGGGTGAGACTGGGCAGTAGTTAACTAACTAATGTTTAGACTAAAGTGTGAAGGATTTATATTGGTTCTTTTCCTAGCAAATGTTCATCCTCTTAATAATAGGATGGACTACAAGAAGCTTCGTAGGAATGTCTCTAAATCCATATAGGTACTACTGCTCCTCTGCTAAGAGCTGTTTGGTCTTCAATACAGTATTGTCTGTGGCACAGAGCCACCCAGAGTGTCCCTGATGCAGCAACCTGAGTGAGCAGACATGCATCTAATCCAGGTCAGGGGAAACAGATCAGACAGGATAGTTCTGGAATCCAGGGGTTCCGATCCACACAGGAACAGACAAATCCAGAGTTCCAGGTATCCATAGAGCATGAAGGCAGGTTCATAGTTCCATGAGTCCAGTAGCGAGCTCAGACAGACACGCACAGATGGAGAATGGTAGGCTCAGTGGTTGAGAGACAGACAAGAGATGGTAACAAGAAAATTATAAAACTTTAAACTGGTCTCTACCTAGGAGCCAGGCTTATGGACTTAAAACTGAACTCCAGCTAAGAGGCAGGACACGATCAGGAGACAAGACAAACACTAAAAACATTTCAACCCACTGGCCTCCAGGAACGGGATGATTAGGAACCAGGCAGCTTTAAGCACGTAAATGAAGTATATAGTTAACGTCAGCAGTCAGGGCATATCATGACAACAGTCTAATACAGTCATTCTTTTACCTTTTAAAGATTATACAGATGGTTTGAAAAAAATACTGTCTGCTAATGCCATTTTATCTTATTGCCTTGTTAAGTCCATGAAAACAGACTAGGAATAATTCACTGTTATTCTGGAACTTTCTAAGAAACTATCCTTTAGTAGCATTGCCAGAAATATGGTAGTTAACTTTGAAACACAATTTGTTGCCTTGTCAGGTATGCGAGTCCATAAAACCTTCAAAACACATTAGAGTAATTATTTTGAGCTTTTATTGCAACAAACACGCCGACAATTACATTTACCTCCATTAAAACCACAGCAATGCCATTTGTAGAAGAGGGAAGTCTCATTACACTGATTATGTTTATTAGCAGAGGAACAGAGAACAGAGAAAAAAAAAAAAGATGGAAGCAGAAAACGCCCAAAACAACACTGGATGAGGACACCTTATCGAAGCAAAATTAGGAGATACAAAATAACAAAAAACAGCATACCCGTAGGGCAGACTGAAAACATAATATGGTCTCAAACATAATATGAGATCAGTAGTGAGCAACTTTGCCACTACATTAGGCTCACCGTCTGGAAGCAGTTTTTTGTTGTTGTTTTTACCTCTATGACACTTTTTCCAAACTACTGTATAACAGGGTCTGATTGGGTGTCATGCTATTATTATAGTTAAGATGTTGACTATAACTGTAGTAATACATGCAGTAATACATTACACTGACAGCATAAATTTGCACAAAATAAACTGCTTTAATGCACTGTGATTGGCTCTTTTGGTTGTGCTCTGGCAGTCAGCAGTTGTATTGATCGCCCTGGGTTGCCGAATGCTTGTTATGCAGAGAAGTTTCTTACAGAATTACTAAAAAGAGCTCAATAAATTCAGTATTTCAAATTAAACACCTACTTTGGCTCCTCTTTAAGCTCTTTAGAAAAAGATGCCTATCGTGTGAGAGAAGAACTTCCAACTGTACTTTTCTAAGCCCACATGGAACTACAGATAGATTTACATAACAGAAGCTGACAAGTACACCAAATTAGGTCTCACAGCTTGTCTAAAATACAACTGGAGTTCTACTCAGACAGGAGAAAAAAAAAACTCACATTAATATTTCAGAAGAAGCCATTCTGGTTCTTGTATCTGTTTAATTATGTAAACAGAGGACTGGATTAACAAATGCTTTAGATAGTGTAGGAAGAGGCATCAATTTATCAAGAAACCTCTCCCAAATTTTCTGTGTTTATAGATGTTTAAAGTGTAGTCCAAAGGGCTCCGTGATCAATGTTTTGTTAAGAAAGATGGTTTAGAGTATTATGGCAGCTGGCAACAACTGCCTGAGGAAAGGAAGAAGGCTTTAAATGGAAACTATCTTAGTGTTCTGCAAGCTTTCACAAAACCCTTAAACTGATTAACGGTTACTGCTGAATATGTGCTAAAACACTTTTTTCTATTTTGTGACAACTTGCATGCAGAAGGAATGTAACACCTAAATAGCTGCTCGAGAAACACTTATTTCTCTTCCAGAGGCATTGCGGAGTCTTCTAATGATACTGCCACCTGTGGCCAAAAGACAGAACCACAGCACTCTTCTGCTCATTCTCATAGCCTGTATTTAAGAAGGTTTTTATTCTTTGACTTTTTTCACCTTAAATGGAGTGGCCATTGGTGTCTGAGTTGAGCTGGATCTTGGTTGCTCCACAAAATCCATCCTGAATCTAAAGCTTTGAGTATTTGCTAGGTTGAACCCATTCACCATGGATGCGCTTGACTTCACATCCATTAAACAGGAACCTCTACACTGAAGTAAATTTGGGAAGATAGGCTAAAGACATATGCTTCGGCGGAATTACTAAGGTGGCATTCTGCTCATCATATAATGTTTCATAAGGGGTGAAATACAAAGGCTATTATAAGGCTATTATATATATTTTTTGTAAAAAAATATATAATGTCTCTTTAAACTTGAACAGAGTCACAATGGGAATTGTACAGCTAGCTATAGATCACCTGCATAAAGGTTATACTGTAGGTATGACTGTCAGTTTGAGTTTGAAATATCAATCTTTCCTTACTACAAACACAAATTGGAAGGCAACCAGACTTTCGCTCCGGTTTTTGAAAAAGTTTCAAAACCTATCTAATAGTCCTTCTCAATCCTGTTGGCTTGCACTAAATAAATTTGTAAATGGAGAGCTGATGTATTCATGCTGCATGGAGGTCTATCTTCCTGAGCTAATTCCAAATCAAAGGCAAATCAAATATCCACCCCTTGATCTCCTGGACAATTTAAGTCTTTTGTCCATTGGCAATGTGATCAGCCTTTTGAATCATAATAAGAATTCTTATGTAAGTTCTTTGAAATTAATTTTATGACTGAATTGTAAATGCTTGTAAGCTGAAACGCAATCCTCCCCCTCTGTTCAGAGATTTTTTTTCATTTTTCAAAAAGATGGCTTCCTTCACTCCTATTTCAAACCATCTGCGTTCTTTGTCCAAAATCATTTTGTTTTAACGCAGTTTTATTTTCCTTATGTTAAAGTTCAACTTGGTATTTTATTCATCAAAATAATGATTCTGCATTTATCTTAAATAATGAAGCTTAAAAATGCATCCACATTCTCTAGAAAGAAAAGAGGAAATTAAAGACATTGTGGAGGATTTTCACAATTGTTTTAGAAGACCCGCCCTCTCCACATTAAAAACTAATGCACATGCACAACCCTGTAACCACTCCCAAGAAGGAACACCTATTAAATCCGTGTAAGAGCATGCACAAGCCCATTTCTTCCCATGCATGGGTTTAAAGTAGGGCTGCTGTTACAGCAAATCCCATAATGCTTTGCGAGGAGAGCTCTCTGCGCAAACCATTCCGGAAGATATCTGCCCCTTCTGATGCCTTTCTTTTCTTCTTATATATTTCATAGACACTTTTTCTCTTACGACCCTCTGCCATTTTCAATGAACTGCGGTGAGAAATGTAAGATTCAATGACTGTCTGAAACCATAGCTCACCAGGGGCGTCTCTAGGTTTAAGACAAAAGGGTGGCTCAGCCCCTAGAAGATAATGCGCGCGCAAAGCGCGTGCCGAATTTTTTCAGTGCACCTGCTAAGGCGTTGTCTAAGACAAGGGTGTAACTTTGTGTTGAAAGTTGGTGGGGACGGCTCATAAGGAAAGGGAGCTACCTGCGCGACGCCTTTTTTTTTTGTTGGAAAGGATAAAGCCAAAAAAATGCGAATAACATTTATCAATTTAATGCTTACAGTTGAAAACATAACTGTTACAATATTCACTTATATATTTTGTGCAAAAAATATCACATAAATCTAAACAGACAGTACAAATCAAATAAATATATCAATTTTGTAGAACATTTATTGACAGTCAATTTTGGGTCACTTTTTAAAATTAATTTACTTTTAAACCAGGACTCGGACAAGATCTTATGGGACCTTAAGCAGAATATGATTAAGCAACTCCGTCTTTCTGTCAAGAACATCCACTAGCAGGGTATCCAGGGGGGGATTTACCATTAGGCAATACTAGGCAGTTGCCCAGGGCCCCAAGTTCTGGGGGCCCCATAAAGCTCTGTTTCCATGTATGGTTAATACAACTAATCCTTATTTGTGCACATTAATTATGTTTTTGATAAAAATCCTTTGGCTAAAATGCCATCAGAACGCTGATAAATAGAGAGAAAAAAGGGACAAGAAGAGAGGGACAAAACCTAGAACAGATAATGGATGTCTATTCTATTAACATTTCTCTATCTGTAGAATGGGTCTGTTTTATGGGTTTTCTTCTCAGGGGGCCCCCTGCCTGTCTTTGCCTAGGGCCCCAAATTTCCTAAATCCGCCCCTGAGGGTATCAATACTGATTTGATAGAATCTGGGAGAGCGGACTATGTTCAACCATCCATTTTCTTTAACCTTATCCCTCAGTGGGATCAGGAGGTGCTGGTGCATATCTCTAGCCACGTTCTGGGTGAGAGGTGGGATCACCCTGGACAGGTCACCAGTCTGTCGCAGTATGTTCAACCAGCTTAAAAGTAATCGGTAATCAGATTTATTATTTGCACTTTTACTAAGTGAACTTTCTAACTCCCTTAAATCTGAAATGCCAATGCCAAAATTGTTTAAATCTTTTATCTTTGGACCCCCTGCAGAGTGACGTCACACCTGCAAGATCCTATCCTTACCTTCCTGCTAGATTGCAAAAAGCAGCTTGCTCATGAGTTGTTAACATAACACGCTAAATCTTAAATGTACGTGTACATATAAAAGAAAAAGGGGCGCAGTGCTTGCAACTGAATGGCAACACTATCAAAGTCAGGAAAAAGTTTTAAGTAAAGCCGGGATTAAAACAGTAGCTACAAGAAGCTTCAAATAAAAGGTGTTCTTTATGTTCAACCTAAACACCAACTCCGATAGACCATCAGTAGAGCAGGTGTTTAAATTAATCAATCACTGCTGCGAAAGCTTATAGCAGTGAAAGCTAATATACCACAGCCATCACTTAATAAACGCAAAATAAACAACCCTCTAAAAACGGAAAACTGTAATGGACTGAAAGTCCTGTTTTTTATGTGGGAAATTATTTGCGTGTGTTTTAGTATAATTCTGATATATTGGCGCTGTTGTCTGTTTCTATGGCAACGATACTGATTGTAGTGTAGCTTAGAGACCTGCATGGGTCGAGTTTTACCAACCCGCACCCGCCCGAACCCGTTAGGATGACTACCGAACCCGACCCGTCACCCGCGGATATCTTCAATTCAAATGTTATGGGGAGAGGGCGGAGGGGGGTGATGGGGAGAAAGCGAGAGGCAACAGATTCTTATTTCTGAGTTTTTTTGTCGGGGTTTGTGGACGGTGAGCAGCGGGGAGAACTTTTTTTATTTTCTTTCTGAGGAGCGGCATGAATGGGGTTTTAATCAGATATACACAGCACCGAAAGCAAAATACGTGTACAAAATATTGGTGGGGACATGTCCACACCAGTCCTTAAGGAAGTTACGCCTATGATTGTTCAGATTAACTTGTCTTCTTTATGGCTTTTATTCGGTGCTTTACTGCATTTGTTTTGGGAAAATATGAGGAAAAAATAGATACAGAAAAAAAATATATATTTTTTAAAATCGCAAAATAATTATAGGGTGGCTAATGCCAAAGAAAGGGTGGCTGAAGCCACCCTTAAATAGGTCTAACGACGCTTATGCTCACCACACATGTACGCCTGAAAGTGCACATGCGCAGACAAAGATGGTTAACTGGGGTCGAGCACGTAGGACAGCCTTAAGTAAACATATCAACAGAATGATTGACAATTAGGAGGACCACTTATTTAGATGAATTCAGAGAATGCCTGTTGCAAAATTGTTTCACCAGAAACAATTGCAACAAATTAAACATAAAGGTATAACAAAGAAAGATATTTGAAGATAAGTAAGGTAGGATGTGATGATCTGTTGTCATGAATTTTAAATGCTGGGAAAATAGGAATCTGCTCTACTCCACCCCTGTGTGAATGCAGTGGGAGCTTTGATAGTGTCTGCAGGTCAGCAATGGACCTCCAAATACAATACAGAGGTCCCAAACTTTCAGCCTGACACAAACAGATAGCCTTAAAAAAGTTAACCAATTTGTGGACTAACTGCATGCTATGAGCAAAGAAAATCCTATGCTATGAGCATAAAAAAAGATAATATAGCCACTATCCTTCTCAGGATTCAGATGGTCCCTTAATTTGGTTCTTTAGGATAAAAGATGAAAACTGGTAGCAGTGTAATGACTAATGATGACTTTAGATAGAGAGACAGACTTTGGGATCTACAACTCTGTAGGACTTCAGAGACAGATCATGTGAAAAAAAGAATGCAACCATTTTTTGCATTTACTTAACATATTTAGTTACTTTAACACAATTGTATCATGGTAGCAGAGTAGGACATTATACAATTGTGTTAAAGTAAATCAATATAATTAAGTAAATGCAAAACAGGTCTAATAACGTGAAGAAAGACTTAGGCAAACTAATCCACAGACAGGCTAAAATAAGTGGTCCAGGAACAGAAACATTGAGAACCGTGGAAACAGATTCAGCCAAAGCAACCCTAAGGGGAAAGGCAAGGGGCAGGAGTGTGGAGACAAAAACCGGATCATTATTAGAAAGCAGGTTAAATCCAACAAGAGGCAAAGCAATGCAAGGCAAAGAATCCAAGAGAGAGAGAATAAAGAAACAGAAGGTAGAAATGCTAGATATTTATTCACATTAGGCTTTCAGAGAAAATGTGGTACCATCTGGCTGGCCAAAAGCTGTAATTGCAGTAGTAGCCATTTAAAATTTCCCCACTTTCCTTGTTGGGTCCATGGCTGGTCCTTGGATGGTCCCCTACAATTTCTTTTCAGACATCAGTCTTTGTACTAAAATATTCTCTCTTTCATGATTTCAGACAGTCATTTTTTTTAATATATACTTTTATATACTGCTGTATTTAAATGTTAAATCAGACCCCCCCATTCTCCCTCAAATTAGTCCAGTCTTTGTTTTAGATTGTACATTTCTTTTCTCACTAGGGACATGAGAGGTTAGTTTACTCCAAAGGGGGCGTGTCTCTATTTTTCCATTTGAAAACTGCATTTATTAGCTTTTTTCAAAGCTATCCCTATTTGCATTCTTCCCCCTTCAAATAAATGTCTTAAAATTAACGTGCACAGAAACAAGTATTTTTTTAAAGCTGCCATGAATCCTATTCGCTGCATTGAACTAATGGTGTTTGCTCAAGTAAACCACAACGCAATTACCCCAACCCACCACCTCCCAACGCACACACAAACAACCCTCCTGTGGTTTAATAATGCTGTGGCTGCAACACTCTCTGTTCAGTAGAGAAAAAGCAGAGATCTACAAATAATACAGAGATTTCTCACCAAGAAATTACAGTTTTTTTGCCCCTGAGTTTAAAAACAAGAACGAAAATGTAAAAATTATATTATTATTATATTCAAACTTCAGAGTTTCAAACTTTTCTTTAATTGATATGAGGAATTTGTGGGTGTTACATGGTTGGCACATTATGATTGCAAGGTTTCATTTCTACACAGTCACAAAATGTGTTCTTTAATTATTTAAGGTCATAAGGAAATGCTCTAATATCAATTAATATTGATTTTGTTAATGCCTTTAATTGCTTTTTTACTCATTAGGAGATAATAACAGAAATTAAAAGATGAAGAAAAAAAATCTTTGCAATTTTACTTTTTTGGGTAATAGCTTTGACCTCAGAGACCCAATGAAGTTGCCAATGGCAATTAGCTTAATTTAAGAGAAAACGTATGAAGAAACGCATGAGAACGTATGAGAAAATGTATTGCATTGCAATATGGACTAGACCGAGGTAACCAATTGAAAATCGGCAGGGTCCAAATAAGAAAATCATCAACCAGTAAAGGTCTGGAGACATTTTTAATTATAATGTCTTACTTTAAACAGAATTTAACTGAAATAAATGAGGTGTTTATGCATCCATGTTATACATTGAATTTTTAAATAACAAAAAATAAAACAAATTAGAAAATTTTTCCATTTTTAAATTCAAAGTGTTTTTTGAAGTAGAGAACAACAACTTGTTTGGTATATAGACAATTTCTGATTCACATATTTTATAAAACACATGAACTGACAGTTTTTTTTGTTGTTGTTGTTGTTTTCTATTTTGTGTCTTAATGAGAGAAGTGGCCCTTATGCTGCCCTGCAAGGCTTTTAAACCTGGGTTTGATTGGCAATAAAGCCATTCTCAAGCACATAGCAAGGTGCTCATCAATACTCAGAATGTGCAGGGTCATCTTTGAGCACACCATTTCACTTTTCTTTCACCAGTTTACCACAGTTCTTCCAGCAGTCCACACTTTCTCTGCTTTCTGTGTCTCACCCTCCTCTCCTTTCCCACCGGCTTGCCACGGTTTGCCTGCTGTGTTTGATAGTGGCTTGCAGCAGTGACCCAGACTGACAGCTCATTGGCTAATTTGTATCACATGCAACCTGGTCCCGGAAGCTCTGGAGGGCTTTACCATATCAACAAGAAAAGCGGCGCAAGTGAAGTTAGGCAACATGCAGTAATTTATAAATGTTTTAAATCAGGTTGGGTCCGGATAAGCCAGCAGGTGGGTCCGGACTGCAGTCCGCTAATCCGTGACCTCTGGACTAGACTATCTCATATTACATTTAGAATCAGACTCAACTGCTGAAAACAATCCAATCTATCCAATAAATTGTACTATGCTTTTTTCGTTTTTTATTAATTGGCTCAGGTCTGAAAGGTTGTTGTGAAATTGTTGTATGTTACCAAACTAAACTGTATTGAAGGCCATGTATCAAAACAGGTGATGTTCTTTTAAATATGTCCATAAATAAAATGCTTCACCTGAAATCTTTGAAGTTTATTATTCAGAAAGTTTTTTTTTTTAATGGTTTGCATAGCAAGAAACATCTTACTGTAAACATTTTAGTCCCCTCCATGCCTCCTACATCATTAACAAGTCATAAATAATAAGTTATTTGAGCCTAAAAAGATTTTAGCTCAAAACAACATTTATGAGCTTTAGAAGCGTAACTTTAGCTCAAAATGTGGTTCAAGTTTATCCCGAAATGATATATTTTGGTGTGCTTTCTTCAGCTTCAAAATAAGGCATGATTCCTCTGTATAAGAAATGCTGGTTAAACCATTGATTTATTTGCCTGCTGTGTGTTTGTACCCCCTTTTGAAAGGCATTATTCAATTTAAGTCGAATCCCAACCAACTCACACACATGCCAAGGAAAAATACTTCAAAGGAGAAACTGTCAGAAGGCTCAGAAGATAGGACCCAGAATTCAGGCAAAACAGTGATATATTCAAAAGAGTTTTATTGAAAAAGTGTGCGGCTGCTCGTCTGCTCGGCCGAGGGCAGAAACAGATCAGGAACCAGTAAAACTAAACACAGGGAACGCTAGTTAGTCTCACTAGAAAGGTACAATTTCAAATACCAACCCATGTCTTTACCAGACTGACAGCTCCGGCCTAGATACTTCAATTTATACAATACTGCTGTGCAGTTACTCATTGCGGTTGGGCAGAAAGCTGATTTCTAAAATGCAAATTAACTTTTTTTTTCATGAATTATTACCCTACTGTATAAAAAACTCTCGCAAAATATAGCTGATCTAGTTCAACACATCATATTGGTTAAAATAGCAGACAGACAAGCTATCAAAATGTACAATAAAGGAAAGGTTTTAAACATACAAGGTTTCCATTCAAAACAAAACGCTTCCTGATCTACTATGAATTCTGCATGTAACAATGAGCCATTGTTACCTGTATATTGGCCAAAGTAGCAGCTAAACACAGCATCTGGTTTTCTACATTGTTTTTTTTTTTTTTTTTTGGGTGAAGTGGATTTGTTTTGGTTGTGGTTCTTTGGTTGGCCACATCTTGTTTTCATTTTTGTAAAAAGGTAAATTGATTTCACTTTACAATATTTTGTTTTTGTTTAACTCTTCATAAAAGGGAAATTAATGGATTAAAGAGTTAAAATATTGCGAAATACTTACCTCTGCTGTTTCACTCTCCAAGCAGGTGTGTACAGGACTGCACCATTGGATAGTTAAAGGGGTAGCGGTGGGGGTGGGGGTTGGGGGTGGTGGGGTTATCTGATGTATGGTGTTTTCTATATTGAGTTTGAGTATTTGATTGGGTTGAATTGAAATATTTGTTTTCTGTATTTATTGGTAAAAGTATTTCTTAATTAGCTGTTTGTTTAAAGCTATTTTTCCTTTTCTTCTTGTTATTGTGAAGCTGAACATCCTTTTAAAAATGGTTTCTTTCAATTTAATACCATGGTAGTCTGGACCTACATTTCATGAATATGTTAACTAAAATGTTGAAATATTCAAATAGAAACAAGAATAAGAGAGAAAAATTCAAAGATCTAAGTACCTTTCCATCTGGGTCTTTATACAAAAATAAACGGTATGCAATTAAATATTCGCTTTGGATATAATTTAGGGATTACTTTTGGTAGAAATTAAAGAACGGTTTGCACCACCTCCTGGGAGCTGGAAGAAATAAAATTCTGATAGTTAGGAAAAAGGATTTTTTAAAGCTTTACAGATGATAATCATCCACCAAACAGGATGCAGCAGCATGGCTGATACGCTTTACAAAGGAGAAGGAGGGATCCACTCAAATAACTGGAAGTTGGCTGCCACTTGGCTGGCGTTTGACTGGGAGGAGCCATTTTAAATGGCTGCTACTGTAAACATGGACATGCTTAAACTCAGAGCAGCCGAACACTGCAGGAACTTCCAACCCAACGTAAATTCTGAAGAATAGGCTACTGGCTAATAAATGCATCAGCACTGAATTACCGAGGTGTCAGTCAGCTCATAATGTCTATTTAAACAATTAGTTTAATTCATTCAAGTACCGTGTCATTGTTATCAGGACGTCATTTGGTGCATAATTGTAGCCAATACACACACATTTTTAAACCTTAATATAATGTGATATTTTTATCCAGGTCTCTTGTAGAAAAAAGAAAAAAAAAAATCAACATTTTATTTGACATTATAGAGCGAAAAGAAAATGGGAAATATAAAAAAATTACCATGGAATTAACTTCAGTTCCATAATTGCATGACTTTATGCTCCTAAAATCAACAGGTTTAATATTACATCTTATGCAAGTAAATCTGGCCAAAATCTGGCCAAAATTTCAAATGATTTTGACCATTGTAGCAGAAAAATAGAGGGTATAGATTAAATTAAACTGTGACACAATACACACTGACACAATTTAAAAACTTAAAGCCTAAAACCTTTGTCTTTCCTTTTTCTGTGTAGGAAGTCAACATAACTTTGATATGAATATAATTACCCACTGAAACTGACTTCCAACCTCTTGTCTTTTAGCTCAGACCTTTGACAGCCTGCTGGCTGGGACTGTAATTCCAATCACTTGAACTGAAATGTTTTCTGATTGGAGTCACGGTTGATAGTGCAGTGAAGGACCAATTGTCATTTCCTCTTGAACAAGTTTAAAGGCTCAGCAACTTTGGTTGAAACTTATTGCTGTGTCTACAGTTTTAAGCAGCTCTTAAAGCTTTATTAACGCTGCCTATTTCTTAATTCTGCCTATATATTTCTAGGATTAGACTTCTTTGTGTCTTTTCCTTTTAGGAGTTAGGTATCCTCAACAGAGGTTTTCCCAAAAACACTAAACCTACAATCTGTTTAACCTTGGTGGACCAGAAAGAGATGCTCATGTAATTTAGAGGTTTATTAAATGCAGTAGGAATTAATTTGGTAGAAGGTGAAGTGCTTTTTCCTTTCAAGGAAAGAAGTAAATAAAGTATTTGATTTAATTTAGAGCAGATTATAAAAGAAGACACCTCATATTAGCAGCATCTCAAGGCTTTTTAAAATGATAGTTGCACAGCTAGAGTGAGTGCTAATTTACAGTTGTGATGTGGATTTACTCCTATAAAAGGGTATACAGGACTGTGGGAATTGAACAACATCTAGGTTGCAGGTGTTTTTAAATATGTCTATTTTTCTAGTATTTTACAAGCTATAAATCAGAGGCCTTATCTAAAATTTTGTCAATTTCATACTAAAACATGAAGCAAACCTTGATAAAGAACATAATGTGTTATAAATAAATCCATATGCATGAATGAGTGGGTGTACATGACTCTAAGTTAAGTCCTTTTGCATTCCAAACAGCTTGCAGCTGTGTGCACACTATGAAGTCTTCATGATTCAGATAGGAGTGAAGGTTTTGCTCCTTAGCAATTGGTGATTAATATTAAAAACCATTCAATTCTTTAACACATTAAACTTTTTGCCAGAGTGTTCTGTTTAAAGCCATCAGAAGATAGTTACTTTGTTGTCCTAAAGAGCTGGGCATGGATAGCAATGACATCAATTTAGGCTGTGGTATTTAAATGAAGCCATATAGGTGCTAACCGGCTCAAAGAATAGCAACAGAAAATATTCCCCAAACATTACACCACCATTACAATTCCAAAGCATTCGAACAAGGCAAGAGGGATACATGGTTTTGATTCATGCTGTTTACATCCTATAGTCTTAATAAGGCCACTGACTATAAGAGTCGTTGGACCAGGTGACATTTCTCCAATTTAGGTAAACAAACTATTAACTCATTCTCCTATTCTTACAAATTTGCAGAGGCACTCTATATTTTCTTCTACAGGTCGAGCCCATCAGTTTGACTTCAGAGCTAGAATCCCTTTAAATTAGTTGCAAGGAGTGGTTAGGTGAGCTCCTGGTGCCTTTTTCTCATTTGCCATTAGTTTTCCATTTCTCCTTTGAAAGCAACAGTGCATTCTTCATGCAACAAAGGTTGCTCACTAGATCTTTCCTCTCATTTAAAGTATTCTCTGTAAACCTAGTGCATGGTTACATATCTGAAATATTTGGAAATACTTAGTCCAGCCCCTCTGTTATCAACAACAACACCTGTTTCTTTGTTAAAATCACCCTTTTCCATCTCTTTAAGACTCAATTTAAATTTCTGCTAGTGGTCTTTACTACTTTACTATCTAGAAGCTTGAGTTGCTACTATTTCAAAGGGATGCTCACTACTTGTGTTAAACAGTAACTAAGCAAATGTTACTTATACATTTGAGTGCATGTTTGATACTTTAATTTAGGTTAGTTTATTTAACAGGAACAGTGTACAAAATACATTAATCGTAAAAAAAGCAGATGCCTTTAAGCCGCGTTAGCTTTTGTTCGTTTCCTTCCGTTGCACCCAGGCAGGTTCACACTTTTAAAACAAATTACAGAACAAAATACATTTAGTCTAAATTACTAATAAATCCTGCAGATAGTTTTAAACTCTTAACTATCTGATTTGTATCACCTGTTAAAGTACACATAATAAGCTTGTAATTATGTTATCATAACAATGTGTGTGGCCTCAAATTGCACTTTATCCATGCCTTGTTGGTTTAACTGCAATGCGGTGGAATTTGATGGTCAGATAATTGAACAGCTGGCATTGCTCAGCACGACGCACACTGAAATTCCTCTGTTGCTAGGAGCCACACCGTGGTCAGTAGCTACTGTACACTAGTATGGGCAATGCAAAGCTTTTTTTTCTGCCTGTGCTTGACGTAGATCAAAGCAAAATTTCACGAAAACAAAAATGTTGTTCTTCATCTCTCAGTCTCTTGAAAAGAAGTCATTATTGTAAACAATATGTTGAGACTCCACACTTCATTTAATTTCTTTATGATTGCATGCATATAAAGATGTGTTGACTGTTCAAAATGTGCTTCTATCTACAACATCAACAACAGTCTCCTAGTATACCCTCCAAATGATAACAAAGGGACAATTACTGTTTTGAAGTGGGTGTGCCCCTGCACACATTTTATTGTCTTTTCAGTATTGGCAAATCTGATGTTTTGTGTGGAAACAGTCATACTGCCTCTTTGTGCATGCACCCTTTCTACTAAAGCCCACAGGGCCAGATGATTCTTTCATAAAATTCGTTATAATAAAAGCCAATTTTCCAACAGCAATTCATGCACTAATGCATCCAGATATGGTTTTTCTGCTCTTGAACCCTTTTGGTTATGAGGACCCATAATGTATTATCATTACTATTATATTTGCAAGAATGTGATATAAAAATGTTTTACTGATTTAAAATACATGAAACAAACAAACACATGAATCAAGAGATTTCCCATTCAGTTAAATTAAAAGACAATAACTGTTTTACTATATATTTTAATACCAGTAAAGCTGTTACAAAATTAAGCTGATGTACTTTTATTTCTTGATCTACTAACTGAAGTGTTATTTATCAAATAATTATTTAAAAGTTTGAAGAGGTGACAACAGAGTGCTAGATAAAAATCAAGGTAAAAGATATTTTAAAAATCTCCCCACAGATCGGAAGTGTCAACAGCTTTAAATACAACAAAATGTGTCAAAATCTTTATAGACTCACTGTATTTATTTATTTTAGAACAAAAACCATCTGTAAAACTTTTACCTGAAGATAATCAAGGACTAAATATCTTGAAATGTTTATCAAAACTAGGTTTGTGCAGAAAAGTCAGCGGTAGACATTTGTGTTGAGAGTAAAAATACAATTCCTTTGTGTTTTTTTGATCTAGAATACTTCATTATTAATCAAGCAAAAATCATGAAAATGCTGTATTTTAGGTTGTCATACTTTACGTCTACATTTTCCGTCTGTTCACTGTATGTGTTTTGGCTTTTTCTTTCTTGGAATCCACTTTCTGATTACATTTGCTTCAAAAAGCAAAAACTGACACTCTAATAACCTTTGGAAAGGTTTTCCATCCCAAAATATAAATAAACATGACAGGCAAGATTATGGTTGAGGGGCTTCAGAAGTCCAAATGTCCAAAACTATTTAGAAAAACATCTCTCAGCTATGAGGATGTTTAACTGAGCCTGAACATGTTTGAATCTCTCTTGTGCGCTGTATGTGATATGCATCCCTGTCCTTCCACTGCCTGATGACAAAGTTAAACTGAATTAATTAAGTTATGAACTTGTAGTAAAATGATAATTCAAAGAATCCTTCCCGCTTAGGCAGAACATTTTGTAAGAAGACATGTACAATATGAAGTGTAATTAATTAAAACTGATGAAATGGCATTAAAATATATAAACAAATGTATTTCTGGAACCAGTCTCCTTGAGAGGGGCTGGACATACTTCCACTCTGGAGTTGCCCACGGTGAGAGGCGCCGGGCAGGAGTGGGCATACTTGTTGCCCCCCATCTCGGCGCCTGTACGTTAGGGTTTACCCCGGTGAACGAGAGGGTAGCCTTCCTCCGCCTACGGGTGGGGGGACGGGTTCTGACTGTTGTCTGTGCTTACGGGCCGAACAACAGTTCAGATTACCCACCCTTCTTGGAGTCCTTAGAGGGGGTACTGGAGGGTGCCCCTCCTGGGGACTCCCTTGTTCTGCTGGGAGACTTCAACGCTCACGTGGGCAATGACAGTGAGACCTGGAGGGGCGTGGTTGGGAGGAATGGCCACCCTGATCTGAACTCGAGTGGTGTTCTGTTGTTGGACTTCTGTGCTCGTCATGGATTGTCCATAACGAACACCATGTTCAAGCATAAGGGTGTCCATATGTGCACATGGCACCAGGACACCCTAGGCCGCAGTTCGATGATCGACTTTGTCATCGTTTCATCAGACTTGCGGCCATATGTCTTGGACACTCGGGTGAAGAGAGGTGCTGAGCTTTCCACTGACCACTACCTGGTGGTGAGTTGGCTCCGGTGGTGGGGGAGGATGCCGGTCAGACCTGGCAGGCCCAAACGTGTTGTGAGGGTCTGCTGGGAACGTCTGGCGGAGTCCCCTGTTAGGCAGAGCTTTAACTCCCATCTCCGGCAGAACTTCGAACACATCCCGGGGGAGGTGGGGGACATTGAGTCCGAGTGGACCATGTTCCGTTCCTCCATTGTCGAGGCGGCTTATCTGAGCTGCGGCCGCAAGGTTGTCGGTGCCTGTCGTGGCGGCAACCCTCAAACCCGTTGGTGGACACCTCCGGTGAGGGATGCTGTCAGGTTGAAGAAGGAGGCCTATCGGGCCTTTTTGGCCTGTGGGACTCCGGAAAATCAGCTGATGGGTACCGGCGGGCGAAGCGGCATGCGGCTCGGATGGTTGCTGAGGCAAAAGCTCGGGTGTGGGAGGAGTTTGGAGAGGCTATTGAGAAAGACTTCCGCACGGCTCCGAAGCGATTCTGGTCCGCAATCCGGCGTCTCAGGAGGGGGAAGCGGTGCAGCACCAACACTGTTTATAGTGGGGATGGTGTGCTGCTGACCTCGACTCGGGACGTTGTGGGTCGGTGGTCGGAATACTTCGAAGACCTCCTCAATCCCACCAACATATCTTCCATTGAGGAAGCTGGGCCAGGGGACTCTGGGCTGGGCTCTCCAATCTCTGTGGGCGAGGTCGCTGAGGTGGTTAAAAAGCTCCTCGGTGGCAGGGCCCTGGGGGTGGATGAGGTCCGCCCGGAGTTCCTCAAGGTCCTGGATGTTGTAGGGTTGTGTTGGCTGACACGACTCTTCAACATTGCATGGACATCGGGGGCAGTCCCCCTGGATTGGCAGACTGGGGTGGTGGTCCCCCTATTCAAAAAGGGGGACCGGAGGGTGTGCTCCAATTACAGGGGAGTCACACTCTTAAGCCTCCCCGGCAAGGTCTATTTGGGGGTGCTGGAGAGGAGGGTCCGTCGGATAGTTGAACCTCGGATTCAGGAGGAGCAGTGTGGTTTCCGTCCTGGTCGTGGAACGCTGGACCAGCTCTACACCCTCGGCAGGGTCCTGGAGGGTGCATGGGAGTTCGCCCAACCAGTCTACATGTGCTTTGTGGACTTTGAGAAGGCGTTCGACCGTGTCCCTCGGGGGGCCCTGTGGGGGGTTCTCCGGGAGTACGAGGTGCCGGGCCCTTTGATACGGGCTGTCAGGTCCCTGTATGACCGGTGTCAGAGTCTGGTCCGCATTGCCGGCAGTAAGTCGGGCTCGTTTCCGGTGAGAGTTGGACTCCGCCAGGGCTGCCCTTTGTCACCGATTCTGTTCATTACCTTCATGGACAGAATTTCTAGGCACAGCCAAGGTGTTGAGGGGATCCGTTTTGGTGGCCTTAGGGTTGCGTCTCTGCTTTTTGCAGATGATGTGGTCCTATTGGCTTCATCAGGTCGTGATCTGCAGCTCTCGCTGGATCGGTTCGCAGCCGAGTGTGAAGCGGCCGGGATGGGGATCAGTGCCTCCAAATCCGAGGTCATGGTCTTGAGCCAGAAAAGGGTAGAGTGCCTTCTCCGTGTCAGGGGGGGTGTCCTGCCCCAAGTGGAGGAGTTTAAGTATCTTGGGATCTTTTTCAAGAATGAGGGAAGAAGGGAGCGGGAGATCGACAGGCGGATTGGTGCAGCGTCTGCCGTGAAGCGGGCGCTTTACCGGTCCGTCGTGGTGAAGAGAGAGCTGAGTCAAAAAGCGAAGCTCTCGATTTACCAGTCGATCTACGTTCCTACCCTCATCTATGGTCATGAACTCTGGGTCATGACCGAAAGAACGAGATCGCGGATACAAGCGGCCGAAATGGGTTTCCTCCGTAGGGTGGCTGGGCTCTCCCTTAGAGATAGGGTGAGAAGCTCGGTCATCCGGGAGGGACTCGGAGTAGAGCCGCTGCTCCTCCACGTCGAGAGGAGCCAGTTGAGGTGGCTTGGGCATCTGTTTAGGATGCCTCCTGGACGCCTCCCTGGTGAGGTGTTCCGGGCACGTCCCACCGGGGGGAGGCCCCGGGGAAGACCCAGGACACGCTGGAGAGACTATGTTTCTCGGCTGGCCTGGGAATGCCTTGGGGTTCCTCCTGAAGAGCTGGAAGAAGTGGCTGGGGAGAGGGAAGTCTGGGCCTCCCTTCTTAAGCTGCTGTCCCCGCGAACCGACCCCGGATAAGCGGAGGAAGATGGATGGATGGATGGATGGATATTTCTGGATGCTCATAAAGGAGGAAGCTTTTATTCCATATTGATTTAATACTGGATTCCCTTTTGATTGTGCTTGAAAACTCTGATCATTTCTTACGTTAACTAACATTTATCCAATGCCTTTACAGCAGCAAAAAACATGTTTTGATTTTTGGAAAAGAGCAAAGGTCCCATTATTTAAAATGTGGCATGAGGAAATTATTAGGCTACTTCATGTAAAGTGAATACGTTTCTCACTTGTGTAAGACCTGGCAACTACTACTACAGTAGCCTACATTATGTTGATTCCCTCTGAATGCTGGTATAATTTCAGTCCTGATGCAACATGATGTAAGTCCTGGGAAGAGAGTGGAGTTTTGGAGATTGGGTTCTTCCAGGGGGGGGTTGATGTTTTTTTTGTTTGTTTGTTTGTTTTTATTGCTTTCTTTCCTGTTCTCTTCTGTGCAAAAAAAAAAAAAAAAAACCTGCATCAAAGTTTTGTCCTGAAAAAAATTATTCCTCAATAAAACTTAGATTGTTAAAAAATATATACACTGCATGAAAAGTGGGATTTTCGTCAATATGCGGCACTGTAGATTGTCGTGGAACTTCAGGTTAGCGGCAGTTTACGGCAATTTGCAGGCTTCGCCGAAAACTCCCGTAAATTGTCAGAAATTGACGTGGACTTTCTTAGGCAGTGTTCCCCCCATGCATCGCCCCCATGGAATTCTAGGGAAGGCTTTAACATGTAAATGAACATGCTGTGAGCTATACAAATGCAAATCAGGGTTGCAGGGGGGGTTTTACTCCAAGTGACATTTTTCTAAAAGGTAAGAAAATCTCTGATACAAAGAGATCAGGCTCAGTATAGCCTCTTACATTTTAGCTTGAATTGATTTATTTAATTAAAGTATAGAGACCAAAACAGATCTTTAGCTGACAGAGCAATACATTTAGAGCAGTAATTATTTAAAAAAAAATTGCATTTAAGATAAAAAATAAAATGTTGTCTGTCAATATGCTCAATTCACAATTACTTAAGTGGAAAAGTTTCAAGAAATGAGTCTGAGATGATTCACTTTATAACATGGCGCATTATCCTGTTGGAAGTAGCCATCAGAAGATTGGTACACTGTGGTCATAAGGTCCGGCCAGGTCAAGGTCCGCAATTGCAATCGCACCAAACAGGAAAAAGAATATCGACAAATTCCGGTTCGTCAAATTAAAATATAGCAGCAACAGATCGGTGACTAGAAATTATAGCACAATTCTTATATATAAAAAAAAAAAACTAACACCGTTTATTTAAATGATTGGATCCAAACTATTGGTTATTCACCAACGAGGAAGCAGATTTCTCATCTCCATCAAAATATTTATTTTATACCGAGGGATTTAAACTTTAATCAAATCCATTCAAAAGAAACTTCTTATTACAGGAATGAAAAGAGATGCTGAGTTTGGGAGAAGAGAACAAGTTCATTCAAAAAAAGCAGTTTTGAATTATCCTTATCCCCGTTACAAAAATATATATATATTTGGGCAGAAACTGAACATATGCTGGATGATGAAGGGATTTTTTTAATATGCCATATTAAATTAAGCGCTCACAGGGTTCATACAGGAATTAGTGACTCTAATTTAATGCTATTTTAATGCTATTTGAAATGATTTTAATGCCATCAACAAGAACAATGTACACAGGTTATTAGTGTACATGAAATATGAAGGAGCTGTAAGCACAGTTCCATGACTCCTGTATGTATGTAAACACACACACACACATATATACGTATATATATATATATATCCTCTAGCTTTTTCTCCGCCTGGAGCGATATAATATATCTGACGAAATTGTTTTTGTAAGCATTTTTTATTAAAGAATTATAAATACTTCGATAAACATATTTAAATAATTTTAGTGCTAATTAAGGCCTTGATTAAAAAAAAAAAAGATCATCTCCGGTAGTATCATAGTTGAATTGGGAGAAATGCCACTTGAACAACGAAGGACTCAACTGAGAATGAGATATTGGGCTAGTGTAAAAGGACATGAAGAAAATCATCCGGTCAGACTTCTTCTGAAAGATTGTTGGGAATATGAATATAACGAAATACAAAGCTTTGGATGGGTAGTAAAGAAAGAGGCAAGCAGTTTGAATTTGAAAGATTATGTAATAACCCCAACTGTTCCAATACCGGCAATTCCCCCTTGGATGTTTTCTACACCAATGATCGATTTACAAATACAAAAAATAATGAATAAACGGGGGAAAAATACACCAACTGATATCATAGTACAACAACATTTAAGTATAGAATATTATTCAGTTCTACAGGTATATACAGATGGGTCTAAGGAGCCAGAGTCTGGAAGAACAGCAGCAGCAGTATACATTCCGACATTCAAAATAAAAATTGCAAAAAGAATATCTAATCATGTGTCAGTATTTACAACAGAAGTATTAGCTATCATATTAGCACTACAGTGGATCGAAGAAGTTCAACCACTAAGAACTGTAATATGTACAGACTCAATGGCTACGCTAAATAATCTTCTAAGTGGAAAATCTGAAACTAGGCAAGATTTAATATTTGAAGTATTGCAAAGTCTATTTAGAATAAGGCAGTTAAAAATACTAGTATACTTTCTCTGGGTGCCAGCACATGTGGGTGTAGATGGAAATGAGAAAGCGGACAAGCTAGCAAAGAAAGCATTAAATCATCAGCAAATAGAAATGAATGTATTTTTAAGTAAATCAGAAATGAAAACATTGATTACAATTGAAACTCGAAAGAAATGGCAAACGATATGGAATAATGAGTCAAAAGGAAGACATTTGTATCAGATTCAAAAGTTTATTGGAAAGGAGAGGAAAAGATATCGAAATAGGAAAAAAGATATAATTATTTCAAGGCTAAGAATAGGTCACACAGCATTAAACTACAGTCTTTTTAAAATAGGGAAACATGAAACAGGAAATTGTGACAAATGCGGAGATCCAGAAACAGTACAACATATTATTTTTGAGTGTACTGCGTATGTAAGGGAGAGAATGAAGTTCATACAAGAGTTGAGAAAAATAGGGATTAATGGGAATTCAATAAAAGCATTGTTAGGAAACGAGATAAGACAAACAAGAGTTAATGAAATATTATTCAAATATCTAAAAGATACAGGAACAATTAATAGGATTTAGTTATAGGATTCTTTTTTTTTGGGGGGGGGGGGGTATAGCGCAGTCTTCCAAAATTGTGCACTCCACACTCCAGATCAGTAGGTGGCGGAAATGCACCTTTTACGTTGGCCTGCCAATCCGCCATAAAACAACAGAAGAAAAAGAAGAAGAAGAAGAATGTATGCTTTGCTTTGTGCAGGCGGTCTGGAGCGGAGTATGTCGGATTTCGGGGTAAAACTCCTCTTGGACGCGATGGCGACTCTGCATCGAACAAGACGAACTCAAAGAAGAGAAGCTAGCGGTAAATATATGTTAGATTACTGCCTGCTAAGCTAAAAGCAGCCTAGCCTAAGCTACGGCTAATAGCAGCCTAGCCTAAAGCTACGGCTAATGGTAGCCTTGCAAGAACAAGCTTTATTAAAGTGCATTTTTTGTGATTCACAGGAAGCAGTACGCCGTCTTCACAACTCGGAGACTAATTGCAGGCGCTATGAACCGGAGCAAGGGTAAGATTTAAAGAATATGCTTTCATTCTGCGGTAAAAGGAAAATGGATACGGATGGATACCGATCATAGCATAGCATAATTTTGTTTTCACAGACTACTGTCGCCTCACAATGAGGCGGTGACCTCCTATTTGCTCGGAGCCATATCAGCAAGTCCAGATTTGCACGATGTTGATAAAGACGACATTGTGTGTAAGTGACTTGTTTTAATGTTTTCTCCTTCCTTGTTACTGTGACTTGCGTTTGATTTTTTATTCATATCACTCTCATTTAATTGTTTTCCAGCTGCCTGTAAGACGTATTTTGAGACGGTACGCAGGAGCTTCAGATATATGCGGCCTGCCAACACGCTGCGTGCGGAGGCTGAAGCAATCTGCTCGGAGTCGGGCCAGAAGAAAGAGGGTAAGACTTTATTTGGTGACTATTTTTCAGGTGCATTGATAGATGTGTTGTGTCCATACGCAGTGCGCTGCTTCATTGTTTTTTTTTTCAGCTGCTGAAAGCGAGGCAGAGTGTGCTAGTAGATGAGGAAGTGGAACTCTGGAAGTCCGCCACCGTCGGCCTCACGTCCGACGAAGAAGATGGCGTCGTTGGCGGTGTCTCTGGATGGATTGTACGGCCGCCGCCATTTCGTAGGCCGGATCTCACTGAACTCTGTGTTAAGCTGCGGTCCCGGTTAGAAGCGATGCCGAAGTACAGGGCCACGCACAGTAGGCGTCTGCACATCGGACCTGCCTCGGAGGGAATGCTGCCAGTTACCTCCAACCCCGTTCACGGAGTTGTAATTTTTAGATACGCATGTGTTTGGATACGCGTTGTATATAGTTGTGTGTGTTTTAATAAAGCTCTTTCTTTGCATAAACAGCTTCCTGGCAAATGTTCATTTCCTGTATAAATTCATTCATGTCCTTGATGGTAGCCTAATAATTGTGTAGTAGTGTAGGATAACATAAATACACAGCATATGAATGAATAAATATATGAATAAATAAATATATTAATGAATAAATATATATTCATAAATAAATATATATATATATATATATATATATATATGTAAATTTATATGTAAATATATATATAAATGCCAACCAATCACGAGCGACTTTACTTGTTTAAAAAGAAGTGGTTCCGTCCAATACTCAGTAAGAAAATTAAAGCCTGGCGTGGCCACGTGTGGTTTTGCTGCCAATCACGAGCGATTTCACTTGTTTGAGAATAGTGGTTTCAGCCAATACTGAGTAGGTTATTCAAGCCAGACCTGGCCAGCCGCGCGGGTTTGCTGCATTCATATGCTAATTAGGGCCATTAGTACAGCTGATCGCTCTCCACATACGTCAGAGTCCGTTTCCGACAATTTGTGGCACGACAAACGCGGACAAGCACGGGTTGCAAATTGTCGGAAACTGACGAAAATCAGGGAGATCTGCGGGAGTTTACGGGGGTTTACGGGGACGAAAATCTCACTTTTCATGCAGTGATATTTTCAAACAAAATGCTCAAATTAAAGAATAATGTCAGATGTTATATCAGAAATGTATCAGAAGATTTTGAATGGATGCATCTAGTTATGAGGGGAAAAATAACAAATTTAATTTGAACAGAAAGATGGGTGTGTGAGATTATTATGATTATAATTATGATTTAAATTATTATTTTTAAGCTCTGCTTATTTCTTCATTTCCCTCAGTAAACTGAATATTTATGCAACCCCATGTTGGGGGATTTCAGCTTCTGGAGTTCACTGAGGCCAGGGATCTTGGGTGGTCTGGTGAATCTCTGGGTCCTGGGCTAGTGGCGGACTTGCTTTGTTTGGCTGAGCTGGATTGTCCCTCATCCTGCATGGTTCTACATTGTTCTATGTCGTTCTACATTGCAGTATGCTTCCTTTTGTTTTAACTTTAAGATGATCTCTGGCACTCGCTCAGGCCTCCTGGCCACGGTTGATGCTGTAGTGGTGTGGGAGTGGAAAGTACAAGTGATGGCCAGTTGAGCTAAGTTTTGGTTGAAAATGCTGGGAACTTTCCACTATTTCTGCCAGTCTAGTAATGTAGTTTACCTTCTTTGATCCTGGATGTAGTTTAAGTTGATTAAGTAAGTCAATGATACAATTATTTATCTAGCTCAAGAGAGGCTTGACAAAATTAATGTGACATTTGAAAAGAATGTTAAGGACTCTTGGTTCCTCAGTCTTCTCCTTATGAAGGTTCCCTAAATTCAATAGATTTTTCTGGGTAATCATCGCATTGCTGTGATTATCCCTGTTGTTGGTACACTTGCCCTTCATTCAACTCTCTATAAATACGTTTTTATACATATACCTACATACATAATACTCAAAATTTTCAACAATATAGAACCAGGATGGATTGGGGTGGAGTCTATTGTTTTCTACAGAGCAGGAGAAGCAGCAGGAAACAAAGAACAGAATAATTTGTCTCTTTTGCCTGCAAGCTTGATGAATAAACCCTCAAATGGAATCTAAATGCTTTGGACACTGGACTTCTTTTAGCTTGCATATAAAACCCAACTTCAGGGCATTAGAAAAACACCTGTCAGGCTAATAATCAAGCTGATAGTGATTGCCAAATAAAGCATTTTAGAGATCATGAACTCATCTAAAGACCTAACTTATCAGAATTTCTGCAGAAGTGTTTCTGTATAAAATAAAACATCTGAGTCAAGAGCCAAGAGTTTTAAAGCATGTATGTATGTATGTATGTATGTATGTATGTATGTATGTATGTATGTATGTATGTATGTATGTATTAATGTATGTATGTATGTATGTATGTATGTATGTATGTATGTATGTATGTATGTATGTATGTATGTATGTATAGACAGACAGACATTGATAGAGTTTTGTAAAAAGTTCCTTTCTCAGTCTGAATTCTGAGTGGGAGAACTTTTGTTTATCTGCTAGAGTGCTGATCAGAATGAGCTGGATTTAGAGCTGATTGCTGGATTGTTCGAGTTTGTTCAGAGGAGGGCCGTTAATTGGAGTCTGGAAGATGTGGGCTTTAGGCCAACTGCTGGGCTCTTAATGCCTGCAGAATATTTAGAGCACAATCACTGCAGCTTTGAAGATAATTTCTTTAATTTTGGTCAACAAACTATTGTCTCATTTTCCTATTCTTACAATTGTCTGTCTGTCTGTCTTTCTATCTGTCTGCCTGTCTGTCTGTCTGTCAGTCAGGCAATAAAACAAACCCTTAATAATAAATTGGAAGCCAGCAACAACATTTCCATTTTGCTCACTGGGTGTGGTCATTGGAATGACTCACTGAGTAGGACAACCAGCAGGGGGAAAGGGTGAATGCGGCTTTAGGTACACAGAGCAACTTAAATAATTATGAAGACTTTAAGAAAATTACAACAACATAAAAAAGTTCTTACCAGTTGTTATTATGCACTTAACCAGAAAAAGTAATTCCAATCAAGTATTACAAGCTCACACAACATTCCACAGTTCTAAACACAAGGCACCATGCAGGGTCTGTGCCAGTGTTTGTTTACATTTCTTCCTTCTGCAGTCCCTGGCACTTTCTACACAATGACATCTTGCAGGTCATGCACAAGCTATGAGCAGTTAGTGCCAAGTCACATACTGTTTTCTAACATGACACATTGGCCATTGTCTCATACACAAATATCCTGTTAGCTGCAATGATGCTAGTAAATTGTCGTTTGAAGAGCCACGGAAGACTTTCTTTGACTTTCTTTTTTAATTTATGTTCTCTCACAAAGCCATGTTCCACTGCAAAGATGAGACTGAAATGGGAGGACCCATTTAACCCTTTATATTTCAGTATTGCGCACAACTGAATCATATCATTTTAAAGTATGTTTTGAGTTTAAAAGTCCCCCATTCAACAGACTTTTAGGAATTTAAGGCTTTATTTTTTTATTTTTTATAAGTATAGAGCGAGTGGCTGGGTGTCACCGGGCCGATAACCGGATTCTCTTCAGAGATGGGAAACACAGTTTCACTGACTGGAATGTCAGGCTGATCACGACTAGGAGCTAAAGTCACTGAACTGATGATGAGCTGACACTAGCTGACGCTGAGGGAGCAACAGTATCCATGAGGGGAATCCAAGCCGCGGTCAGTGAAACAGTCCAGGATCAGTAACCAGCAGAATCCAGGAAAGAGTACAAAAATCACAGTAGAAAGAGCAGACAAGAGCAAAGCAAAAACTCAAATATCCAAAACAGGAAACAGGTCAGAATCAGAATTACAGACAAAACTCTCTTGATTCTAGTGTCACTATCACTGCAGCTCTAACAATCTGGCGCCGATCGTAGGCAAACCACATAAATAGCTAAGGTACCCATATGAAAAGTATTGGCGTTAATCAGCCTCCAGGCCAGTTAGGCTACGTTCACACTGCAGCCTGAAGTGACCCAAATCTGATTTTTTGGCCCATATGCGACCTGTATCTGATCTTTTCATGGCTGTCTGAACAACACAGAGACGATTTTTTCCAGTCCAACCCAGGCCCTTGGCTATGTGATCCTGAATCCGATATGAATCCGATCTTTTCAAATGCAACCTGTGTGTGAACGGCCAGGTCGGATTAATCCGACTTGAACGCCATTAATAGCCGACAAAGGCAACTATTCTGCATCTTGCTACGCAGAAGCGGCAAGAAAAACTACAACCATGGCAGATGATGATGCGGAGAGCAGTATTTATGTTTAACCATGCGCGCCGATACTACCATCCATGTTTACTTCCATAAACATAGAGCATGCCATTGCGTCCTCTACTGCGCACAGGAGATCACATACAAGTCGCATATATTTGGAAATGTGAACGGCAACGCAAAAAAAATCGGATTTCACACAAAAAAAATCTGAATTTACCATCAAGGCCTGCAGTGTGAAC
The DNA here is from genome assembly GCF_016077235.1 of Cyprinodon tularosa. Lineage (NCBI taxonomy): Eukaryota > Metazoa > Chordata > Actinopteri > Cyprinodontiformes > Cyprinodontidae > Cyprinodon > Cyprinodon tularosa. Next base: position 384,991 of record NW_024039083.1, on the reverse strand, counting down.
GTTGCCTTAGACAGCTGAGTAGGATTAAATGAAAAAGCCAACCATCAGCGCCAAGACCATGACAAAACCATTGACTTGGACAAGATGATTCTCATCATGGCCGCTTTTCACTCGGCTGCAAACTGCCCTACTGTATGCTAAACTGTAGGTATTGACAGGTATTGACACATTCTTATGTGGTGGTTCACCATGACTAAATATAAATTGCCACTATTTCTGCTGAATGATTTTGCCCTTAGCTACAGTAGTTTGAAAGCTGTTTTAGATTAGCATATCGTATGATCATTTTCCGAACTTTACCTGGTAGTTCATGGTTGAAATAATACAAGTGGGTAAGGTGAATCAAACATCTCCTTTTGTAGATGTGTGTTGGGCAGCCAAGCAAACTATTGTCTATGTAACCCACAGCACATAAGGCCCTACTTCCGGGTTCAATCTGAGTAGTGCGCCCTGTCCCTTTAAAAAGGGGGCGGACCCCTGACCCAAACAGATTGCTCCACAGATGCTACAGCCAACGCTGCTCCTCGCTGTGGCTTCTCTGTTTTTGAAAAAAAAAAACCCGCCTTGACACTCCACCGCTGCTTAATTTACTCTGATGCCTTCACCATAGATCACTTTAGCTTCTTACAACTCTGTAAGTTTGTTTTCATCTATTGGCTCATGATTGATTGTTCATTCAAACTTACTGATAACTTAAATAATACCGCAGATTTACAACTCATAACCTGGTGGACATTCCCTATATGCTCTCTCTAACTCACCGATGAGTAGATGATTTAAGTATATTATTTTTATTCCTTATTTTGAGTTTGTGATGCTGCAGTACACCTGTTGCATGCTATGCTAACATGGGTAGTTAATATAGCTCCCAGACACGCCCACAGCTTCACGCAGACTTAATTTTTTTGATTAATTCAGAGGGAAACTTTTCCCCAACCAAGAAGCAGTAAGATTTTTTCCCAAGCAGTAAATGTATTGGTCATACATCATTTTATGCTTTGGGTTAATTATAGAACTTTGTTTGGAACTTTTCCAGCCTTAGAAGCCATGGTTCTTTTTTGTTTAAATAGATCTGATTGTTTATTGATATGTTTTGCGCAATACAAATAAGATTGAACTGTTGAAATAATTTGGGTTTTTGTTGACCCATGATTTCATTTTTGAATGATAAGTGCACTTTAATTTAACTTGAGATATTTAGAAACATTGAAGCTTCATAAAGAAATCTTGTTTATTTAAATTATTCGATGTGTCTTAGTGCTGTGATTTATGGCATAACTAACTGACTTATTGTTTTTATTTATTGCTAAGATTAAATTTATTGTTTATTATTTTACTAATTTATGATTCTGGCCTGATTTCAGGTCAGGTTTTTTTGTTGTGTGCTGTTCCTTTGACTGTCCATTGGGTGGCGAGCTACCAGAGAACCACCGATACAGTGTGGTAGGAAAAAGTTCTCACAAACCTGGATCCTCTGATTTTGTTTTCCCAATGGACCTCATGAACTGTGAACCTTTAACTAATTGAACTGAAGAGTTAAATTTTTTTTTTTGCTCTTTTGAATTATCCTGTTGGAATATATTTGGGTTTTTTTTTTTTTTTTTTTTTCTTTGAAATTATATTGATTATCACATTTGTGTGTATATTCTATTAATTCATATCCATATAAATTATATAATATAGCTCATTAACATGTATATGTAACCCATACTCTTTCTATTAGAAAATAAATATACAACTATTAATCATAATTTTCTTTCTTGTGCTTATTCACACCCCTTGACTCTTCAGCCGAATCTACTTCTGAGCTCATTTTGCAGTCAGCCAAGCCCAAGTGTTACAAGTGGCGAGCTAGCCAGGAGTCAAACGGTGTGAATAATCTTCTGATTTAAAAATGGATTTTGTTGTGCAAACAGGTATCAATATAGCACAAGCTGTTTTGATCTCGGGTGTAACTAATACTTCATCTGATAATGAAATCCTTGATATATTACGCACACATGGCTCACTTAAAACAGTTCTATCGGTTTCTGATCCAAAAAGCACCTTCTATAAAAACCTTATCGTTGAGTTTGAAGAAGCAAGTAGCTTTTCTGCTGTAAGTTCACTTCTGCCCTATAGATATAAATCCGAGTCTGCTGCTAACCGCGTGTACTGCGTCACTGCTCTCAAAGATGAGTATGCTGCCACAGCGGGGAGCAGCAGCCATATCCCTGACTACATCCACAGTTTTAAATAAATGGCTGAAAAGAGTGGGACAAGTTTTGAGCACATCCTCAAAACTGTGATGGACCAGATCCACCAGCATTTGAAGACACAAGGAGCAATTGAAACTGGAAATGGAGAGGATGCAGAACCAGAAGAAACCAAAATGACCGGTTTAACCACCGCACCAGCTGCGCCTGAGGTACAAGCTCCATTGGTTGCACCTCAACCCTCTCAGCCATCCCCTCTTTCTACAGGCACCGAACAACTCGGCGCACGACCACGCAAAAGCTACCAACCGGATCCCATACATAGTGGTTCTACACAAAGATTTTCTCTGAACCCTAATGATCTCAATCCTCCTGAAATTCAGAGGGTTGTTGTTGAACATGTAGTGAGGAACACTGACCTGACTGCTCCAGTTTCCCTACGCCTTCGCTAATTTTCTGGACGTGTTCCGAAGCCCAGTAATGAAGCAGACTATGAATCATGGCGTTCACAAATTGAACTACCGTATTTTCACGACTATAAGGCGCACTTAAACGTCTTTTTTTCCCCTCAAAATGTGCGGTGCGCCCTTTGGTGCGGTGCGCCCTATGTGTGTTGTAACTGCGACTTTTGAGACCACCTCATTGAGGAGATGATGAAAGAGTGGCTGAGGGAGGTGAATGTAAGGAGACCAGGTGTTTTTTTTCCACTCATCACCTTCGCTGTTAATATGTAACTCCATGCGTGCCCATCTCACAGCTGATGTGAAAAACATGGGGAAACAAATTAACGCTGTGCTCGCTGTTCAACCGCTCGACATCGGTGTGAACCGGACCCAGCAGGTGCAGCAGAAGCGGCGAGTTTACATGCAAAGTCAATGGTTGACACGTGTATAGGTGCAGCAAAAGGTCCCGCAGCGCGTTTTGAGCAGCAGGTGCAGCACGTCGGGAGCGTTTAAGCATCTGACGCACCGCCAACGCGCTGCTGCTGCTCGAGATGGAAAAATTGAAGTTTTGCTGCTGGACGTGCCGCATCAACCAATCAGTGAAGCTGATCTGGGAGCTGACAGCGAGACAGACACAGCACTCTGATGACATATGATATTAAATGAAAAAGGCTGGATGGATGAGGAGATGATGAAAGCGTGGCTGAGGGAGGTGTATGTGAGGAGACCAGGTGGTTTTTTCCACGCATCACCATCGCTGCGTGCCCATCTCACAGCCGATGTGGGGAAAAAAAGGTGAATCAAATGAACGCTGTGCTCGCCGTTATCCCGGGGGGTCTGACACAGGAACTTCCACCGCTCGACATCTGTGTGAAGCGGCCGTTCAAAGTAAGGCTGCGAGCGGTGTGGGAGCGATGGATGACAGACGGAGACCACAGTTTCAGGATAAGTGGAAGGCAGCGCCGGGCAAGTTACGCCACCGTTTGCGGATGGATTGTAGATGCTTGGACTAACGTGTCTGCTGGCTCTGTCATTCAAGCTTTTGCAAAAGCCGGCATTATTTCTGAGGAGCTGCGCTGCACGGAAAGTGACTGACAGCGAAGGAGGGGAAATTGGCATGTCTGATTTAGCGCAGCTGTTTTATTCAGAAACAGAGGATGATGACTTTGATGGGTTTGATTAATACTTTGTAATAAATACTTGAATAAAGCACAATCATACTCAGTTTTGCTCCCGCTCTATTTTTCTACCTGAAAACTTAATTCAACAGCAGCCTCTGGGCTGGGTCTCCTCCTCTTCACCGCGGTGGCTGGCAGGTGTTTTTTCATCTAAATAATCTAAATCTTGCAGCTATATTTGCTGTGATCAGTGGGAATAAAGTAGTTGTAATATGTTTTTAAGTGAGAAAGTCCACCTGAAAACTTAATAATTGCAGTCAGTTCATCCAGATTATCTATTTCTGTCGGAGGCGCTCAGACCCCCACATACCAGCGGTGCACCGACAGTAGAAATCCGTTCAACAGCAGCCTCTAGGCTGGGCAGCCTCCGAGTTCATGCAGTGGCTGGCAGGTGTTTTTCATCTAAATAATTTAAACTGCAGGCACCAGGATACCGACAATAAAAGCGAACATATTCCGTCGGCAGGCTTCAGGATTTTAACCTCTTACACCCTAAGGGGGTATAAATAAATTTCTGCCTGACAAAAACACACAAAAGTAAATAACTTATAGCCTCAAAGCTATTAGATTTAAGAAGAAACTTTTGGGACGTCTGTAAAGGTAAGATGTCATAGAATGGTTTTCTGGTGTCAGCACCATTGTAGCTTTGACCCTGCCTGAAATATTAGGGACAAAATACAAAATATTTTGCATTTTTTGGACCTCGCCAAAATTTTCTTTGAAATAAACATTGCAAAACACTACCAAAATATTATTTATAGCACAAAAAAGTAGTACAGACTTTTAAATCTAAATGTTGTGTAAAAATATACAAAATGTGGACTCAATCAGATGAATCATATTTATTTTAGAATGTTATTAGTGAGAAATTTCTTAGGCGGAGAGGCCATTTTGGCACATTTATCCATAAATGTCACCAAACTGTGCCAAATATGTTTTTTACATCAATACTGGGGGTTTGGTAAAATTACGAGGTCATGTAGCAGCTGGACCCGCCGGTGGGTCCGTAGGGTTCAAGGGGTAAAGTTAATTTAGGGGTGACCACAGCGCTGTGTCATCTGCGATGTGTCTGTCTCACGGCCGGCTGCCAGGTTTGCTTAATACTTTGTAATAAATACATAAATAAAGCACAGTCATACTAAGTTTTGCCCCCGCTGTATTTTTAAATACGCAGTAGAGGTATTTAAAGGTAGTAGAGGACATGTACCTGTATATAAAAAAACGCGCCCTATAGTCCGGTGCACCTTATGTGTGTGTTAAATACAGAAATGGGACACATAACTGAGAGTGCGCCTTTTAGTACGGTGCGCCTTATGGTCGTGAAAATACGGTATTACTTGCAGACCCAAGCCTTTCTTCCCTGCATGTAACTAGGAGGATCATTGAGAGTTTGCTGGTTCCTGCTGCTGACTTGATTAAAGGTTTGGGCCCTAACACTTTGCCAGCTGTGCTACTGCGTCATCTAGATTCAGTTTTTGGCACAGTACAAGACACTGAAGAGTTATATGCCCAGTTCCTGAACATACTCCAAAACCCAGGTGAGACAGCATCATCTTACCTCCAGCGGCTTCAGCTTATGCTGACAACTGTATGGAAAAGAGGAGGAGGGAATGCTAATGATATGGACAAACAACTGCTGAAACAATTTGTGCGTGGATGCTGGAACAATGACATTATCACTAAGTTGCAGCTCGAACAACGCAGAGGCAATCCACCACCTTTCTCTGAACTGCTGCTGCTTCTGCGCACAGAAGAAGACAGGCAAAAGAGCTGCTGATGAAGTACATCGGGTCAAGTTCTTCCAAGCAAAAGGTTACCATTCAGTCACAAAGCACTTGTTCATGTGGCCACACAAGTTCTAGTGATGAGCTTAAAGAGCTGAAGAACCAGATCCAGCAACTCCAATGCCAGATGTCATCCTTCCTGAAAGCCCAGAAGAAAATCGAGTCAAGGCCAGCACCACGCCAGTCCAGCTGCCCTTCACCTCAGTCATCAAACCATCCAAAACCTTGGTATTGCTTTAACAGTGGTGAGGATGGACATATCTCTTCAACCTGTAAGAAAGCATCAAACTCCCGCCTGGTTGACCAAAAGAAAAAACAACTGCGGCAAAAACAACAAGCATGGAACACAAAGCAGAATCAGTCAAATTAGCAGCAGCTTCTGTGACGGGACACCCAGGAGCTGCAACTAAAAGCTGTCCTAAAGAACCACCCAGACTGCCAAGAGGCCTTGTGGGGACAAAATGTACTGGCCAAATACAAATAAAAGGAAATGCATTCAACTGTCTTTTTGACACTGGCTCCCAGGTCACAACAGTGCCACATTCCTTTTATAATGCACATCTCAATGACCATACGATACAACCTCTGAACAACATCCTTGAAGTAGAGGGGGCCAACGGACAATGTGTGCCATATTTGGGCTACATTGAATTAAACATTACATTTCCACCTGAGTTTCTGGGTACCACCATCTCCATAGATACATTAGCACTAGTGGTTCCAGACTTAAAGCAGTCCCAACCCTTAATTCTGGTTGGTACTAACACACTGGATTTGGCCTATAACCAGATTCAGGACAAAAATTCCAGTCAGCTTTGTCAGCCTGTTACTTCAGGTTACCAAGCTGTTGTCCAGATTCTTCATCATCGCCAGAGGTGTAATTTGGATGGCAATTATGTTGCTTTGCAGCTTCCCGAGGCATACATCATCTCTGCTGGCCAAACAACTGTCCTTGAGGGTACCCTGGCCACTCGGTCACTGCAAGGAGAAAAATCTGTTCTAATTGAACATCCAACTTCATGCACCCTGCCTGGTGGTCTCATAGTCAAGACATGTCTTGCTGACTTGTCACCTCGCCAGCCATGCCAATTGATATTGATTACAAACGAGTCTGAACATGCCATTTCCATCCCAGCATGAACAACCATTGCAGAAGTCAGGGCTTTCCAGACCATTTATACCAACCAACAAAGCAGCTATTCAATTCAATCTACAAATAGCTCATCATCATTTCAGTATGACTTTGGAGACTCCCCATTAACACCTGAGCGGAAACAGCGAATCACAGACCAGCTCAACAGCATTCCTGAAGTTTTTGCAAAGCATGACCTAGACTTTGGCAGGACAGATAAAGTTAAGCATCATATTAACCTGTCTGATCCTAGTCCTTTCAAACAGCGGCCCAGGCCAATTCATCCTCAGGACATTGAAGCTGTAAGACAACATCTACAGGAGCTGTTGGAGTCTGGAGTAATCCGTGAGTCAGAATCACCATTTGCATCCCCCATAGTAGTTGTGTGTAAAAAGAACGGGAGTATCAGGTTGTGTATAGACTACAGAAAACTCAATTTGCAAACTATCAAAGATGCCTACCCTCTGCCCAAACTCGAGGACACTTTCTCTGCCCTGTCTGGATCTACCTGGTTTTCAGTTCTTGATTTAAAATCTGGTTATTATCAGATTGAAATGGAGGAGTCTGATAAGGCAAAAACTGCTTTTGTCTGTCCTCTAGGTTTCTATGAGTTCAACAGGATGCCGCAGGGAGTGACAAATGCTCCAAGCACGTTCCAAAGACTCATGGAGAGATGAATGGGAGAGATGAACCTAAAAGAAGTCCTGGTTTTCATCGACGACCTCATTGTTTTCGCACCAACTCTCGAAGAACACGAAAAAAGACTGTTAAAGGTCTTAAATCGACTGAAAGAATTTAGTCTGAAATTGTCAGTTGAAAAATGCACCTTCTTTCAGACATCAGTCAAATATCTCGGACATGTTGTTTCTAAAGAGGGCATAGAAACGGACCCTGACAAAATCAAGACTCTTACTACATGGCCAGTCCCCCAAAACCTAAAAGAACTACGGTCGTTTCTTGGATTTGCTGGATATTATCGGAGGTTTGTGCAAGGATACTCCACCATCCTTAAACCCCTTCATGATCTCACCGCCGGTTACCCTCCAGCACAAAAAAAAACTAAAACCAAAAATAAAGTCTAACACATATTTAAACCCTAAAGAACCATTTGGAGGCCGTTGGTCAACAGAGTGTCAAGAAGCATTTGAAACTATCTTTGCAAAACTCACCTCTGCGCCATCTTAGCCTTTGCAGATTCCCAGAAGCCCTACATATTGCATACAGATGCAAGTTCCACTGGTCTTGGAGCGGTCCTCTACCAGGAACAAGAGGGAGTTAATAAAGTTGTGGCTTATGCCAGCCGAGGACTTTCCAAGAGTGAAGCAAAATACCCTGCTCACAAAATGGAATTCCTGGCTCTCAAATGGGCTGTCTGTGAAAAATTCCATGATTATTTGTATGGGGCAGAATTTACTGTTGTAACCGACAGTAATCCATTAACATACCTCTTCACATCTGCTAAACTTGATGCCACAAGTTATAGATGGTTATCAGCACTGTCTACTTTCAATTTTAAAATTGTTTACAGAGCTGGTAAACAGAATGCCGATGCTGACGGTTTGTCCCGTAGACCCCATGGTGAATTGATTAATGATTCTGTTTCCAAGAAGGAACAAGAACGTATACTCAAATTCACCCAAACACATTTAGATGACTCGGCATGTGTACTTCTCAACTCACAGACCATTAGTGCTCTCTTCAACCGTCATTTGCTTTTTAGTCCAGACGCCGATCCTGACCATTCCCTGGTTTTGTCGCTGTCTGTACATTCTGACAGTGTGCCAGACAGTTTCACAGATGACACACAGTTCACCTCTTCTGTACTTCCACAACTCTCTGCTGCTGAACTTGTGTCCAAACAACGAGCTGATCCAGTCATTCAGCATATTATTGCACAACTGGAGCACGGAGAATCTGTACCACCACTGCTCAGAGAGCAACTCCCAGACCTACCTCTTTTACTGCGAGAAGTAAATAAAATGGAGCTCCGTAACAACCTTCTCTTCAGAAGAAGACAGGTGGGAGAAAAGTACCAACTTGTGCTGCCGGAAGAGTACCGAGCTGATGTCTTAAATCAATTACATAACCAAATGGGACACCTAGGCTCTGAAGGAACACTGGACCTCGTTCGTTCCCGGTTCTACTGGCCACGAATGGCTGTTGACATAGCAACTAAAATAAAAACCTGTGAAAGATGTATAAGCCGTAAGTCCCTTCCTGAACGTGCTGCACCTCTCGTGAACATCCAAACAACCCGTCCTCTTGAGCTGGTCTGCATAGACTATCTGTCTGTAGAACCAGATGGTCGAGTCAAAGACATTCTAGTTATGACAGATCACTTCACAAAGTACGCCGTCGCTGTGCCAACTGCAAATCAGAAAGCTACAACTGTCGCCAAGTGTCTCTGGGATAATTTCCTCGTGCATTATGGAATACCAGAGCGGCTTCTGAGTGACCAAGGTGCAGACTTCGAATCAAAGATCATTAAAGAACTTTGTGAAATGGCTGGAATCAATAAAGTCCGAACCACTCCTTACCACCCAAGAGGAAACCCTGTTGAGCGGCTCAACAGAACTTTACTAGACATGTTGGGAACTCTAACCGATCAGGAAAAGTGTCACTGGAAAGAGTTTGTAAAACCCCTGGTGCACGCTTACAACTGCACCAAGAATGACTCTACTGGGTTCTCACCATACGAACTGATGTTCGGCCGTCAACCGAGGCTTCCTGTTGATCTAGCCTTTGGACTACCATTGACTGATGATGAGCCTGAATCTCATTCCCAATACGTTCAGAAACTAAAATCTCATCTTGAAGACAATTATAAACTGGCAATCAACAACTCAAAGAAACTAATGGAACGAAACAAACTGCGCTTCGACCGCCATATAACTGCTTCTGAACTGGCTATTGGGGACAGAGTTCTGGTGAGAAATGTACGGTTAAGGGGTAAACACAAGCTGGCTGACAAATGGGAACGCGAAATATACATTGTAACAAAGAAAGCAGAAAACCTTCCAGTGTATACAGTGAGACCTGAAGGTAAAGAAAAACCTTTAAGGACTCTACATCGAGACCTACTGCTGCCATGTGGATACTTGTCTGCAACAGTACCTATGAAACCTGAAAACAATGCTAGAAAGCCTCACCCCTCTTCTCCAACAGATCCTGTTGAAGATATGGAGGATGATTATGACGATGACTTAGTTCTGCATATACCTGTTATGCCTGAACCATTGAAATTTTCTACTGTTATTGAAATCCCGCCTAACCCACAGTCTTCTCATACAACTGAATTGCCTGTTAATCCTGAGAATACTGAACCTGCAACTATGGAAACAGAACCTTCCACAATGGAACCTGAGCCTTCAGCTGCAGAGGATGCAGTGGAAGTCGTCGCTGACCACAGTGAGGTTCAATCTGATCAGACTATGCCTGTTGAAGCCTCCTGTCCAGAAGGAAACTCACCTTCTTTGGAGCCCTCCAGCGAAGACCTAGGAAGTGACCCACCTGAACATACTGAACCAACCTTTCACCGTCCAGTCCGTAAAAGGAATCCACCAGATAGACTCCAATATTCTAAACCCGGCCATCAGCTCATGAAAAGCATCCAAAGCCTTTTCCATGGGTTGAGCTCCATGTTCACCGTCGCCCTTCTGGAGGACAAGGAAGATGTGGTCTTTGGATCGTATCAGCCAGTCATCAGCTGTCAGCCGAGTCCATGTCCGAGGACGTACATGAGAAAAAGGGGGGAAAGTGTAACCCACAGCACATAAGGCCCTACTTCCGGGTTCAATCTGAGTAGTGCGCCCTGTCCCTTTAAAAAGGGGGCGGATGGCGGACCCCTGACCCTAACAGATTGCTCCACAGATGCTACAGCCAATGCTGCTCCTCGCTGTGGCTTCTCTGTTTTTGAAAAAAAAACCCGCCTTGACACTCCACCGCTGCTTAATTTACTCTGATGCCTTCACCATAGATCACTTTAGCTTCTTACAACTCGGTAAGTTTGTTTTCATCTATTGGCTCATGCTTGATTGTTCATTCAAACTTACTGATAACTTAAATAATACCGCAGATTTACAACTCATAACCTGGTGGACATTCCCTATATGCTCTCTCAAATCATCTACTCATCGGTGAGTTAAAGTATATTATTTTTATTCCTTATTTTGAGTTTGTGATGCTGCAGTACACCGGTTGCATGCTATGCTAACATGGGTAGTTAATATAGCTCCCAGACACGCCCACAGCTTCACGCAGACTTTATTTTTTTTATTAATTCAGAGGGAAACTTTTCCCCAACCAAGAAGCAGTAAGATTTTTTTCCCAAGCAGTAAATGTATTGGTCATACATTATTTTATGCTTTGGGTTAATTATAGAACTTTGTTTGGAACTTTTCCAGCCTTAGAAGCCATGGTTCTTTTTTGTTTAAATAGATCTGATTGTTTATTGATATGTTTTGCGCAATACAAATAAGATTGAACTGTTGAAATAATTTGGGTTTTTGTTGACCCATGATTTCATTTTTGAATGATAAGTGCACTTTAATTTAACTTGAGATATTTAGAAACATTGAAGCTTCATAAAGAAATCTTGTTTATTTAAATTATTCGATGTGTCTTAGTGCTGTGATTTATGGCATAACTAACTGACTTATTGTTTTTATTTATTGCTAAGATTAAATTTATTGTTTATTATTTTACTAATTTATGATTCTGGCCTGATTTCAGGTCAGGTTTTTTTGTTGTGTGCTGTTCCTTTGACTGTCCATTGGGTGACGAGCTACCAGAGAACCACCTATACAGTGTGGTAGGAAAAAGTTCTCACAAACCTGGATCCTCTGATTTTGTTTTCCCAATGGACCTCATGAACTGTGAACCTTTAACTAATTGAACTGAAGAGTTAAATTTTTTTTTTTTTTGCTCTTTTGAATTATCCTGTTGGAATATATTTGTTTTTTTTTTTTTTTTTTTTTCTTTGAAATTATATTGATTATCACATTTGTGTGTATATTCTATTAATTCATATCCATATAAATTATATAATATAGCTCATTAACATGTATATGTAACCCATACTCTTTCTATTAGAAAATAAATATACAACTATTAATCATAATTTTCTTTCTTGTGCTTATTCACACCCCTTGACTCTTCAGCCGAATCTACTTCTGAGCTCATTTTGCAGTCAGCCAAGCCCAAGTGTTACATTTAGGATTGTTCAAACAGGATCAGATGACCAAAAGTAACAGTTAGATGATGTATTTGATGCCACAAATAAAATCTACAGTATTTGACATTCTGGTAGTGCATGTGAGCCTTATTTTTTCTTTTTCTTTTGAATTTTTAACAAGTTGAAATCAAATGTATAACATTGAAAAAACCTTTTGCATAAATGAAGACCCTTACAGAACGTTGGAACTTTTCTTATTCATTCAAAAAATATTCCAAGTTTTACACTTTGAACTTAAGAAGACAGGTTATGGTCTTTGAATTACACTTCAGAGGAATTTCCTTCACAAAAAAATACAACACAAAGATGAAACAATCTAAGCTCTCTCTACTCACAGGAAAAAAAGAAAAAAAAAAAACACTCAAAAGGGGTAAAGATGAAAGATGAGTGAAGTAAAATGTAATTTGAATTTTCCTGGAAACAGAGCTAGGAGAGAGAAAAAAAATATCTAATATCCTGAAGCTCGTTTTTAAAGTAAACAAATCTTGCATTGTTTGAGAATATTTCACTGAAAAAAGCAAGGCTGCAGACAGGAGAGTAGGAAGCTTCCTCTCGAGGTAAAAATAAGTACCTGTGCGTCATTTGTTTGAAACATTGCAGGGCTGGCGTTCCAGCATGCCGTAATTACAGGAAATTGTGTATGAAGGACTCTAAACACTGTAAATGGTGTACTTTCAATGATTGGCTTCATTCTGTTAAGTCTCATTTTAGTAGGTAGCAAAACAAAACTGGTATTAATTTGTGCCATTTGTCTGCAGCATTATCTCTCGCAACATTCAAAATCATCCTCACACACTTGCTTTGATAAATCACTAGAGAAAAACTTTGTTGAGGTTTTACACACAGGATATATATTATGCCATCAAACTATTTGAGATGGAACAGTAAATCTAATAAAAATTAAGTTCAGAACCTGGTCTGTGAACACTTCATCACTGGTCAAGAGGCTACAGAAGCCTTTGTACTTCCTGCAGAGAATGAGGAGAGCCCACCTGCCCCCACCCATCCTCATGACCTACAGAAGCATCATAGAGAGCGTTCTGACCAGCTGTCATTCTCACCAACTCTGCCTTTTTTATGCACTCTCTGCCTACAAAATGACAAAGTTTGTATAAGTCATCAGGACTTTGCAGATGTTTAATTGGTAAATTTCAAAGTATTTGACTTAACAAGAGACTTTCCTATGTATTTCTGTTAAGGCGAGCCCAAAACTCAGCATTTCCCTTTGGGAAATCATCTGACAGAAAATCTGACAAGACCTAAGTGAGATAATTGTAGACCTAAAGAAATGTAGTTCATAAAGTATGTCTGGGAACCATACTAATGAAGAAGGAAATATGTCCTGTGTTCCAGAGTTTAATGGGATTTTAAGTATTAAATTTGAATTTCAAGCATAAAGTAACAGAAAAACATTCAGAAAAGTCTGGTAAAACAGTGTCATTATCTACAGGGGAATACGTTTTTTTTGACAATCTGTATTTAAGGTCAGTCCAGAGGGAATGACTACAATGGCAACATAGAAAGCCAAAGAGTGGTGTTAAGAGAAAATATTTGTATGCTGTATGTATGGTCGCTGAGGGGTGAAAATACCATGCATTACATTAATTTACAGCAAATACAAATACTGTAAATACAAAAGTTAGAATAATCAGAAACCTAGCGCCGGCCAAGAGCTCACAAAACCAAAATTTTATTATAGCCCACCACAATTACAATGAAATAGCACCAGATGCCAGTAGAAACCACAACAACATACACTTTTATAGTTGCACTGTTCTTTTTTCTGAGATGAAATTGTGGATTTTGACAAAACAGATGTAATAGCAGCAGCTATGCATACAGTACGTCCTCCTGCAATGTCGTGTTTATTTTTGATTGTTTGTGGATCCAGCAGCTCTTGCTTTCGTTACAGTTGTATATCAAACCAAACCTTTAAACCATCATACTGCTACTGTATGATTGGCCAACCTGTTTTTAGTCTCAGATTGTCTAAGCTGGAGGGATAAAAGATGGATTGTTGTGAGTTTGTGAATGCACAAATTTGATGGGAGTTTAGCCTGCCGGTAAGTTTGTGTATTTGAGTCTGCTCGTTTAACTCTGTGGATGGTAAAAATATTTCAGTTATCTACAGTATAACAAGAATTATATATTGATTCAGTTTATTCTACCTGCAATAAAAATCAAACCTAATTATTATAAATATAGTTAATACAATTGAAAAAAACAGATTTCTTTGGTTTATTGGATTCTATTTTCATAGTAAAGGAGGATGTATTTTGCACCAGACCAAATGGGTAATGTACTATGTTCCACAGCTGCAGGTGTTGTTTCTGTATGTCATTCACCCTTAACAAAAGTGGATTATGATGTCTAACAAAATACCACAGAAGAAGGTTCGTTTCCTGGGGGGATGAGATGAAATCTATTAGAAATGACAGAATCAAAGACTATTAGAAATGTACTTCTGCCTTATCTACAATCACAATTTTGTGCAAATTCCAACAGTACCCCCCACAAAAAATGAAAGCAAATGAAGATCATCTTAACTGTACTCTAAATAAACGTTTGCAAAGTAACACTAGAGAGGATGACACAAAGGTCATCAGACACAAACTGTTTTGTTTTGCTCTTTATATTTTTGCTATATATTTCTAACACCTACAAATAAAAACACGCCAGATGTTTCATGATCTCTAGTTTCTGTTTTATTTATTTAATTTAGAAGGAAACATTTTAAAGTTATGAAACTAGTATGACTGGGAAAGCCAAACATTCTTCAGTCTTAGCTTTAATCAGCTGAAAGCAGAAAGGCTCATGATTTAAACCCAGCAAGCTTTATTACAAACAGTACAGCAGCAGTGATTCCTCTTCAACAGGCAATCAAAGAGTTTGTAGGGCAAACATTGCAGTTTTTACAGTTTTTTTCAAGCTTTATGTAAAAAGAAAATACAATTTGAACTGTACAGACAGAAAATGTGGAAAAGGGGGCCAGATGGCAGAAATGTCGTTCATAGTTTTTTAATGAGCTCTTTATATTAAATTTAGCTTTTTAGCTGAAACTTATTTAACCTGTTGAAGCTGATAGTAATTTCAGTTTGCCTGACAACACAAAGTGACTGGGAGGCCTATTGATCAAAATTAAATTGAATTAATATTTTTTAATCATTTGCAAAAGGTGCATTTAAATGATAACCATAGCATTAATTTTAGTTGAAAAGTTTGCTCAAAGCATAAAGCTGTAAATATTGCAGATCTTGTTTGTGCATGCAGATTTAGCGTGCAATGCATGTTTGCAGTTTTCAGAAAAAGCAAATGGTGTGACTGCTGGTTTAACAACCGCCTTTCAAGCATGCACAGAGATTTCTATTTTGCCTTAAGATATAGTCTCCAGTGTTAACATTGCAACAGAAATTTTTTTTTATTTCAAAGCACATATCAGCTAGTGTCACATTTCAAAATGCACCATGACAAAAAATACATATTTCTGCTAAGAATACAAGTGTGTAAACAAAGGTATTCATACCATTTGAATTTTTATATATTTTATTATGTTGAAACTACAAAAAATATGTTTAAAAAAATTACTGTTTCCAAGTTACTGCACTGTAAAATAGGAGAAAAATTATGCAAACTTCCTTAAAAATTGTTTCCCGATAAATATCTATTGTATATTTATGCCTCTCTTGACCCCACATGGGCTGGAACCTCTTTTTCAATTTAGCACTAATAAATATAATGAAGTAAAAATTTCAGTTGATATAATACCAGTTAAATTCATCTAGCTGTAATATTCATATGTACAATAATGCCTGAAAAACAAAAAAAAGGCTGTAATATGTTTCTGTAGTTTGACATTTTGTCATCTGTTCTGTTTGTTTCATATTTTAGAAAACTTAGTAACAGCTTTCTTTGAAACACTTCTCAGTAATGCACCAGTGGATTATACTTATCAGAGCAAAACACACAGCTACAGTGAAAAACCGACTGAAAAGGTCATTCAGTCTAAAGCTTAAAAAAAAAGCCCTCCAGTCTCTGAGGTACATTTATTTCAGACATCAAAGGCAGACTATTGTGTTGTAGCCTTTAACGGATGCTGGCATCTATACCTCTGTCTCAATTCTAAAACTGCCTCGATTTTGTGTAAGATATCTCATATCACCAGATTTTTGTCAATAAGTGTAGCAACTGCCTTAGAAAATTATTCAGACCCCACAATCATTTTCACATCTTGTTGGGTTATATACTCAACTTTAAAATGTATTTGTTATTGGTGTCACAAAGTTAAGGTGTTTGCTTCTGGTTTTCTTTTGGATATTTTACTTTTGAACATTCACTGTAATCTTTTCATCTTGCCATTCTGCTCCACTCTCTATTACTGTAGTCTGATGATTTTGTTTTTTATTTGATATATGATGACAAGCAAAGCACACATACTTTGGTGGAAGCTGCATGGTTTTAGAAATATTTCGCAGATAATAGCTGAAAGTGTGCTGTGTATTATTATTTTACCTACTTTATTTATACACATACATAAATTTTAATGAATTTGCTTGAGTAAGTGGAATAATCTGTGCAATCTAATCTCTGTTTAACTTAATGTTTTCTGGGAATGGCTCAAAGGTTTGTCAGAGAAAATTGGTGCACAAGGAACCTTTATTCATACAAATATTCTTCCGCTGTAACTTAACAGATCTTAACTAAAGTTATGATATACAAAAAAATATATATGTCCATTGTGCACTCCTGTGAAATATTTTCTCATTGATGGTTTATATTAAGTAAGTGAGTAATATTTATTCATATAGCATCTTTTACAGACATAGAGGTCACAAAGTGCTTCACAAAATTACAATACAAATAAAAATACATTTTCAGTCACAAAAGACATGGTCATAAAACAACCCTTAATCTACTAGAATTTAAATGCTTTCTAAACAAATAGGTTTTCAGTTCATAAACAGAATCAAGTAAGTTCAAAGAAAGCGGAATATCGTTCCAGAGCGGTCTCCCCATGTCCTGTAATGAGTACAAGGGACCATGAGCAGGTTCCTTGTAGACCTCAGCCTCCAAGAGGAGGTATAAGGGCACAACAAGTCTCTTATATAGGAGGGAGCCTGACCGACAAAGGCTCTGAAGGTTAGCACCAGGATTTTGAAAACTGAAAAGAGACATAAACTCTGCAGAAGAAATGGAAACAAACTGCACAGTATTGAGCTAGTTGCTTGCAACAAAGTTCCTAAAAATCAAGTTTAAAATCTGTCACGGTTTGTTTGGAGATTTTTATGAGGACCCAAATGCAGAGGCAGGACCATCAGGGGAAAAAGTCATCAGGAGCCAGGGTAGGATGAAATAAGACAAAGAACCAGCAAAGAGGGACTGCAGAGGGAGTGTATTTATGGCTGACTGAACAAACGTAGAGCTAATGAGCTGATAGGAAGCAGGTGTGACTAGAGCTGCTGAGGAAGCCAAGGGAAAAGAACACAAGGGGGCAACAGAGGACAGACAGAAAAACCTAAGTAACTTAAATGAATCCAGACACACCAATAAATCTAGAAAACAAGGAAAAACCTGGCTAAACTTGAAACTGAAAACTTAAAGAAAAACTACAGAACCAAGATCGTTACAAAAATCGACTCAGATATATTTCCTACTGTTTGCAGATGAACAACTTGTTCCCTAAGTGTTTTTAAGAGCCTTTTCATAGTGTAGGCCAATGATTCAAGTGGCTTGTAAATAGAATATTATAGTGGTGCAGATAAAATTCTTTGATAGAAATCAATGAAATCAGTGCATGTCTTTGAAAAGCCTCCAGCAAGCTAAAAAAAACAATGATCAACATTTCACTAAGAGATAAAAAGACAAATGATATGATGTTATGCATTTGGCATAGCAAGCCTATGAGTTACAATACGGACTGTACTTTTTCCCCCCATGCTTTGAACCATGTAGTTATACAAAGGTGAAGTTTTTCTGTGGCTTTTTCCCAATCGACAGGGGGCGGAAGTCACCTTTGGAAAATTACTGTTGCATGCAAACAAGCTCATGGTTGCATGCAAACAAGCTCATGGGAGCTAGCATTATTCTTTGTCCCTACTCTTATAGAGCTCCCCCTACAGGTTTGGTGGGTGACAGCTCAATATATAGCAGCTTATAGCCCAGTGTGGCTTATACAGGTGCTGGTCATAAAATTAGAATATCATGAAAAAGTAGATTGATTTCAGTAATTCCATTTAAAAAGTGAAACTTGTATATTATATTCATACATTACATACAAACTCATATATTTCAGATGTTTATTTTGTTTAATTTTGATGATTACAAATGACAACAAATGAAAATCTCAAATTCATCATATCAGAAAATTAGAATATTGTGAAAAGGTTCAAAATTGATGGCCCCTGGTGCCACACTCTAATCAGCTAATTAACTCAAACCACCTGCAAAAGCCTTTAAATGGTCTTTCAGTCTAGTTCTATAGGCTACACAATCATGGGGAAGACTGCTGACTTGACAGTTGTCCAAAAGACGACCATCGACACCTTGCACAAGGAGGGCAAGACACAAAAGGTCATCGCTAAAGAGGCTGGCTGTTCACAGAGCTCAGTGTCCAAGCACATTAATAGAGAGGCGAAGGGAAGGAAAAGATGTGGTCGAAAAAAGTGTACAAGCAAGAGAGATAACCGCACCCTGGAGAGGATTGTGAAACAAAACCCATTCAAAAATGTGGGGGAGATTCACAAAGAGTGGACTGCAGCTGGAGTGAGTGCTTCAAGAACCACCACACACAGACGTATGAAAGACATGGGTTTCTGCTGTCGCATTCCTTGTGTCAAGCCACTCTTGAACCACAGACAGCGTCAGAAGCGTCTTGCCTGGGCTAAAGAGAAACAGGACTGGACTGCTGGTGAGTGGTCCAAAGTCATGTTCTCTGATGAAAGTAAATTTTGCATTTCCTTTGGAAATCAAGGTCCCAGAGTCTGGAGGAAAAGAAGAGAGGCACTTCATCCACGTTGCTTGAAGTCCAGTGTAAAGTTTCCACAGTCAGTGATGGTTTGGGGTGCCATGTCATCTGCTGGTGTTGGTCCATTGTGTTTTCTGAGGTCCAGGGTCAACGCAGCCACATACCAGGAAGTTTTAGAGCACTTCATGCTTCCTGCAGCTGACCAACTTTTTGGAGATGCAGATTTCATTTTCCAACAGGACTTGGCACCTGCACACAGTGCCAAAGCTACCAGTACCTGGTTGAAGGACCATGGTATCCCTGTTCTTAATTGGCCAGCAAACTCTCCTGACCTTAACCCCATAGAAAATCTATGGGGTATTGTGAAGAAGAAGATGCAATACACCAGACCCAACAATTCAGAAGAGCTAAAAGCCACTATTAGAGCAACCTGGGCTATCATAACACCTGAGCAGTGCCACAGACTGATCGACTCCATGCCACGCCGCATTGCTGCAGTAATACAGGCCAAAGGAGGCCCAACTAAATACTGAGTGCTGTACATGCTCATACTTTTCATGTTCATACTTTTCAGTTGGCCAACATTTCTATAAATCCTTTGTTTTTATTGGTCTTCAGTAATATTCTAATTTTCTGATATGATGAATTTGAGATTTTCATTTGTTGTCATTTGTAATCATCAAAATTAAACAAAATAAACATCTGAAATATATGAGTTTGTATGTAATGTATGAATATAATATACAAGTTTCACTTTTTAAATGGAATTACTGAAATCAATCTACTTTTTCATGATATTCTAATTTTATGACCAGCACCTGTATAATGTTTCTATGTACCTTTAAAAACAGTGAAAGGTACATAGCCTGCCTTTGAGTTTAGTTCTGTGAACTTTATCATTGCAGATTTTTTAGACCATCTTCTATGTCCTTTGGAAAGAGGACAAAGAAAAAGACATTTTAGTCTAAAACTAAGAGAGCACATTTCTCTTTTTCTTCGGATACATTAGAATTTAGTACATTTTTCTCAACATCAGGCTGGTATTTGTTAACAAAGGACTCGTAATGAAATCTAAATTGGGGTTACTGCAGAAGAACAGTACGTGATTGGACTTCTCAGCCAGATCAGCTGAAAGGGGGCTGATATATATGTGATGTTCCTACCATCTGTTTCTATTTGTTTCATATTCTAGTAGTCTTTTTTTATCAGCTATCCGTGTAACCTCTCTTACTCTTGCATCACAAAAATACAGCCAGTGTCAAAGCTGACAGAAAAGGTCATTCAGTCAAAGCTCAGGGATGTCCTCCAATCCCAGATGCATTTATTTCAGACATCAAAGAGAGACCAGAGTTAAGCACCTGTAATAAACACTATCTCTGCATCAATTTTTCTGCCTATGAACAAAATGGTTCTTTTGTTTCCTGTTTTACTCTCTAGGTTCAGGGCAATTCTTCCCCTCACACTTGGTCTCATTTGTAACTGTCACACCTGCATCCATTGTGGGATCTTTTTCCTCATATATATAAATATATTTTTGACTTGCTACAGTATAAACAGAAATTTTATTGATCTGGAGGGATTTTACTGTATGGTACAAACCAGCATATAGTGGTATATTGTTTAGAAATTGAAGCACCATGAAAGAAATGGATATTATATAAACTAAAACATAAAAAACTTGGCAAACAATTGTATTTGCATTTGTTAGAGACATTTACTTTTTTTCCCCCTTGATGCTTTCCTGTAGATCAGTTTATTTAATCAATATGAATTGGACTTTGACCATGCCGAGCTTTTACTTTACCATGAGGTATTGAAGGGAAAGGCTCTCTGATATTTTTGTATTGACATATAACATGACTATGCACCTTTAAGATTTGAGGAGCAGTGGGAGTTTTCTGGAGATAATGAGCCTTTCTGAGGGATCCAGAGTGGCAGTCTGAGTTTCAAACCAACAATCATATGATCTCTCCAAACTCAAAAACCTTGCTCTTTGAAAAAATACCACTCCCCAGAATAATTATAAATTAATGATAGTCTATGACGAAACCAGGACTTCCAAGACTCCCCACTAGTACGCTGGTCAATTCCTGATGAAAAATATTGACACTTTTGGTAGATAAATATTATATTCAATGCATCTGGTACAATATGCACAGAAAATCAGAAGAGAGAAACACTAAAGACAAATGAGGGACTAAAAAAAAAAAAACCTCTGGAGTTAACAGTACCTGATAATCTATTCTATAAAAACAAAGACAAAAGAACCCCCAAACATTTGACACCGAATAGGACTTCACGGATGGATTGTTCTTTGCATATTGTATTCAGTAATACAATGGAATAACTTTGGTCGTGCTATGTGGGTCATACTTTTTTTTTGCTTTTTTTTATAAATTCAGGAAAATACATTAATATGGTAAAAAGGCCTAAATAACTTCTCAGGTTTATCATTTTTCCTTTAACCTCTTAATATCCACCTCATTTTGGGAAATTCGCCTATTTTGCATACCCAAATGGAAAAGCACATAACTGAGGAACTGTAAGCCCAAATTACCTGTGTGATACATCATTTGAAAGCTAACACCATCTAGTTTCTGAATACCGGTATATACATGAAAATGTGGTGAGTAAAACATCCAAGCTGCATCAGTTCAAACAAGACTCAATGTTTTTTTTTTTTTTTTACTCTTAAAAATAAGTTTTTTTTTGAACAGCAGTTATAAAGACATGCTTTCTTGTTGTGGCTGTTTCGTCATGGTACATTTTTAATTGTGCTTTGGTGCTTGCTATGTCCATAAAATGATCTTTGTGGGTGAATTGTAGAGAATCTAAGCTTTCCAACGATGTCTAACATGTCTACATTGGTAAACATTTTACCAGTGTGATTTTCAAGTATTCTGATTTACTATTTGTAAACGCTTTAAAACGGGTCGCCGGCGACACGGTGGGTTTTGAGAGGTTAAAACGCTGTGTTGAGGTAATGCTTTTGTAAAATGTCGTCAACTTGAAATTCTTTACCTGAGGAGTTAATACTGCATTATAGCAACATGCATCACACAATTTTGGCATCAAACAACACTTTGGTTTATTAGAGCTCCATGTATTAATAAACAAATTTTACCAAGAAATTCCATTTCTGACATTTTATCTAATATAGATTTATATCCACAAAAGGGATTTTAGGTATAATACTTTTGATTTTCTTTTCTACACATTTTCAAGTGTTGCATTTTTTGAATTTCAGAATTAGATAAGGAAATCCATCACAGATGTTTCTGGACATATGAAATCTTTATTTATAAATAAGAGGTGAATCTTTCACACTCAGTGTTTATACTGCTTATAAGCATTACTACCATAAAAGCAAAGCAACTCCATTTGAAATGTCAGAACAAAGATCCAAACATAATACGATTAAATGTCATTCTATGCCTTGAATTTTGTTCCTGGTGTGGCAAGACAGGGATAAAGACACCAGAAAGGAGGTACATAGGAAAATATCCATTAAATGTGATGCACTCTGTTATTGTAATAAGAGGCAATCCAAGGTGTACATGAGAAATGTTTAGTTGGTCAAAATAATGATAAAGGTTGAACTTCACATTTATGAGTGAACTCCAATACATCCTCATTTAAATAGCTATTTAAATGAATTACTGTTTAAAGGCTGCACAATATATGTCTAAACCCTGAGAAAAAAATTAAACCAGAGCTGCGAGGCAGCTTTTGAATTACCGATATATAAAAAGGCAACCTTAATACTCAGCACTCTAGTATTCCTGGGCATACCATCACTCATTATGTGCAAATGATTTTTTTATTAGCTTAAAATCTAATGACTTTGCTGCTCAGAGGCAATATCTTACACAACTGAAAGCGCTGATGAAAACTTCCTAATTTTAATTTTTACTGTGCAGTTGAAAGAACATTGTAAAGTCCAGTGTTATAGATAATTCAGGCCAACATTGTGACTTGATACCCTATGAGCTCATGTTTGTGGTCCATAAAGACAGCAAAGAGTAAAAACGGTTTCCTCCTCAACAAAAGGTGGATGATTGGGAAACCCGCTACACTAAATTAGTCCCTCATTCTATTAAAGTGATGTTTGCTAAATCAAATTGATCATTACGCATTTAGAAAACCCAGAATCTGTAAAAATGCACCATTTTCTCTTTCTTATCTGTGGGAATAAGTTAACCACTTCCGACTCCTCCTTGATTAGTTCTTAAGGCCTGGCACAAGGGTGAGGTAAAATGAGTTTCCCCTGCAGGCTCTCCAGCACACCATTAGTGTGCTTAGCCAAACTCTCCTGCAAGACATAAATTAAGTCTACAGCCCTTTTAAGATCAAGCAACAATCCAAGAAACTAGTCAGCAATGCACTTAGCAGGATGTTTTGACACGCTGCCAGAGATCAGGACTGCTGGTTTCTCACAGCTGGTTTCTACGTCTGTCTTATATAGAACATTTAAAAGAGCTGGCAGGCTGACCATGAGATTTCTTCAGACCCATTAAGAACTGCCAACCTCATATCACTCAATCTCTGTAGCTCTGTGGGTGAATTCTGAAATATTACTCTAAACTGACAACTATTTTTTCATGAACGTAAGTGGCAGACATACATATGCAGTTTTAGAGAAATTACTAAAAATATCCACAGGCAATGCAGTTTAGGTAAATAATGTTGCAATGAAAATAATAGGCACACCATTGCTTTGATTCTACATCACTGTTGCAACCTTGAGCTACAAATTTAGATCATGCAATTGATAAAAAAATATTGACTTGATTATTAATAATCAGCCATATCTATCAGGTAGTGTAGTATATTTTAGACCAAGTCCATCTGCAACTCATTAACTGATTGTGTAGAAATTTGACCAGCTCCTGTGAAATGCTAGGCTGTCAAGTCAGACTGATAATTGGGTAGCACTTATGCTTAGTTCAATACTGGGCCAATCAAATCTATTCAGTGGAAATGAGAGGCATTCAATGGAATCCTCAGAACAGATTAAATAAAGTGACACCAGGTGCCCACCTGCGGAAAGCTTTAGCCAGTCGTGGGAACAAAGGAAAATGTCAGCAAATGCCAGGAGAAATCACAACTTAAGCCTTTATACTCTCGCTGTTCATCTTTCAAAGATGAAATCATGGATTTTGACAAAACAGATGTGATAGCAGAAGCCACATGTACGTCCTTCTGTTCTGTCATGTTTTCACTATTTTGGCTTAGTGACTGTCAATTAAGTTTCAGATGTGCATGGCAAGCTGACGTTTCTACACGCAAAAAAGTATACAGCGTCATTGCTTTGTGTCTTCTAACTACTGTGTAAATGCTACTCTTTAAGAATACAAAATTAAAACATCCAGAGATACAGGATTTATCCTGTTTACTTAATGCATTTGACTTCTTATTTAATATTGGCAAAGACTTTACATTTTTTAACAAATGAGGTGAATACCCAGCTAGTTGTGATGGTGTGGGCTAATTTTACTGCTAAGAATTCTGTAGGTTCACATGATCATAGTATAATCTAACTGATTACCTGAGGAAGAGTGCCATTTAAACAAAAAATAATGTTCATTAATGCATCAAAAAGTTAGAAAGTTTTAGGGCTGCCCATAATGCCTCCCAAAAGGTGAATTGAAAATCGAAAACAATATGCATTCAACCTCATTAGAGAAAGTTAATCATTTTGTATATATTTATAATGTTGTACAGTATACGCTACTTCAAATGTTGATACAAGTATCTGACTTTTCAAAACTTTTAGTTTGAAAGAAATAATTTGTCCCTTTCTTTACATCGCAGAAATAAAGGCTTTTCAGTTCATTGAATATCAATTAGGGCAGTGGTTACCAGCATTTTTTTAGTGTGTTACCTATGTTATGTTGAAAAGAAGAACATAATACATCTGATTATTAGAAAAAAATACTTTATTTAGTCTCCTTACCTTGTACATTCTAACTCCCAGGAAAACAAAATTAAGATTATTTTACTATGTATTTTACTATGATAAATAGATAATTAAACTTTCAAAATTTGAATAAAACACATGATGAATGTTCTGACTCGCTATCAGTTTTACATTCCCAGTTTATCCAAGATTTAATTAGACTATTAAGCTTGACTTTGATAAGCTCTGATAGTTCTGTGGGCAGTGTGGAAAGAGCCATTACCAGACTGTTCTTCACATCCAGTCTGTTCTGCTTTTGAGGAGTGTCAAAGCTAAGAAGGTCACCTCACACATATAAGAAGAACCTAAAGGCAAAAGTTCAATCAGTGAATGTTTTACTGGTTGGGGACATTTCTTCTTCATTTCAAGCTGTCTCCACAGCAAATGCCCTTTTCAGCCCACAGACAGACGATAAATCCTTCAAATGCTCCTGCAGACTTGCAGGGAGGTTGCTGGTGGTTTTAAACACAATAAATTAATCTCTCCCCAAATCCAGTCTTTCTGACTTTTCTTTAGTATCTGGATACTAATCAGTGCAGAGTTTGGACAAAGTATCTGCTGTACTGGCAACATCAGAGGTAGCAACATGGGTATCAAGTTGTAAGGAACAGCTATGCTATTGTTGAGAAATTCCTTATGTGTGAATCCTTCTGAACATTTTTTAGGATATGTGACTATGTGATAATTTAAGCTCATTGAGTCTGTTAAACACATCAGTGAGTAATGCCATCAATTTAGTGTCATCAAACGCCACTTAGCATTGGTGCACTACACCTGTATTAACAGCAAAGCCAGCTATACAGACGTGGTGACTCTTTCTCACCACAGAGGTCTAGAAAAGCTAGCTATAAACTTGGACTTTCCTTGCAATAAATGAAGGTCGGAAGTCGGGCATCTCCACTCAAATCTGCTATTTCATCCAGCTATAAAGCGAACTGACCAGCTGGCTTTATTGTGTCCATCACTTTTTCAATAACATTAACCGACATTTCATTGATCTGACAGAACAGGGTGATGTCTGAAAGGGGAACTTCATTAAGTGGGTCACTTGCTTTCTTGTCACTCATAATTTCAGCCATAACAGTCGCTGCAGGGAGAAGTAGCTCTTCATCAACTGACTGAGGGTTTTTTTTCAGCCAGAAGCAGAGATACTGCATAAGAGATCTCTTTACTGTCACTACTGATTCTTTTCCTCTACAGAACTTATTGTCATATTGATGATAACTGTAATGTGACTACTTATTTTGTATAAAGGCATCTGCTAAATACATAAATGCTAATGCAACGCAAATGCAGATGCATCCCGTACTTTACTTTACAAACCACAAAAAGAAATATAAAACAAATAACGGAAAAAAATAATCTGTTTTACCAGCATCTCTGAACTGACCAGGATATACGTGTTTAGTGCTCAAGTTACACTGATAGTGCTGACTTAATTTCATGCACACTATGCATTACGAGTACTTGGGTTTCTGTGGCCAAGCAGAAGTAAAAGTAAAAGCAAAAAAACTGAATATTCAGTGTTTCTCCTTCTTGCATTTTCTTTAGTTTAGTAAACCTCCTCAATCAATCAATCAATCAATCAATTTCTTTATTGTCAGCTGTAATTTGCATTGTAATTGAATCCAGTATCATAAATCAAAACACCCATACATCTTCCACATCCGTGACTGACAACATTGTAAACACACCATCATCCAAGCCATCGTTGAGTCTATGGTGTATCCCACAAAGTATGTCTTGAAAGGACAGGACGGGTCCCCTTTTCCCTGTCTTCCAGTTGAAAAAATTTGATCAACTGCATTGAGAGACCAGCTGACCAGATCCATTGTTTGAATTGGGGTGAATTGAAGAGAGGGCTCAGAGAAGACACAACACAGCAAAGCAGGGACAGAGCAGAGAGTTGCAGGAGCAGCATGAAAATGCGACTGCCTCCTTCCAGAGTCAGAACCAATGGCGTAAATATCGGTAAACAGAGACTGCAGTTGCTTCGGGGCCCCTTGACCTCTTAGGGGCCCTTTCACTGACACCTGGTTGGCCCCCTACGCAATTATGGACTAGGACGTCTCTTTGCAAATGTAATGGTAAAAAATTAATCTTAAATCCACCTGATTTTAGTTTGACTGACCGGAGCTTATTTATACCCCTACACATGCCAGATTTCAACATGATGGTAAACCGTTTAAACACGACACCAATAACAAAGCAGACAGTGGTACTTTTAAGTACTATGTTAATAATTGTGCATAGTTCATTAGACGGTTGGTAAAAAATACACTCATATAATATGTTACAAACCGCAATAAAGATCTTAAAAGAACAATGTATTTGAGTATTTTATTTTTTACAATACGACTTGGAATTATAGGTAATCCAGAGCATCGATTAAAAACCTTAACCGTTACGTAAAATGTGTTGGCGACGACGGATACCAAAAAGAGGAACTTAAGTGGATTCCAGAAAAGAAAAAGGAAAGAAGAGCTGCTGAAAGAATGGAAAAAACTTCCCAAAATGAACATGTTCATTCAAAGAAACAAAGAGGGAGAGGTGGATATTGCTGCTACAGTGAGTGAAGATTGCAACCAGGGGGTTGGGGTGTAGATGGGGGGTTATACTTCATATAGGGCCCACCCAGATATTTTGCTTACTAGCCTATTGTTGTGTCGATACCCCATTGGTCAGCAGAAGATTCTCTGGGACTGCAGCATCTCTGGGCAGCCTCTGCCGCATCTAGTCGGCAGCCATTCCTAAAGCCTAAATGATAAATGGCACTTCTATTTTATTATTAGAATAAGTATAAATTGATCAATGACTACACTATAGATCATTGTAGTGCCTCCAAACTTGTAGGATACATAGATAACCTCATCTGGATCATACTACAACTCTTACTTTGGGAAGATAGGCAATGCTGTATTTTTGGAGCTTTTTTATTTGTTATTATAAGCATATAATAGCCAGTAATTATACTTTAGATCATTGTAGTGCCACCAAACTTGTAACACAAATAGATAACCTCATCTAGTTCAGACTACAACTCTTACTTTGGTAGGATAGGCCAAACTGTATTTGTTGGAAAATCATGGTTATGACCTGTTCTCAGCTCAGGAACTAGGATCTGTATGATATCTGGTTGTTTAAAAGGTTTGCCTAAATAAAAGATGTAGATATGACTTATCAAGATATTCCTGCAAAAAGGTCTGATGTTGCAAGGACAGGTAATGAAAAGTGTTTGGAGCATGCTCTTGTTCTGATGCCAGTTTGCTTCAGCTTTTATCCAGTCTCATGTAGAAGGGCTGGTCATATCACAGGTTATTTGCATTACAATAGGGACAGTTAGCAAGGTAGAGTGAATACACAAAGTTGAAGAGGGGAGGGGGGCTTGGAGGAAAACTGAAATTCTCTGGGACTTCTACTGTTAAAACTTTCCTTTTCGATAAAGCTTACAGTTAAAGTGGCGTAGGTTATCCTGACCTATCTTTATAGTTTTGCTGCTATAGGCTTAGACTCTGGAGGACATAGGGATCCCTTTTTCATCATTCTGTTTCATTCTATCTCTATTCTCCCACTCTGCAAAATCAGTTGGTTCAATCTCTAACGTTATGCTTTCTCTGCTTATAGTCTGTCCCTGTTTAGCTGTGAAACCATCCTGGAGAGGAATATCAGCTGTGCTGCTGCCACCAACACCCTTGTTTATAGATGTTTAAGATCGGCCTGCCAATGTAAAGGTGAAGGAAAAGAAGCTTGCAGGGTAAAAACTGATAAAAAAAAAAAAAAGAGAGAGTCTGTTGATACTGTACATCAGGAAATATTGTTCCTTCTCATAGTCTGATACTGTTGCCTTTGTAAAAGCCGTACGATTTAACATGCCAAAAATGTTTGTGTGATACAGAAACCATAAACACTGGAGTAAAATGATACGGAGCGCTTTAAATGCCCAAGTGTCGTCATTCCAAAGTCCTTCATTTAATTTGTCTACAGTTTATTGGATGGACAGAATCTTTTAAAACTGGATAGAGATCTGCTTGACCGACTGACTTTTGCAAGAAGAATGCTCTATATTTTTAAAAGTGGGATTCAGTTAAAAGGTTAAAAGCAATCTTAGAACCAGCAGATAACTTTCAATGTGCCTTTGGTCTGAATAAACAGATATTGTTAAGAGAGCTAACTGATAGTCTGAGGTAGGCCAGAAATAAAAGTGGATGTCATCTTACATGGACTGCAAACTTAAAAATATCACTGTGGTTCATGTGAACCTTGGAACTTTCTGCATTAGATGCTTTATTTTTACAATTATCCGGTAGGTTACAGTGACTTTCTCATCTGAAACTCTGAGGCTTAGTGCCAAAAAGAGGAAACATTTTTGTTGTTTTCTCCCCCCCCAAAAATAAAAAAACTGTTAAAAAATATGTAGTTTAAAGATCTAAGAAGTATACTTAAAAGTATTTTTATTTTATTGATTGCTCTAACATCCCTGCGATGGACTGGCGACCTGTGTAAGGTGTACCCTGCCTCCCGCCTGTAGACAGCTGGAGATAGGCACCAGCATCCCTCGCAACCCCAGCAGGGATAATGCTAGACAGAAAATGGATTCATGAATGATTGCTCTAACCCAGATGCATTCAGCACTTTAGGATTTTGTTCTCTTTGAACATGTTTACACCCTCAGTAGAAAGTTGATAACCAGAGAAATCGATTAAATGCTGTATCAGATCTAGTGAGGTCATATGCACTACAGCCAAGATATTGAAGAAATCTGTGTCTGCTCCAGTCTGCTATTGCATTTCATGCTTGCTGAACTGAAAGCTGGTGGGAGAGGTTGGTGCTTTAGAATTTACGGATGCAATGTGGAGAGACAACTTCAGGATGTCACAGAGCAAGAGTGCAATAAAATCAAATGAGGCAGCAGTCTGTCTTGTAGTTTCTTTGGATTTTTTTTCTTTTTACTTGGAAAAGAGGATCTTCTAAACCATGCATAACCCTGCACAAAGCATGCATCCAACACTGAAGATAAAACAGTTAAGAGAGCTCTCACAGACCATCTACCCTTCAATTTCCCACTCGCAGGTTAATGTGATAGATTAGAACTGAAAATAAAGCTTATTTAGCTTCATGTTTGATCACTGTTTCTTTTAATTTGAAATTTTTCAGATGTCAAACAATGAAAAAAAGTCAGAGAACAGTGTTAAAATGCACAATATAGTACTGATAGAAAAGTCGTGAAACTACAATTTCGTAATATCTAAGATTTCTTGCTTATCATATTATTGGTGTTTTCATTATCTTTTCAGGAATCAGGAAATCTCAAGAACGGCAGAAAGAGCAATCATGTTCATTTATACATGTCAAAAGGCCAAATAACACTGCTGACATACTTTTTAATTTTAGTGGAGTGCCTTATAATGATTTTTTATAATAATTTTTTTAAATCCAAACATGCTGAGTTTAAGTCAATTCTAAATCAGCCTTTTCAATATCAAGTCATTTAAATAACAAATTTTCAGTCCTATATGATCACATCAACATCTTTCAATTTGATTTTAGCATTCTATAAGTCATCAACCAGTCTTATTTATGTCTTAAAACAAAGGGTGGGATGGCACAGTATTGGCAGCTAGAAAAAATTAAAGAACAAATAATCAAGGGAGTTTTCACAGGTGCAATCATGGTGTGTGCATAGCATAGCCTGTGATTGAACATAATAGTGTTTGAAATTTTAGATCATTGCAATGACAGTGGATAAAGATTAAGGTAAACTCTGTTAAAGTGGTCTATTTTTGCAGGATGCATCAAATTGGTATCCTTTTATGACCGCCTCTGGAAACCTGTGTTTGAATTTTGGGTATTAATTAGCTGTTGACCATTAAAATGTACTGAAATGAAATGACCATGAATACCACAGTCTGTTTGTAAAGAATCTATGTGAAGAGTTTTGCTTTATAACCTGAAGTTATCAAATCAAAGAACCTTTTGTTTACATTTTAATTAATTGATATTCATAAAGGAAATCAGGATAACAACAGGATGGATGCAAATGAATATAAGAGTGGAAAGAGAGGAAGAGTATGGAGGATCAATCCTGCCATAATATTCTTTTACTGAAATGCTGTATTTTTCTCTGTAGTTATTTATTTCCAATAAATATATTTGTTTTTTAGTTTATTTAAACCTTTTTATTGTCGTCTTATTGTTTGACTCCCAAAATATATTTAAAACATGTTTTCTTACTCTTTATGTTATTTTTCAATTATTTTAGTTTGATTTTATGATTTTAATGGAACATAAAGGTTTATAGAATGTTTGATGTGATTAGATGTGGAAAATGGCCCATCTGCAACCCATGCTTTTATTTTGAAGACACCTCAAACTAAAGGCCTAAATGTACTGGTAGCATACGACTTTTTAAACTCCAATCCAATTTTTTTCATCGTCACACTGACAGCATATACAGGTGCTGGTCATAAAATTAGAATATCATGAAAAAGTAGATTGATTTCAGTAATTCCATTTAAAAAGTGAAACTTGTATATTATATTCATACATTACATACAAACTCATATATTTCAGATGTTTATTTTGTTTAATTTTGATGATTACAAATGACAACAAATGAAAATCTCAAATTCATCATATCAGAAAATTAGAATATTACTGAAGACCAATAAAAACAAAGGATTTATAGAAATGTTGGCCAACTGAAAAGTATGAACATGAAAAGTATGAGCATGTACAGCACTCAGTATTTAGTTGGGCCTCCTTTGGCCTGTATTACTGCAGCAATGCGGCGTGGCATGGAGTCGATCAGTCTGTGGCACTGCTCAGGTGTTATGATAGCCCAGGTTGCTCTAATAGTGGCTTTTAGCTCTTCTGAATTGTTGGGTCTGGTGTATTGCATCTTCTTCTTCACAATACCCCATAGATTTTCTATGGGGTTAAGGTCAGGAGAGTTTGCTGGCCAATTAAGAACAGGGATACCATGGTCCTTCAACCAGGTACTGGTAGCTTTGGCACTGTGTGCAGGTGCCAAGTCCTGTTGGAAAATGAAATCTGCATCTCCAAAAAGTTGGTCAGCTGCAGGAAGCATGAAGTGCTCTAAAACTTCCTGGTATGTGGCTGCGTTGACCCTGGACCTCAGAAAACACAATGGACCAACACCAGCAGATGACATGGCACCCCAAACCATCACTGACTGTGGAAACTTTACACTGGACTTCAAGCAACGTGGATGAAGTGCCTCTCTTCTTTTCCTCCAGACTCTGGGACCTTGATTTCCAAAGGAAATGCAAAATTTACTTTCATCAGAGAACATGACTTTGGACCACTCACCAGCAGTCCAGTCCTGTTTCTCTTTAGCCCAGGCAAGACGCTTCTGACGCTGTCTGTGGTTCAAGAGTGGCTTGACACAAGGAATGCGACAGCAGAAACCCATGTCTTTCATACGTCTGTGTGTGGTGGTTCTTGAAGCACTCACTCCAGCTGCAGTCCACTCTTTGTGAATCTCCCCCACATTTTTGAATGGGTTTTGTTTCACAATCCTCTCCAGGGTGCGGTTATCTCTCTTGCTTGTACACTTTTTTCGACCACATCTTTTCCTTCCCTTCGCCTCTCTATTAATGTGCTTGGACACTGAGCTCTGTGAACAGCCAGCCTCTTTAGCGATGACCTTTTGTGTCTTGCCCTCCTTGTGCAAGGTGTCGATGGTCGTCTTTTGGACAACTGTCAAGTCAGCAGTCTTCCCCATGATTGTGTAGCCTATAGAACTAGACTGAAAGACCATTTAAAGGCTTTTGCAGGTGGTTTGAGTTAATTAGCTGATTAGAGTGTGGCACCAGGGGCCATCAATTTTGAACCTTTTCACAATATTCTAATTTTCTGATATGATGAATTTGAGATTTTCATTTGTTGTCATTTGTAATCATCAAAATTAAACAAAATAAACATCTGAAATATATGAGTTTGTATGTAATGTATGAATATAATATACAAGTTTCACATTTTAAATGGAATTACTGAAATCAATCTACTTTTTCATGATATTCTAATTTTATGACCAGCACCTGTAGAGAGGCTCTGACTCTACAGGGTCAGCAGATCTATGCAGATTTGTTTTCATTTCTGTCTCTGTGCCACGCAAATTAAAATGATTCCCACATTTGACTTGGGAAAAATAATGAAAAGTTATCAAAAATATATATAAAAAATAAAATAAGAAAACACTGGCACACTTATAAAGGAAAGTCCCATATAATGAGTCTGTGCAGCATCTCAAACCATAACTTATAGAGAATGTTCATATACCACCAGCAGTTACTGACGTCTGCCAATAGCTGCAGCGGTGATGCTTTTCCAAAGCCCGCCCCTTAGTTTTTCTATTAACAGCTAGCTGTGTATGGATTCCATACACAGCTATTTAATGAGGGGCTGTGGGAAGAAAAGCAGCAATTTTTGTTTTCTGTTTCTTTGTTACATTGCTGGTAACTGGAGGGAGGCTGAGGCCCAGAGTATCTTGTATATGTTTAGTTTCTTTTGCACCCTGTTTTGAGTTTTTGAGCACAATAAATCACCACCACCGGTAACCCGACTGAGCCTGGATTCTTGGAGGCCAAAGAACCCCGTCACAGTGACCCAAATCATCACTGTTAGTTATTATATAGTAAATTAAATCATTACTGTTAAATTGTATGTATTGTCCAATTGTTTATTTGAATTCTTATTCCGGATTAGTTGGAGACATACACTAGGCTATATCAGCCCCACCAAAAATATTTTTCACCAGCCGCCACTGGTATGGAAGAGGTGAAAATACAGGAGGAAGAAAAACAAGTGGCAGAAAAAGGAAAGGCGGAAATAAACGGCTTAAGAAAAAATACTGGGATTAGAAAACATATCAGTTTTTAAAATAATAATAAACCAAATAATTAGAAAATAATATAAAGAGTGGAAAAACCTGTTTAAATATATTTGGAAAGTCAAACAATAAATAAAGAGTAAAATGGGTTTTTAAAATAAAACAGCAACAAATTAACTTGAAATAAATAGGTAAAAAATGCAGCATTCAAAATACAGATGAAATAAAACAGTTAAAATAAAAGATATATAATTATGTCAAAAATTATTTACTATTTTTAAATATATCTCTAGTTGTTATCTGTTTCTTGCATTTAATAGCTCACTAATTTAAATATACATCCATTATTTCACCATTAATTGATATTCATGATTTATTTATTTATTTATGTAGGCTATTTTTTTTTATTATGGCAGGATTGGTCTTCCATAGAGGATGCAAGTAAATGCGAGGGGAAAGAAAAAAAAATGATGTACGGGAAGAGAGGATGAAGTAATAAAGAAGTACTGATAAATGAGCTAAAAGGGGAGCAGGAGGATAGAGGGAGGGATAATAAGCATTTGGAAGGAAAAGGAAGAACGAAAATTAATTCATTTTTACGTTTCCATCTGCCCCCACGCGGGATTAAGGTGCCACGAAAGGATCATTAGTAAGCTCACTACAACACACCCACAGCACATTCTCCAGCACGGCGCGGTGAAGCTTAGACTGGTCCAGCTTTAGAAGCGCACAAACCGGCACAAACAAGCACCCAGCAGGGCGTCGCAGCCTCCAACGGGCACCCTGAAGAAACCATTTGGGGTGTTAAAGCGGGCGAGGACCATGGAGGGCCCAGTCAACGGCTCAGAACTCCGGAGCCAGCTCCCTGCAGTCAGCCACAACATCAGCTTCTGTCGGAACTTCACTGACAACGGCAGCTTTTCTGAGACGCGATGCGACGAAAACATTGGACTGACCAGCAGCCTGGAGGAAGACGCCAACCCGGTGATCATTGCGATCATAATCACCGCTCTTTACTCCATAGTTTGCATGGTGGGGCTGGTTGGTAACGTGCTGGTTATGTACATCATTGTAAGGTAAGAGCATTAAAGAGTCAAAGATTTTCCTTCTTTGTCTTTTGGTCGAGATTTTAACATTTGCGGGTGCTTTAAAACTCTCATTACCTGTTGCTACAGGACATTAAACGCTGAGCAGTCGTGTGCGCGTGTGTTTAATAAACGCGCAGGTTCCAGCTAGGCTGCGGCTCGTGCGTAAAATGCGTCTTACCTCTCCTCACATTGGCATTCAAGCGCGCGAATGGCTACAACCCTAACCAAGAAAGAAGAAACAATATACACTTAATTTTACTGTTTTGAAACAATTAAATATAATTGCTTGATGCGTAACGCTGCTCCTTAGCGCAACTAAGCTGAAGTTTGCGCTGAATAAAAAAAATGATGCACCATTGTGGCTGTCTAAATCCTCCGTGTCGTTGGATTCAGTGTTTTCTGTGTGCGAATCATAGGGAAAATCCACACATATTTGGAAAATGCTTTGAAATAACACACACAGATGTTTTTCTCTGCTCAGCTTCATAATTTACAATTTTACGCACAAGATAGGGAAAATTCCAGCTTCTTATTGCAGCTGCATAATACTTAGCGTTTCCTCACGTTAATCTAGTCTGATTTTTTTAAACTCAGTCAGCCACTAATTTACATCTTGAACTTTTGCAAAACAATCCTCAGCTTTCCATATAATGTCAGTGTGAACTTCTCTTATGTGCTAGAGGTGTCAAAAACATTCAGTGTTCTGATATATATATTTTTTTCTCTGTCGCATGAGTTGCATGATCCAAACGGTCTAATTAAATATGGAAATCTGAAATTTGTGTTAGAAAGCTGCGCCTGATGGAGCTTTTGGACAAAAATAAAGGGTTAGATTGGTAGAGAAATGTGTAGAATGGCAAATGGACATGGAGAAGCAGTGTTCATGGATGGATTTATTGAATGTTGATCACGGTGATACAGAAGTTTACAAGGATCATGTGAGAAAAACTCAGAGGAAGGGGTCATGGCTTTCTGCTCTCATGTGAGTGCGAAGTGATTACTCCATGCTCACATCATTGATCTCTTGGAGTGGTCAGGCAGAAGGTTTGCTGTAAGGAGTTTGTCAAACAAGAGCTTAATTCCATCTAGCTGTAAAGTGCAGACGTGTAAGAGAGTTATGTGGTTATTTGCCTATCTTTCACTGGCTGATGTTACACAACTGCTTAATTGCATCAAGAATTGCTCCATTTAACCCTATCCCAGTTGTGAAGCCGCTTTAAATGTTTCCTGAATTACAGCAGCTGCAAGAATCCTTTAACGTTCACTGCAGATAAGGTTATTTCACAGAAATATACAAACTAACAGCTGTTTGGTAAACAAATCAAACCAGAGCAACTTAATAGCTCCACACTTATACTGCATTTAGTTTTAATAGCACTTTTAACGACTGCTGTAGTCTCAACATTATTCAACCCCTTCATGACATGAAGGGGTTAAGTGGCAGAATGAATGACATGAAGGCAGTAGTAGCAGCTCAACAATAACTGATGGGGTGAAGCCCAGCAAACATGCCCCTAATGCTCCAGCATCAGATCCTCTTCCACCAGGGTAAAAATCCCATTTGGATGCCAAGATCCTATCCAGATCCATCTGACATCACTGCTGCCAAGCAAACATGAATGAGGCACATTCCATAACTAGATACAGTGACTTAATATCACAATGTTGTTTTTGTTTTTTTATCACTGCCTTACCTTATCAAGGCTGCACTTTAAAAAATGAAGTTGTCTAGAGAGCTGTTCTAAACGAAATTTCTTTTTGTTTACACTTGTGTATACAAAAGGGCAAAATAAATCTGTCTAAGTCATACATCTTTAGGTTTATAGGAATAACATTTTGTTCTTCTGACATGTTGCAAACTCAATGCAGACAACAGTCTCCTTCAGCATTCTTGGAAAATCTAAAACCGCGTGATAAGCAGTGCCCCTAAAATAATTTAATATTTTGTTTATTTGTTTTGCAAATGTCTTTGCTTTTATACTGCTTCTATGTTTCTTCTATTGTATTATCTAATTCATTTAAAGCACATTCAATTGTCCATGTACTGAATTGTGCTATACAAATAAACTTGCCTCGCCTGTATTGAAATTTGAGGTTATGTTGCTGCTTTTTTAAATTTCAATACATTTTTGTCAGACAACTAGATTGAACCCTATCATCTTATTGGATGTCCTCTTTAACCAGGCCTTGTAGGATCTTCAACTTGAAATCATTGGGCCACATGCAACATTATCTTATTCTTATTGTGAACTTCTTATACTTTTTGTCCTAAAGTGGGCTCTTTGTAAACTTAATACAGTCCACCTGTGCATAAGTGTGCATTCCCAAGAAATATAAATCTGCATGATTACTATCAACCATCACGACAATGTTCTGCTAAATCTCCTTTTTATACACAGACACATGTGTACCATACATCTCTAGACCACGTCTGCCA
Source organism: Cyprinodon tularosa (assembly GCF_016077235.1). Taxonomy (NCBI): domain Eukaryota; kingdom Metazoa; phylum Chordata; class Actinopteri; order Cyprinodontiformes; family Cyprinodontidae; genus Cyprinodon; species Cyprinodon tularosa. Next base: position 347,730 of record NW_024039083.1, on the reverse strand, counting down.
TCCCTTCTTCATACTCTCCATCTCTCTCACAATGCATAAACATATATAAAATATTGACGGAAAAACTCCAACTTGACAAAATCAGAACGACCCAAACCAAAATATTTCACATTTAGTGTAATAACAAAGCCAAGTAGCTGCCATGGAGTAAAATGAATGAAAGTCTTACTTGGACAAAATGACAACAAATTTAACCAGAGTAGAACATACCCACATGCCAGCTGCAGGTTTAGTGGTTCTGTTATTGTCATGAAACGCGGACAGAGGGACCCAGTATTCAAGGAGAGACAGTCAGTAGGAAAGCTCAAAACGTTTATTAAATAAACAAACAAAACAAAAGCGGAGCTGTGGCTTGCGGACACTGCAGGATGGGGAGCGGGGCACCGCCCATCTCAGACACTCTGGTTTAGCAGTTCAGTCCATGAATGTTCCCAAGTGCTGCAGTTCCAGAGGACATGCTGGAAGCCGATCCTGGTCAGGGATCCAGAACAGACAGGAACAGGATCCAGATCAGGCAGGAACAGAACAGGTGGCATGATCCAGACTTCCAGGCATCCACAAGCTCCCAGGAGGGTTCAGAGTCTGACTGGGACCAGAAGCATGACCAGGTGGTCACGCACAGGAGCAGACAGGATCAGGTGCAGACAGGCAGGCTCAGTGGAAGAGGGTAGCCGAGGCAGGACGTGGAACCAGAACTAGACCTTTAAACTGGTCTCCTCCCTGGAGCCAGGCTTACTGAGATAAAAAACTGAACCTCCCCACATATAGAGCCAAAAACCCAGAGGACTCCGCAGGGGAGGAACAGTAGACGATCAGGAGACGAGACAAACACTAAAACCCTCTTTCCTCTGGCCGCCAGGATCCAGGACACGAACCAAGGAATAACACTAACAGACAGGCTAACAGAAAGACAAGTAATGATCTGGCACTGAATGCTCAGGCTGAAGGGAATTTAAACCAAAGGAAACAGGTGAGAGGAATAAATTATAATTGAGGCAGGTAGGGAAAAACGACAGGTGAAAGGAATGACTAATTAAGGGAGAGCAAACAGACCAGATCATGACAGTTATCAGCAAATAAAAATGTAATTTATAATTGCAGAGTTGCCTAATATATATTAATGAAAAATGGATTATCGCTTCTAAGTAAAAAAAATGTAGTAATTTGGTGAAAAACTAGGTTCAGGCATCAGTTGAGTGATTGAGCAAGACTCCTATGTCACGTCTGGAGCACTTGTAACATGTTCACCCCTGAGAGAAGATTAGAAATAGGAGAATGTGACATTCTCTTCTTAATCATGATTTAAGAACAAATTTGTGCGTATGAACAGTTCTTGCATTAGGCATATTGTCCTGTCTAAAGGTCCATTGATGCCCAATCCCTAGCCTTCTCACTAATTATATGACATTTTTTATTGATGTAAGTGGTGACGTCTTTGAGTTTAGGTATGGAAACCTTCAGTATTTAATCATTCCCTAATTTATACTCAAACCTGAGAGGCCACAGCCATCAAGTGTTGCTGCTAGTGAAAGAATGTTTTTGACCACGTCTGCAATAGAACCTGGTAGCACCCCCCTCTTTTAACTACTATATAGCATACTGTAGCCCTTGGTCTATTATTATAAACTTGCAAACTTTGCATACAGCTGAGCTCAAGGAACATTTTTACCCTTTTCTGTCTTTGACTGTACCTAATTTTCTTTGTTTATGCAAGGCAATGATCCCTTTTCTATTTTTTTTTATTTCTTTTTACTAAGTATGTTTTAAAATTCAATCAAATACAGTCAACAGTTGTGGTATTTGAAGCCTTTTATCTCAAGCACACAGATTAAAGAAGCCCTTGGCTGATGTCAATTGTTCTTGTGTAATGCTCTGAAAATGCATTTTTCTTCTTGAAAACTCAGACAATTTAAGCACAGGTTAAATCCTTTTGATGTAACTTCCGCTAAGTTTCACAAGTAATGTTAACATCATAAGATATGTTACGGTCTCTGGGGTTTTGCTGTTTTTCTGGTGTGAGTGGGCTTCCTATCACAGAGAGCATCTTTAATTGTGGCTAGATCGACCAATGTTGCTGCACACCTGAGGACCTTTCTCAATCAAGACAATAAGTATTTATATAAGGAGGTGAAGGATCATCTCTGTTTGCCAAATACCTAAACCAGGAATATCATTCTTGGTGAAATTTGTTACTAGTGAATCTCTTTAATGTGGAATCTGTTATTGTTCCAGACAACCTGTAAACCTTAGTTTATCTCTGATCTTCATGGAAAAGGTCTTCCCTGTGTGCTGAGGTACTGAGTCTTCATCACCTGGCTACCCACTCTCCAGCATGATGTCTCTTGCAAGTGCCAACACTCGGATCTCGCTGACATTCTACTGAACCTCTGGGGTACAGTCTGCAAAGCCTGCTGCATCAAACCCTAAAGATACATGCTGACTCCCCTTCATCCCTCAAGTAAGCAAATCAGTCATCAGTCGTCATCAACCAACTCCTTCCTGATCTGTCTGCTTTCACCCCTCAGATCAACCAGAAAGTTACAACTGACTTCCTGCAGTTCCCCCTCTTCCAGATTCTTGTTGCTTTTGTTAATAAAACATTAAAATTCACTGGTTCTCTGTGTGATTCTGCATGTGGGTCAAAAAACTACAAAACAACATGACACATGAGCGGTGTAATTTGCTATATATGCGCTAAATGATTTATTCCAAAACAATGGTTATTAACAATTAATCTGCACCATTGCTGGTGTAAATGAACTCATATTAGGGATCATTAGATCACACTTGAGATGGAAGCATAATCCTGCTCTGAGTTGTGCCTGTGTTGCTTTAAATGTGTATTTTTGCAGCCATTTCTTGAAAACTCAAAAACAAATATTTCTGCAATAAAGTGGCATTATTTAGGTATTCAATAATCCTTCTTTAAAACTAAAACAATGAACAATCTAGGAAAAATCTGGATCTACTCATTTATCTTGCTCTTTTCCAACATACTGAGCTAATGAGGCTTTGAGGGAATTACAAGGATGGTAAAAGATGAACCACAATCCATTAGGGATGCAAACATATCAGTGTCTTGTTCTCTGCTTCAGTTTCCTTTTGTCTTTTTTTTCTCCTCTTGGCGGGATGAAAGTGAGCTGCCATTTAGATAATGACATGTAGTATCGAGCTCTCCATCCCCTTTTTATGGATGTCTTTGACCAGAGTTTAGCCAAATTCTTCTCTTCTTCTGGTTTGCTTTTGCAGTCTGGAAGCCACAAAACATGCCATCCATATGCTCACCTTATTTATTTATTTTTTGTATGTATTTGCGGCTTCCTGTTGTCCCTCTGTAAAACTCCGGAAACATCTGCAAACTTTACTGTATAAATAAAGATGACCAGAGGGCTGAAGGCCCAGTTGGAAAAATCAATTCTTGTTGAGCAGAAGGAGTCAGCGCACTATAAGGAATATTCTTCAGCCACCGACGGAGCACATTGCTTCCCGTTGCCATGGAAACACTGGGAGGTGTGTTTTGAAGCCAGACGGAGCGAGCTTTTTCCACCACTTCCCCAAATCCCCTTCCTGTATGGCCCATCCAGCAACAGGAGCATAGGAGGCTGTGGTTAGTGTCTTTCAATATCTGTGGAGTATCTGAATCTAATAATATATACGGCTCTGGATATATTTTAACGTTTTGATAGTTTATGCCACATCCAGCTTAACAAGTGTGTGGGTTTGTTGATTCTTTTTGTAAGATACCTACAAGGTTCTTAAATTATTCCTTATTTATGATTATTTGGTTTCAAAGGAAGTAAAACCTTATGAAACGTGGAATTTTTTTTTGTGGTTATTTTACTTAAGCCGCTTCAGTCATGTATTTTTCTTCAGATTACCCAATGCTTGTCATGTTGGTATGTAGTTTTTTTGACACACATGGAGAATCACACTTAGAACCAGTAAATTTTAATGTTTTACTTACAAAAAAAAAATTCTGTAAGCGAAGAACTTTATTAACTCAGTTGAAGTTTCTGGTTGGTCTGAGCGGAGAAAACAGACTGATCAGGGAGGAGTTGTTTGATGACAGCTGATTACTGATTGATTTGATTATTTGACAGATGAAGGGGAAGCAGCATGGATCTGTGGGGTTTTATTCAGCAGGCTTTGCAGACTGTATCCCAAAGGTCTAGGAGAATGTGTGTGAGCGTTCTGGAGAGAAGGCGGTAGGTGATGAAGACTGAGAGCTGCTGCACAGAAACATCTGACAAGGAGGGAAGATGCGTCCTTATATACAGGCTATCTTGATTGAGAAATGTTCTCAGGTGTGCAGCAGCACAGGTCAGCCCACCCACCAGCAAAGATCCTCTCTGTACCAGGAAGCTCACTCAAACCAGAAAAACAGCAACACCCATCAACACATCAAAATTATGCAGACATAAATGTCATCTTTATAGCACCTAAAGAAACAGCTCTTTGAGTGCAGAGCACCTGAAAACTTTTGGGGGAAAAAAGCTAGCTGAAGTCAATAAACAGTAAATAAAAAATAAACTTTAAGACAAGGAAGGAGCTCTTCAAATATCTACAGACATTTTGAAGCAGCTGAAGAATCATCTTTTGCCTCGGAGACATGATCTATGAACATATATTGTATGTAAAGTTAGTTCGTATCATCTTAAAGATTTTTGTGTAGATGATTTGCAAGGTGACTAAGGGGGGTGTCAATTTAGCACCTTAGACAGATTGAACAGAGCCTTAAATTGCCTTATGATCTGGATAGTGAGGCAGTGCAAAGATGTTATATCTGGAGATATACAACAGGCGAAGACCAAACTTAGGAAGCACTTTCTTCCCAGCAGCTTTTCCCAAAGGCTTAATTTGCTACCATTTCTTTATTAAATCTTTGAAAAAGAAGCCAAGTCTGATAAATCTAGGATAAATGAGACCATTAACTTAAGGATACTGCCTCTATTTTAAGTCCTTTGTTATGTATTTGCTGTTTTTTCCTCTAGTTCTTGGATTTCTTACACTTGCACTGTTATGTAAACTCTAAAAAGCAGTAGCCAGACTGGGACCACTTATAATTTTTGATTGCTTTGCAAGATCATGAGCATTTTATAGGGTTTTACAATGAAGGCCAAAAATAAAAAATCCCTAAATGAATTGTTTAAAGAGAGATAAAAAACAAGGCCCTCCCGATTACACCGTTCTATTGTAGAATTTTAACTCTTTTGACTTAATACGTTCTTTGTCCTGCAGATTCCCATCAGATTCTGAATGTACTCAATATTATATACATACGACAGAGTATAAGGGCCAGGCTAGAGATTGTTTTTTCCTATTTCAAGAATAAAGTAATACCAATATGAGAATAAAGTCATAAAATTATGAGAATAAAGTTGTTAAATTACAAGAATAAAGTTGTAAAACTACCAGAATTAAGTCATACAATTATGAGATTAAAGTCGTAAAATGACAGAATAAAGTCGTTATATTACGGGACTAAAGTCACAATAAGATTAAAGTCCTAAAATTATGAGAATAAAGTTGTATTTTATGACAACTCTTACAAGAAGCTCAGTCTTCCGTAAAATGAGGAATGTTGTGCATTATGTGAGTTATACTTTGGTTCTGGTTTCACAAATAAGGAAATGTTTTAGCACAAAGGCATCATATTGGGCAGGATGTTAAAGTGGACTCAAGTTGCTGATTGTTGGTGTTGGTCGGCCCTCATATGCTAGTCGGAGCTTGAAGCTTTCTTTCTGAAACGGGTTGTGGTATGATGACTTCATTCTCGTAATATTACTTTATTCTCGTAATGTTATGACTTTATTCTCTTAATGTTATGACTTTATTCTCGTAATGTTATGACTTAATTCTCAAAATGAAAAACTATTTTAAAAATCTTTAGGCTTGCCCTAATACTCCCTCGAATATAAATGTTACGTTAATGTCATGTAGAATAACATCACTTGAAACTTAAAGGCTTTACCTGATAAAGTCTTTTTTTAATCTTTTGTTTAGAAAAAATAGTCCTTGGATGCAAATTATAAAGACACTTAGTATCTTCAAAAACGTACAGACAACTTCTCTTTCATCTTGATCTTTAGGTGTTTCAGTTTTAAGTTTCTTGGTTGTAATGTTGCCCAGCACATCCCTACTGTATTAATTTCAAATATTTTACTGTTGTTGTGCTTCTCGCTCAACTATTCTTTTCTGTTCTTTAAAGGCACATTATGGACTTTGTTACCTCAAGAGTTGACGCATATGAGTTACTTTAAATGATTCCTCAGGCCAATATACAGCGCTTGACATTATCAACACAACGAGCGGAGCTTCGCTCTTGAAATACTGCCTATGTAAGTTGGGAGAAGATGGCCAGGTCATTGACCAGGTCATGTAACCTGGAAGAACGTATCGCTTTACGGCCACAGGCTCTTTTATAGTCATGGAGCTGTGGCTTTTGCTCTCCTATTTTTCCATTTGCCTGACTACTGGTCATGACTGTGAGAGGAGGAAAGTTTAACCTTCTGAGGATGCTAAAAAGAGAAAGCAGAAAGAAGAAGCCGGACATAAAACCAAATTTTTTTTTCTCAAATGTATTATTTGACTAGAATGTTAACACTTTGCTCCTTGTATACAGTCATATATCTTTGTTATTATTTTCGATGGTTAGTAGAAGCAAAACACATGCAGTTACAGGTCTAGCGCCCCTAGTGGGCAAAAGCTACAAGTTGTTGTCTTTAAGTTCTATTCTTCATTAAATTATTTGATTTTATCCCCAATAACCTTTAAACAGGACATCTTTATTACATATTATACAACCAAACCTAGTTAAGAGTCTTACAGAAAAATCACATTACCTTACATTAGCAGAATGTGACATTCTAATAAAAAGAAAAAAGCTATACATAAGAGTGTTGAGAAAAATTTTTACATATGGCGAGTTAAAATGTGGAACGTTTGCACAGTTCTGTATTTCTAAAATTCTGAATCACTCAGGACTGGGATACCACACTATGATTAAAACAGTAAATCTGCAGTCGTTAAAAATTTACAGAAGTCTGACAGTTTTAAACAGTTTCTTTATAATATCTTTGAATTTGGAACACTAGTTGAGGCGGAGCTGGATAGAAGAAACATCTCTAATAACAAAGTTTTCAGCACAAAGGTAAGTTTATTAATAATATCTCATACAAATGTACTAAAATTATAATTATATTATTTAAGACATCCTGCATGTAAAGTGTTGATGACTTCAGAAAACCCAGAAGCTGCACATTCTAAAAAAACAACACAGTTCTAAGGTACACTACCCAAATCTACATTGAATTTATTAATGTTTCCTTCCTAATAATGTTATCAATAAATTTGTAATAGAAAATCAGGCTCTAAATGGTAAGACCCTAGGGGTGATTGTGGCTTTTTTCCCCATAAATGAATCAATAGAACTGAAATATTAATGATTAATACAGCATTAAGAGAGGCTATAGCTTTCACAGATTTCCTGTTGTATAATATGTTCCTGAAATTCCCACAAAAAACCATGACACTTATATTCAAACACAACATTTTCTTACGTTTATTCTTACTACTTACTTGGAAGTGTGATTTTCAAAATTGTCATTGTTATTTTGAAGGCATATAATTTTTCCATGTTTCTTAACAGCTGGATCTCTTTAATTTAGAGAGAGAGAAACTAGTGATGTTATAATACATGTTGCTTTTTTTGGCGGGGGGGGGGGGGGGGGGGGGGGGGTAGTGTTTTTGAGGTTCTCCTGCAAATTTTTATTGCAAAGATATAAGATCAAGATGATTTTTTTATTAGATGTGCAGGTTTCTAATACCTGAAAGAATCAGTTTAATAAGACATTATTTTTGGACTCTTGCCTCCGTATTGCTACTGGCAGACACACTGTGATTCTGTTAATGCTTCTTTTCCTAAATAGTTTATGTTTCAGGGTTGTTGTTTGTCTGCTTTTTTGCTTAAAAAGATAAATCTATACTACTAATAGTGCAATACTATATAGCATTATTTCTTCTTCTACATACCTCAGGCACTTAATTAAGCTATTAGGCTTTTCCATTGAAATGTATGTTTTTGTCTTTTTTAAGTAAAATCCTAACTTTATTTCCACCTTGTCTTTATAAGTGTGTTTTAAGTATGGTTTGACAAAGAATGAATAATCTGAATCTAATTAAAGCACCTTTGGAACATGTTCCTTAAGTAGCTCACAAAAGTGGCTACAGTTTAAAAAAGAAAAGGAGTTAACTGTTTAATCTCTCCAATATCAATTTTTAGTAATTGTGTATTACTCTAAATAACAAATAATTTTATAATGTTTTAAATGCTATTGAGACATGATTAAATAATTCTAATCAAGTTATTTTAAGGGTCTGCAATGAATTGATCACATTTACAGTATTTGCATTTTTTGAAAACCGTATATCTACAAAATAAAGAGGCTTTTCAATTTAAAATCCCTCTTTGTCCCTAAATTCTTGAATAAATAAACATTTACACATAGCGACACATATATTTATTGAAATTAAGCTATTTGATTAACCAAAATGTAGGTTATTCAACCATCAGATTGGTTGAAAGTTATGATCCCTCCATCAGTTTTTGTCTTGCTTCTTCCGTCAGGGTCATGGTGGGGCTGGTGCCAATCTCCAGCAGTCTATGGTCGAGGGAGGGGTACACCCTGGACAGTTCACCAGTCAATCGCAGGGCAAGACAGAGACAAACAGCCATACACGCCAATTAACCTAACAGTCATAACTTTGGAGTGTGAGAGGAAGCCGGTTTACCTGGAGATAACCATACATGCACAAGGAGAACATGCAAAATCCATGCAGAAGACCCTGGGCCAGGAATCAAACTTTTCCTGCAAGGCAACAGCGCTGCAAACTGTTTCACCTTGCAGCCCAAAGTTTTGATTATGGAGCTTTCCTTTATTTATTGGAACCCTATAGGCAAGCCTGAACAAAGCAAAATGGCTTACATTATTAACCCTTTAAGAGTTTCAAATTTGCTGTAAACAAGTTAAAGTTCTATTACTAAAACGGACTACAGAACAATGACAGTAGAGCTGTGCATAAAACAATCCTTTTCAGAGCTTAATATTTAGAGCATTTAAAACATAGGATCCACCGAAGCCACTTTTTCTCTTCATGTTTGTTACCAAGAATAGAAAAATCCTTGTTACAACCCATTTTACCAGTGAGTTGTTCAGAAGCAGGCTGGCCTTATAACTTAAGCTTGAATACTTTTTCAGATCCAACGCAATTATGCAAAAAGTGCAATTTATTACACTAAAGTCTTGGCCATTATTTCAAATAAAAAATGTGTTGTCATGTGTAAAAATGTGTAGTAGCTGGTGTTGTAATCAGTTCATCAGCTTAAAAAGGGAAAATAAAAAACTCCAACCTTTCCTTTCAGAAAAATAAAGATTAAATAAAATCACATGTGGCACAGATGATTTTACCTTCCATAATCACTATAAGATTTTTTGGGTTACTGAGTCAGGATCTAAATTAATCTTGTTGACATGCCCAAAAAACAGTGTTTAAAAGAGATTCCCAGACTAACTCTTTTGTGTTCTACAATCAGAAATAGAATAATGCAAGCTTGGAAGACTCACCTTAAATTTTTTGTAGGTCTGTTTTTTGTCAGTTGAGACTCCAACTGAGACTACTGTAAAGCAAAGGATGAATATGTTAAGGGTTGTGTTAGATTTTGGATACTATGGGCTCAATTCTCCTCTAAAGGCCTTGAGAAAGTCATTAGAGTGTATGACTGTCATGTTGGTTTATCATTTTTTGACCCATATGTAGACTCTCGTGGAAGACCAGTGAATTTGAATGCTTTATTTATAAAAAGCTATAAGAATATGGAAGTGGAGAACTGCAGTAATTGAGTTGACTTTTCAGGTTGGTCTGAGTGGAGAAAGCAGACTGATCAGGAAGGAGTTGGCTGATGACAACTGATCACTGATTGATTTGCTTACTTGAGAGATGAAGGGGAGGTAGCATGGATCTGTGGGACTGATTTAGTGGTCTTTGCAGAATGTACCTCAGAGATCCAGGAGAATGTTAGTGAGATCCGAGAGTGTTGGTAGGACTATTGCAAAGGACTTTGTGCTGGAGAGCGGGCAGGCAGGTGATTAAGAGAACTTCTTCACACAGGTAAGACCTTTTCCATGAAGACCAGAGAGGGACTAAGTATAAAATAACATACCATCAGGGTTAATCATCCGGCAAAGAGAGATGATCCTTTGCCTACTTATATACACCCTAGTCATCTTGACTAAGAAGTCTTCGCAGGTCTCAGTGTGTAAGTGTGTGCGTGAATTGGTGAATGCCTGAATATAATGTAAAACGCTTAGGTCAAGGCCTCTGACTTGAAAAGGCGCTATATAAGTACAGGCCATTTACCATTTAGGTCTGCAGCTACACGGGCCGTTTCAGCCAGAACAAAAGATTCTCTGTGAAAATAAATTCTCCAGAACTCACATTATAAAACCCCCAGAAACCTTAACAATGGCCAGAGACCTAAACCCTTTAGGATACTGGAATAATCATCTTTCAAGATTTGACACAGAAATCTATTAGCGTTTGTCACTTAATTGATACTGTTGTCATAAGTGTATTTTAACAGGATAAGGATCCAAAGGTATTGGATAATTCAACATAGATGTGATTTGCCAAAAACAAAATTAACCTTATTTTCATGGCCCTCTCAATCGCCAAGACTATGGACAAGGATAGCAGGGAATTAGGGGATGAGAGAGAGATGGAGACGGCTGATTGAGCGGTAATATAGATGTCAGACGTGAAGGAAAGTGTGCTGTCTAGAATGAAGCCCAGAATTCCCAAAGGGAAATGGATTGATGAGATAGCAGGGTAAGGGGTTGGAGTAGGAGAACTCGATGTTGTGAGTGTGAAAATTGGTGGAGTCAAAAACCAGATTGAAACTCTTTATACAAGCTATATTCCGTAAGTGTAATTGCAGTGACTGCCAACTACCTTTTCAAGAACCTTAAAAAAGAAGGATAGATTAGAGGTAAGATGGAGATTATTCAAGTTAGAGCGATCGTGACAAGCTTCTTGATAATAGGAGCAATGGCAGCAGTTTTGAAGGTTCTTAAGAGATTGTTAAATTCTCTGACCTTGCAAAACATTACAAAGAAGGCAGTGCTTTTCTCTTGGCAAAAGGACCCTGAAAAAAGTTACAACAGATGGAGTTCAAAGAAGAGTAGGACAATTACTGCTATTAACACTTAATACATGTAAACCAGCTATAGGCTTGGACAAAAATATTTAGACTTTAAATCCAAAAAGTCACATCCAAATGTTCACATTTGTTGAAACCAGAGGTGTTCAAATATTTCTAACACTGGGAATATCAACAAACGTGTTTTGCATCTGTAAAAAGGTCAATGTGGGGTTAAATTCCAACATTTCACAGTTTAACCTTTTTCTAGCTGAAGCTTCCAGGCTGCCATGGCATTTTTACATGCTGTTTCCCCCCTAACTGTGAGTGGACACTTAATTTTTAAACAGAACTAAAGGTCAGCTTTCACAAACAACCCATGATGTCGTGTCCTGAAGGAGAAAGCTCTATGAAGGAGACAACATTGAAAAGAATCAACTCTTCTATCATACAGTACATGTGAACCGTTTTAAATGAGGGATTAAAGCAAGATAAATACAAGGACTCCTGCAGCATCTGGGACTTGGGAGAGAAAATAATCTACATTTTCTGAAATGGTTTTTTAACACATTGCTGCAATTAACAGGAGGTGGGATGCAGCAGAATGCCTTTGAGCAAATTAATGCAGATTAGAGCTCAGAGTGTTTGCATAATGCAGAAACAAATGAAAAGAATCACTGAACCTGCAACAGCACATAGTTAAAGTTTGTATTCCACTTATGATGTTTGCCACTCTGACCCCAGAGTTGGAACATCTGTGTGTGCGGCACCAACAGTATCTGTCAACCACAGATGAGCTGACAGCTCCATAATTGCCTCCTGCATGCAGATTTTATACTGCTATTACCTTGTTTGCCTTTGATTTCAGACAAACTCATTTGGCACAAAGGAGTCAAGAAAAACATATAAGGGACAAACAGCATGTTCGGCAGTCATATAAGCAGAGAGAAATTACAAGCTCAATGAAAAACCTTGAGAATCCAGATGTTCATTGTGTTTTTTTATTTGCTCACAAAAGAATAAAAGCCTGAGTAGTCACAGGGGTGACAATTATAGGGGCTAATGTGACTTCCCTCCCTTGTTTATAAGTAATGAGGTTAGTAACACTGCCGGGCCTTCCTGGAGAATTAGGGCTGTGTTTGATTGTTTTAGAAAGTTTTCTGATGATTGAGAAAACCAAAAATAAATAAAAACAAAAAAGGAAATCAAAGTAACCAAAGAGCTGTATTGGAAAATGAATATGGCCATTATCCTAAGAATTAAAGCAAAAGTGTTTTGAGAACACAAAGGAAGAATGAGCAATTGAACACTGAAAAGAACAGACATGTTTTATGCTGCTATATTTTTTTTCTTTCAACCAGTGATTGATGGAAGTTCTTGGCTCTTTTGTCTGTTTGTCATTTACTGACTGATTCACTGTGCTGCAGTTCTTTATATTCTGTAATAGCAACTGTAAAACATTCATTTTTTTAATCAAAGCTGACATTTTAAATTACATACAGGATGAGAGATTTATTCAGTGTCTATTAATCTTTTTGAAAAGGTCAAATATGAGTAATCAAATACAGTATCTTGTAGAAGTAGTCACACCATTTAAACTTTTGAACATTTTGTCCTGTTACAAGAAGAAAATGTCCAAGTTATTTAATTAGCATTTTATGTGACAGACCAACAATAAGCCACTTATACTTGTAACATAAAACGAAAGGGACATCTGAAAATTCTGACATGCATTTGTATTCAGCTCGTTACTCAGTTCTTTGAAGAACTCCCTCTATTTGGAGCTCCATGTCTTGTTTAGATAGGTCTGCACCAGCTTTGCTTTTGAAAATGAGGTTAGAAGGATAGAAGTTAATTAAAATATTTAATTCATGTCTCAGAGCCTCAGCTGGGTTTTGGTCTGGTTTTCTGGTAAATTAATTGCCCCGCAAGAAGCTTAATCTCTCTCTCAGTCTCAAGTCCTTTGCAGCCATCAACAGGCTTTTTTCCAGAATTGTCCTGTATTTAGTGCCATGCATCTTCTTGTCAGCAGCTTCCCATGTAGTTCCTTTCCCTCACCTAGCTTGTGGCAAACATTAATTAGGAAGTTTTTCTGTTTTCTAGCGATTGATTAAGCAGTGCTCTGTGAGATCCTCAAAGCAAAGCATGCTATGTAAAACAAACTTTGCTTTAAACTTCTCCATATCCTGTTAGCTGTTGTTTACATTTAGCTTTAGCGTGCTGTATGTAGTCTTTGCAGAACAGATGGATTTACAATGTAATGCAATTTAGTACAAATCAACCAATTAGGTTACTTCTTAAGGGAACCAGTTGCATTGGAGTTAAATAATGGGGAATCAGGCTAAAGGGAAACATATACGATTAGGCACCAAAATTTTAGTATTTCAACACTTTATAATCAATCTTTTTCCTCCCATTTTGTTGGTCTATCATATAAAATTCACAGAAATAAATGATTGTAGTAAAAGGTGAAAGGGCTTACAGTATGTGAATATTTCTGCATGTATGAGGCCAATCAGCAGCTTATTTAAATATCGTTTAGTCCTTTTTACTGTTACTGCCGTCTGAGTGGGGTGAAGAGTCCAAAGGGAGCCTCAACCCGAGGCCTGTTGTCCATTAAAAACATTGTTTCTAGGCAACTAACAGAGCATCTGGGCCTGACCTCAAACCGATCTCTCATTTCCGTAGAAGGTAATCTTTTACTGGGAGGATTCACAATTAAAAGGACAGAGGTTGTCTCTGGGGCTCAATACTCAGTTTGTATTATGTTTTAAATGGGAGAACAAAGGTCTGAAAAGTGTTTTTTGTGGAGATATATTTTCTTTCATAGACCCTCAACTATCTACTTTCTACAACGATTTTGGTCTTTTGTCTCATAGTTTTATATTTTATTACAGAATGAAACACATTGCTTTTTTAATTTAGATTTCTACACAATACTGGAACATCAGCTCTCTGGAATGAAAAGGGTTGCTGCTTCTGCAGCTGTACAGATGCTGAGTTTCTATCCCCTTTATAATTCACTTTATTTTCCCTAGATATTGATCGCCATACCTTGCTTTTGATGGGAAGAATTTGTTGTGCTCCAGTGTGAAACCTCTCAATGCTGATGCATGTATTCATAAAGCGTTTCTCTTACATGGCAGATCTGCAGAAGAACAAACCATCATATATAGCTGAATGCTTGTGTTATATCCTGAGGCTGTTTACCTTTTTACTTTTCCACATCCTGATCTCTCAGGAAAGGGTTCTCATTGTTGTTGAGCCAGAGGCAGAACTACTGATTTTTTTATTTTTGTAAAGCACATTTTAACCTCTATCTGTTGAATATTTTTTTTGAAAGAGCAGAATTGTAACTAAAGCCGTGCATACTTTGTGCGATTTTTTCAATTGTTGCATGCAGCTACAGCTCACACTGTACGACTGCACAGTGTGAGCTGTAGCTCACAGGTCACGATACATGTTCAGCCCGACGCTCTGATGTGATCTACCTGCTCACACTGTACATCTAAAAAAACACGTCGGACTCAGTTCCGCAGTGAGATGGAGCAACTCGGACTTGTCTATCCGGAAGCCAAACCAGTAGAAGAGGAATTTGAAGCTCACTAGAGTGAAACAAACAAAACAAACTGCCAAGGCAGCTCGTGCAATTTTGTGCTGAAAGCCCTAAAAAGAAAAGGCGACGACATATTTGGAGACATGGCTGAGTAAACGTGGCTACTACGGTCTGTCAATTTTACAGAAAAAACTGCATTTCACTTATTGCACCCCCGCAATGCATCTGTGTTTACATCTGAGAGGAAGAAGAAAAAGAAGAATCCTTGTTTGCACATGCGCACTGAGCGATTTGCCGACCACGGTTGGGAGAAAATCTAACATGTTTGATATTCTCCTGACCTCACGATTCTTGATCGGGAGGTGGTCGTTAGGGGCTGATCGCCCCTTGTTACCCACCTGTAATATACACGACGGACGATCAGGCTGAAAAACGGCCCGATCGAAAAATTCTCGCACGACTGGAAAATCGCCCCGAAAAGGGCAAAAAATTTCACAGTGTATGCCCGGCTTAGTGAATAAAAACACAACAAAAAATAGTTTTAGGAAGGCCAATTATTTTAGCTTTAACTTTTTGTTGAAAAACTAATCTCGATCTTTATTTTTGATTAAAATCATAGCAGTGAGTCATGAGTACTTCACGGGAAAACACAGAGACATAGGCCCAATCCCACACCGGTCACTAACCACTAACCCTTCACTATCAAGTGTTACTCCCAATGAAGTCTCACTTGCAGATTTGGAAGGTGGGGGGGTTATAAATGAGAATGGGACAGCTTCTTCCCTCCAAAGGAAAAGGAAAGCAGTCATTGCTATGGTAACACAATGACGCCCATTGTGCATGGCTGTAGCTCTGTGTCGCAGCGTGACTTAACATTCAACATTTTCCTCGTTCTTAAAACAAATGTATACAGGCAAATAAAAGAATTTCAAAGAGGACCTTCCTTTTTGGCATTCATTTTGGTTTTTTTTTCATAAACTGTGTGACAAAATTTAGCCTTTATTTTTATTTTAGCTTCCCATGTCATGATGGACTTACCCTATCATTAGTGCACTTATACCTTAGTAAATAATCTATTCATCTTTTATAAATGGGTTAGACACAGTTTATAAATGAATCAAACATTGATCAACTATCTGTTAATTATTTATTAATGGTCTCTTTACCATAATAAATTTGTGTTATGATGGTTATTGTAAAGTTTAACCTTTTTTTTAAACTTTGCTTCTAATGAAATTTTCTTTATTCAACACTGTTGTTTGAAACTCCTCCAGAACTTGAGAGAGGAGTTTGAACTCCTTTATGTGGAGATTACTTTGTTCAGGCAGCACATCTGTCATAGCACTTTCCATCTATTTCTGCCAAACAACCCCCAAAACACATTTGTCAAGCTGTTTATCTCTCAGTTTAACCTATGTATAATTATCCTTCGTGACTCTGCCAGTTAGATGCATCTGTGATTCAGAGCAGATGTTCTGTTACAAAGCAGAAAACGCCTGTTGTCCAGTCGAACCTAATCTTCTTGTGTCAGAAGGTTTTGTTCCTTGTGGAGCCTGGAGCTTCATACAAATGATAAAAGAAAATGTCATGCATGAGAACAGAAATTATTCTCCTTTTTTCATTCAAGTGTTAGAATTTATTCCATCGACTTGTCTTGTAAGTGGTTGGCAAGTCTTTTTTTCTCTCTATAGGTGGAATATTGAAGTGAAGCCATGTGAAACGAATCACGTATGAAGGATTAAAACTGAAAAAAATCACACATGGGAACCTCTGCAGAAATAAATCCCTTCAGTGCCACGTGATCTATAGATAGTCCTGATTTAATGCAGAAATATTTTGTTTCCTACAGAATATAATGAACTACTACGGCTTCTTACTATTGATTTACTTTTTTAAAGCCTTTTGGGCCATATTGCTGCTGCTGCTAGGTTACTCTCTCATGTAGAGTAGCTAACTCGACTGCTTTGAGTTTTATCAACTCAAATAAAGCTCAGTGTGATCAGATTATTGATCAGTTAATCTTGTCTTTCTGACAAACAAATTGTCAGACTGTGGCAAATATGTATCTAACAAGTACTCTGGTAAAACCAGATTGTTCTACGCAGCCGGAATTTTTTATATCAGTGGAGCTTTAATGAGGATGAAATAAATCACTTGCAGTGTGTTTGAGTCAGGGTCTGTCTTTTCATGGAACAAAATTTAGATAGTACTTAGAATTCAATAAAACATAATCAAGCGAGCTCAGAATTATTTTATTTAGTTCCTGCTCTAAATTCAGAGCTTTGTCATTTATCTTTGATAAAAATAATTCTCTTCCTTTTACATTTTCTTTTTCAGGTGAACATTTTATGGCAAAATAAATGCTGCATTAGATGGATTTTTGCTTTAACAGCTTTCTTCACCGTAATATGAATACATTTTTTTCTACACAAATTTTATTGATTCAGTTTTATTTCACATTTTTATTAATTTGGTCCTTATTTCAAAAATACTTTTTCTTCATCAGAAAATAAATGAAAAAGTAAAAAGTGTTCACATTTAAAATATCATCATCTAAAAAGCCAATGAGGATTCTGTTTTACAAAACAGTAATTGCTCTCGTTGCATTTCAAACAGATAATTGAGATGCCATGTATGTCTTTTAATTGTGATAAAAGTCTCTCGATTACATTAAAAGCAGGAAAACTTTTATGTAGTGCATGGAACTGAATGTATAGCAACAGATTTTTGCATTGACCCCTCAAACCTTCAACTCTCAATTCTAAATAAGCAGTAATTCAAAATACATTAACAATTGAAATAGCTTAACTATTAAATCGGTAATTAAAATACTTAAACAGACACAAAGGATTGGTTTGACATCATACCTGTCAAAACAAATATAGAACCAAACACGCTACATTAATGGAGGGGCCATGGTGTTCCTATTCATTATCTTTCTAAAATAAAATCCTGCTTTGCAATAGTTTGCAATAATTAACATGTGATATACTAATCTGGGGTGCTTATCTGCAACTCAACAGTAGACTTTCTTCCTATATGATGGTATGGCTGTGTCATCTATTTTATTATAATATTAGTCTTAAAACCCAAATGCTTCTATTTCATCTCTGCATAATTGATTAATGTTTTAGATTTTTGCAGTCAATGAATGTTTTTTTTTTTTTATAGAGCCAGTTCCCTAACTATTCAGCAAGTATCAGAATACATGAGGCTGCCAGAATATATCTTTTGTATAGAGATTTGGACTTAAGATTGTATGAACAAACTATGAACAATTATTCAAACTGCCATTGAGTCCTATTCATTCCTTACTAGAATCCCCAGCAACTTCCTTCAGCTTGTCCGAGGGAATCCCCAGCTGCTCCCAGGCCATCTGGGAGATGTTATAATCTGTACTGGGAGCCTTGAGTCAGTCGAGGGATTCCACCAAACTGGCTGTGTCTGGTGAAGCTCTGATGCATGGCACAGTACATCTATGGGAGGTATTCTGGATCAGGAACTCTGCTCTCAGATCTTTATGATTTTTTCCGTTTTTATTATTATTTTTCTGCTAAAGGAAACCCAGACCCTTGAGCTATTTCAGTGGAAGTCAGAATGTGGCTTTGTCACCACTTCAATACATCGGATCAATTTCATATTCGCATTACCTGCGACTCATGACTTCTTCTACATTCTTCATGAATATATTTTAGGATGCAAGTAATTGTTTTGTACATGCTGGTCCCAGCCTAAATTTCTAATGTAAAGGATATAAATGCATACTTACCATATTCATGACATATTATCTTCTTATTAAAAAGGAGTCTGATGAAAACAAGATGTTTTCCAAGAACAGAGAGTAAGACAGATTTTTTTGCAGTTTTGCAGAAAGTGTATAATAGTTTGACACCCTAACATGCAACTTCTGAATTTCCTATTTTTTCTATTAAGTTTCCAACAGTACAAACGGACGTGAATAAGTAAAGAAACAAACAGAAATGGCGAAGTTAAGCGCCAATTCACTTTTTTCACTGCCAATATGAACGCTATTACTATTAATAGGAGATTCTGCTGTCGACAAGATCATTTCTGGAAGCAGAACTAAATAAGACCTTTGCTGAAATGAAGTGTCTTGCTCTATACCATGTCGACTGAAGAGCTAAGAGCATTTTGCTGTTCTGACATCAATTTGTGCATGCTTGATGGCTAATAGCAGGTTGAAAATAACTTGGATCCTGGCAAAGCACAAGCAGAAAGCAAAAAATGGAGATAGATAGATAGATAGATAGATAGATAGATAGATAGATAGACAGACGGACGGACGGACGGACGGACGGACGGACGGACGGACGGACGGACGGACGGACGGACGGACGGACAGACAGACAGACAGACAGACAGACAGACAGACAGACAGATAGATAGATAGATAGATAGATAGATAGATAGATAGATAGATACATGGATGGATGGATGGATGGACGGACGGACGGACGGACAGATAGATAGATAGATAAAATATATATATATATTCTACAGCTTGTCAGACTACATTAACTTGACTGATGTAGTGTGACAAATATAACAACCTTTATTGAATAAAAAGACATGACTTGTCTTTAGCCCAATATATCTGTGGACAATATAACTGTGGGACTTACATATTTATTAATATCATTATATACATTTCATGAATAGTGAGTGGAAGTCTCATATTTTACAACCTGCAGATAGCATAAGCAATTGGACACCTCAGCATCCTATCCACATTCACACCAGGAACACATTTGCAGTCACACTCTGCAACCTGGCATCCATCATGTGGTTTGTCATAGGGCGCATAGAAAGTGTAACTTGGGGCTTCAGAGCCAGAGGCATACAGATGTCTGCTCATATGAACAGGCTGCTTTTGCAGCCAGGACTTAATGGTTTGGATGCACCCAGATGTCTGCTCATATGAACAGGCTGCTTCTGCAGCCAGGACTTAATGGTTTTGATGCACCCAGAAGCAGCCGCGGCCTATTAATCACACTCAAGGCTACAAACACACAGGGCAGCATGACTACACAGGCACTGGGGAAAAATACATTTAGTTTAGGTTTGTTTAGTGTCTCTGTTATAAAACCCATAAAAAGGAAGCTTTTTATGATTCTAAACGGTTGAGCGGTTAAGTGTGTGTGTTGGTTGTTAGTTCTGACATTTGATAAAGTTTGCTACCAGAGGCTAATTTGAGCAGACTTGTTCCAAATCACAGAATATTTTGTTTTTTATAGTCTAATTGTAATGCTGTAACTAGATTACTTCTTAATTCACTTAGCAATTTTTTACTCATCAAAAAATAAAAACATCCCTGCAACTTAAACCTATAGAAAATGTGTATATATATATATATATATATATATATATATATATATATATTAGGGCTGCAACAACGAATCGATAAAATCGATAAAAATCGACTTTTAAAAGCGTTGGCAACGAATTTCATCATCGATTAGTTGTGTCGGGCGATTAATGCGTCATCCGCCGCCGCCGTCATCACATCCACTTGACTGAAGCGGGGGGAGAAGAAAAAATACGGCAGAGCGAGCCAGCGCTGCAGGTGCAGTGTTGCCAACTCAGCGACTTTTCAGACCCCTCCAGCGACTATTTTTAAAAAAAGCGACTAGCGACAAATCTGGCGACTTTTTACGGTGTCACTGGCGGCTTCTGGAGACTCTTACGTGAAAGCATGTATGATTCCTACTCTGCCGTGGGGCGCCTCCCCCCGCTCCCACAGGAGTCCCTCTCAGCGCTGCAGTCAGAGCAGCAGGATTTTTACCCTCAGCGTGCAGACTGCAAATGAAGCGCGCATGCACCGGGATTGACGGCGCAAATTGATCACAATAATTAAAATAGCCTGCGCTTTGTAAAGTGAAAAAAGTCGTAACATGCAACTTTTGTCAAAACAAATTAACTAATTAAGGTAGCTCATCTGATGCTTTCCTTACCTTGTTAGTAGGTTACAGACAGTGATAAGGTTGGCTACTTATTTTACTTTTAATTTCATTTGAATTAGCTTAAGCAGCGTTTATATTTACTTTATAAATAAATTAACTTGCAAATTATGAGGGCAAGGCTTTTAAAGTTAGTAAATAAAGTAAAGATCCTGCAATTTATGGAAGTAAAGCAGAATAAAATCCAGCAAGATCAGTAATATGTCAATTAATTATATGCCACATTTCCATGTAAATATCTGTCTTTGGAGGATGTGTTTTTTAGCACCCCTAGTTCTCTCATTTTTATTCCAAATACAATTTATAATTTGAATCACAGGGCTATTTTTATCTCTATGGTTCAGTATTTTCTCAAGCAGCAACTTTAACTGCTATACTTTCCTGTCTTAAAAGGCAGAACTCTTCTAGTCTAAAAAAAACTCATTTGTTGAAATGGGGGGGCCTGTTGTTTGAACCCCTTAGGGGCTTTAAAAAAAAAAAAATGTATTTTTTTGCACTTTATGAAACAAAGTACAGTATATTTTGTGGATGTACAGCTACATTTCTCATGTAAGTTTGCGTAGTTTTAACACAAACTTATTTTTCATATTGCACCAGTACAGTTAATGAGCAACCTATACTTGTGTGCTTGTTTGTTCTGTCTAAAATGTTTATTTTGGAATAAAGAGTATAAAATATAAAAATAAAAAATATTTTTTGTCCGATTCATCGATTATTCGAAAAAATAATCGGCCGATTCATCGATTTATAAAATAATCATTAGTTGCATATATATATATATATATATATATATATATATATATATATATATATATATATATATATATATATATATATATATATATATATATATAAAACAGTGTATCTGTAGGCTCTCAAATTATAACAATATACAGAAACAGAGCTAAGGATGTGCCAATTCCACAGGGATATAAAGAATGTTAGCTGGCATCCTGGACAGTATTAGTTAATGGAAATTAGCTGAAATACCCTGAAAATAGTCATAACATCTTCAAACAGCAGAGGCTGTACAGAATTTCTGCTTGGACGTTGCTTGTAACTAATAAAACCACTTTTCTGAGATTTTTTTATCCCTTTAAAAGCATTAAAGACAGGACATGGGGACTTTCATTCATTGGGTCATACTTGTTGTTGCTCTGGTGAAGTTCAAGACTCACATGATGCAATATCAGCTCATTAAAATACAAAGTTTCAGTGGATCCATGCTGTCTACCATTCAACACATGATGTCAATATGGGTTTTCATAGCATTAACTGTGATTGTAATGACTCAGAACACAGGGACCCAGTAATCAGGCAAGACAGACAGTGGGTTAACTTCAAAGCTTTTATTTAAGCAACGGTCTGTGGATCTGCAGTAACAGTAGCTAGGGCATCTAAGGCAGGAACCTCTTAGGGGGAGAAACAGGTTTGTGATCACAGTAATCTGACGGACGAGGATTATGAATGCGTGAGTTACTAACTTGGTTTTACAGTACAGTCTGTGCCCAGAGAACAAGGAGGATTCCAGCAGGTCGGCCGACAAGACACAGCGCATGCTGCCAGAGAGTTCCAGAAGCTGAATCTTTGAAGGCTGCAGAACTGGCAGGAGGTCAGATCCGAGCAGATGAAGGAAGGCAGGATAATTAACATTTCTTTTCTGATTTGCCAAAACCCTGCATTTTATTATAATGTCAATAGGAGTAGCATAAGTGCATAAGTGGTAATGAAGTTTCAGCTTTGTTTTGTGCAGCAACTTTTTGGATATTTATCCTTTGGGAGAATATGAAGAAGATTATTTCATATTGGAGGTGATAAGATTATGTGTGAATATAAAACAGGCTGCTTTGGACTGGCGACCTGTCCAGGGTGTGCCCCACCTCTCGAACATAGACAGCTGGAGATCGCGACCCCAACTGGGATTTAGTGTGACGGAAAATGGATGGAGGGATAAAACAGGCTTGTCATAGTTTTCAGTATGAGTATAAATTTTAATAGAGTTTAAAAGAATTCTATATATTAATTAATTTTTCCTGTCTGGTTGCTAACAAGTAATGATGTAGTTTCCTGTCATGTTAATGCAATTGTCTATTTCCCCCCAATGCTATAGTTGCTGCAGGGTAGAAAATTAATTTTAGGCCTAATGAAGTGATATGGTGTGGTTTAATAACCTGTATTTCATTTTGTAACCTTGTGTCACTAATAATTGTGAAAGGAAAAGTCATTACTGCAAAGCTCAGCTTCATATTGATAAAATAACCTGTTGGTGTACATATCCACTGCCTGCGTGCATGCAAATCTAATTGGAAGTGTAGAGCATTTGAATTTGTTGAAATGTAATGGAAATTTGGAGAGAATAAAACCAACAAAGACATTAACAGAACTTTCTCTCAATGATTTGGCTTTTTACCCATGCATTTCTGCCTATGTATAAAACATTGACCCCCTTTTTTCACTGCCATTTACTTTTTGACAATTATGATTACTAAATTTGTCAAAAATATGTCAATCATAGACTCAAATTGTTCCTACAAATGTAACATGACACATGGAAATCAATGTACCTTAATATGATTTGGGTTTTATACTGGAGTGCTTCAGCCATTCGCTGTTTTTGTGCAACTGATTTATTTTTAGTTTTTATATATATATATATATATATATATATATATATTGTTTGACTTGTATCATCCATGTGCCTTTCCATCCACTAATGATTACCATAAGTAAGATCATTGATTTCTTAGGTAGTAAAATCAAATAGGGCTGCAATCTGTTTTGCTTTGTGAGGACCATACTGAAAAATTAACCAAGCTTTTATCAACCAAAACGTAAGTTTTTTTTTTATACTACAGTTCATCTTCAGCTTTGCCACACATCAAAACCAAGCAGAGGAACAGACTGGATGCAGAGAACAGCCTGATATCAGTTGGTTTCCACACTGAGCTATTAAAACTAATTATAATTAAAACTAATAATTAAACCTAAGAGAGTTAGTCTGACTATAATTTTTGTTCCTAATTCATCATCAAGTTTAAATGTAATGATAGGGCAGCTCCATTTTTATAAATACAGGTTTATAATTTCGATTCCTTATTAACTTCCAGGCAACATCAGTTGTTTTCTTTATTTGAGAAGGAATGCATCCATTTTCTTTCACGCTTGTCCCAAGCAGGTTCGCGAGGGGTGCTGGTGCCTATCCCCAGCTGTCTATGGGCAAGAGGAGGGGTACACCCTGGAATGCATAAATTTATTAAAATTAAATGCTCATATTAAAAGATTAATTAAAATAGTCTTTACTATCACAGTCACCAATAATTTTGACTGAGAGGGGAACTCCTGGTACAAAATTGGTACACAAGTCAAAAAAGGTTGTGAAACACTGATCTAGAAGGACCTAGTATAATTTTTAAGGTTGGAATATACAGTAACTTTACCGCTGTAATTGCAATATTACTAAGATAATACAGATTTTACATAATAAGTAGTGCCAAGGTTAGAGCTATACATAGTCATGTCATATCATGCCTCAGTGGCAAAACATCATAGTAGGTAATGATAATGAACCCAAACCTACAGTATTCATGGTTGGAATACACAAACTTTCATTTTCGAGCTGGGATATGTAACTGCAAATCAGCAACAGACAGAAAAATCCAACAACACAATAACTTAATAGAATAATGTTGTAGTGCCAAGAAAGCTACAGTAGCAATACAGCTGAGAGCCATTTATATCAAATGGTAGTGTTTGGTGGTGTTCAGGTCACTTGGTGCATGTTGTTGCTGTACTGTAGAAATGGTTCTGTATCTTCTCCCAAATGCTCTTCTTCTCCTGAAGCATATAAGAGTGGTGTCATCACCACCTTTGAATAGCAAATATATGCAGTGTTCTTCCATTCACTGACCAGAAACATTGGGGTCTCTGGACATCATACTGTGTTTTAACTTGAAACACAAAATGTTGTGTGCTTGTTTTTTGCTTCTTATTCTCACTTGCAGCGCTCGCTAGCTACACACACCACAGCAGCCGGCACCAGACTTGTCACACACCCCTTCCTCCACACGCTGCTGTTTGTGTCCCTCCTCAAATGCTACTGGCCAAAGTGGGATGGTGTGCCTCTCTGACAGGCACGCCGCCACTGCACCAACATACTTAAAAAAGGACAGAGAGAGAGAGAGAGAGACGCGGGCCAGCAGGCCAATCCCAGGCTTACGCTTCAGGAATTCTCCCGGTTCTCCCTATGGCCAGTTGAGGGACATGATGGGTATAATAAGTGCTAAAGCTGTGTGGATTCAGCAGAGCAGTACATTTTCTACCCAGGATAGTGTTCTCCCTGTTGACCTCAGGAAAGGCAAAGGGATAGGTGCTAGGAACGAGAGGTCAGCCACAATCTGGCTGATTCGTATATTAATTGGATACACTCCTGCTTTCAATCAAACAGAGCATTAGCTCACTTTATTGACTGGCCTGGTAGAAGCTAAATCTCATATAAATACAGTAATACATTTCTGTTTTTATCTCGTTTTTATTTTCTACAAGCACTTTAAATCTCTTTCTGCATATTGTGTTTACCTTCCGTTGGGAGTCTCTGCCAAATTTTAATCTTGGTTTCAATATGACAGTAACACTTATTGAAAAAAATCAGCTAAAAAGTAAGAAAAACAAAATAGAAAGAGGCAAACAACAGGAGGGAATATAGCACACGGGGTTGGTTAAATGATGTTTCTAATAGGGGTTAGTTAAATGATGTTTCTAACAACATACCAATTAAACCAGGAGGTGTATGTTCTGCAAGGATGATTTCTGGGGTCGAAATGACAAGGTATAAATAACTGAATGAATCGCAGCTTGATAGAGATCGTCAGAGAATAGCAGTAAATGACACAGGGAACACGGGTTGGAGAAATAGAGAACAGGAGAAAACAAAAAAATCTTGATGTCTACCTGGGGACAATGGGATTTCAAGCAGCAGCATCTTCACTAAATGCATCATTCTCACTATCATCTGTATTATCTTCACATCGGTGGACTTGCCTTTTCCAGTGATCGTTCCCATGTTCTTTGAATAACTTCCCTTATCTCTGCAGTATCCAGTAAATATAACTGAGCTGAATTAATAAAATGGTGCATGGCTTCCATATTTAAAATTGCCAGAAGAAGGAAATTTCTTAACTTCAGGTCCACAAAAATTTCCATGTATAAAACCATGTATCAGGCCTTACTGTATACCTTTCCTTTTTATATCCCCATTTGAAGTAGATTCAACCCAGCTGCAGAAGCTGCTTAGAAATGCAGAGCCACCTCCCCTGAATACATATGCAAAGCAGTATAAATAGTTGAAAAGCATCCCCCAGAAGTCAAAGTAACCATAGCGACAGCATCCAGGAAAGCAGAAAGAGTAGATATGCTGTCTTCAACATCGGGGATATTGGTAGTGAATTGATAGGGACCTTGAGTGTCATCAGTGACACAGACCTGTCTAATAATCAAAAGTATATTGACTGGTACCTGTTTTGTTATACAATGTGTGCATTCAATCTAGGTGGCGCTGTCTGGCTCTGGATTTAACTCAACAGCTTAATGCTAATCATTTTAATGCAGCCAAGTTAAAATAAAAACATGAAAATGCTTCTCACATTTATTTGATGAAGATATGTAAAGTAAGCCTGCTTTAAATATTTTAAACTGTTCTGGATTTACCATGGGGATATCTAGAGACAGCCTTTGGAGGGGGACTTTTGTTGTGATCCTTGAGACTATTATTTTTAACTTTCTATATCAGCTTTTTAGTCTTTGAATTTGGTTGTTTCTGCTCTTTGTATTCTTTGCCTCTTTTCTCCAAGCTGCCCACTGCTTCCTAAGAGACTGGTTAAATGCAAAGGTTTAATTTCATTGTAATGTAAGTACATTTTACAGTGATGCCACATTTTAACTTCTATAAAACTCCAAGAAAATTCTCCCCATTTCCATAGCTGCCATTTAGTGAGATATTAGGGGAAAAAATAGATAGAAAAATAAATAAAACTGTCCCTGAAGGACAGGTGTTGTACTTCGTTCTTCTCCATCAGGGAACAGTAGTTATATATATACATAACCTTATTTTCCCTTTCAGTTGATTTACTCTGTACAACACACAGTATATTAGTATTGGATATTTATAAACTCCCCACAGAACAGCCATCAAACCTGGTTCCAGACCTTTGTCCAGTATTTCCTGTTGAAATGCTAAAACGTCTACCACAGAGGGGAAATAATGCTTCACCTCACACCACTGCTCAAAAGCTTGCCATTTGTGAGCATATAAGCATCTAATGGATGATACCCTAGTTGGCCAATAGAGGGTGCTAGGGCGCTGCGCCATCCACCTTGTGTCCCTGATTAAGACATAAAAAGAGGAAAAGAAAAAAAAAATATATATATTTTTTAAATAATTTAATTTTATATTAAAATTTTAAATATTTCGAAAAATATTGATATATTTTTTTTTAGATGTGCAAGATAAATATTTACTGACGAGTAAAGCGTCATTTCATTTTTCGTCAGATTGTTGACTTATTTCTGCCCTATGGGACAAAAATATTCACTCATTGACTCTCGTTAAAAGTTGTACATGTGCAGTAGCTCCTCTGTTATACAAAGGTATAGGATAGCCTAAGGCGAAGCTAAGTAGCAACCCAAGGTGACAGGACGTGTATTTGCTCACATCCTCACGCCACAGAGCAGAGGTTTTGCGAGTGATTGACAGTTTGAGTCGCGAGAGTTAGAGACGCAATGGAGAGAGACAGCGAGAAATGGTGCAAGAAGAATAAATTACCTTTTGAGCAGAGAACTTACCAAGAGAATGAGGATGGGAGCAAAGAATGGGCTAGACTAGAATATCTACCCCTAGTGGAGAATTCTGATCCATTATGGAAAAGAACTGGGGTGTTGGCCCTGGTGGTGAGAAGATCCACTGCTGCTCTCCCAAACAGATACCATATTTGTGCCACCATGGAGGGGTGAAGTCTCCACTCTTTCATTCAAGGACTGCCTCTGGAGAGCAAGTCCTGAAGCAGGCTCAGTAGATCTCAGTCATGAGTAGACTTAACAGACAGACAGAGTATGACAGTCACTGCAAGATGATGTATCACAGCCTTACTAGAGGAAATTAACGATTGCCTTCCTGTCTGTTTGAATCTGTGTGAATTCACAGCATTCCTGGCTAGATCATAATGGTCTGACTGGAACTCTTAGCACCAGCAAAACTGCTAAGAGTTCCAGGTAGTTTATGTGAAGTTTGCACTGAGTGTCCAAAATCCCTCACCGCCACACTTACCCACTTAGGGAGGCATCTGTGGATACCATTACAAAGTGACACCCTCCCTATTGGTGGTGAAACTGAACAAAATGCTGGGTAGCCTCCAAAGGCGAAGAGCTGACACACAAACAGATGTTATTGTTGTTGCTGTTGCACTGCAAGAAAATAATTTCCCGCAAGGGATTAGCAAAGCAATTCTGATTCTGTTATCACTGGCTTTCGGTGGTGTGACACAAGCGACGAAACAGACACATTTTTAGTAGGCCGAGTGGTAACCATTGTGATCATAAATCCCATCAAACCCATCAGTTTTAAGATGGCCTGGGACCATAGTCGTTGTCCCAACTGAAACTGGGTGAGGCAACACTGAAATATGCCCACTCTGTGTTCAGAAAGATACACCCTGCTTATCAGGGAGCATATTTCCAGCTTGAGAAATGAGAACTGCTGACTTGGGGTTTCTGAAATTTTCTAAAATTTTACCAAAAACCCCAGTGCCTTTGTTTTTGCGGCACCAATGCTGATGCAATTCCTCTATCCAGGGAGAGTGCTGCACAGCCAGAGAAGCGGAGGATGTAAACTGCAGTGATCTTCACCTCATTTTACAGAGGTATAAGACGGCTCTCTGGTGCAGCTCCGCTGGCACCGCGACAGCAGCAGCATGATATGGCAAGACTCGTCCTCATGACAATTTCCAACATGTCCTTGTCTCCCTGATGCAAGTCTGGATGAAATTGTGACCGTGTATTTTCATTGTAGGCTAACCTATTCATATACTCCATCTGGTCTACCAAGCTAGGAGCGTGGACATCGTTTGAAAGTTTTTCTTCATCAGAAAAGAATGAAACACTGAGCCAGGGGGTTTCCCGACTCAGAGACTAATGGGTCTTGCCATGAGATCACAGCGCTTTCTCCAAAAACTTTACCCATCTCTCCAGAACAGACATGCTTCGGGCTCCGCCAACATTCTCCAAGCGTAAACGATCCCCAGACACTCAGGACAGGTTTCCTGCTGGTCCTTCTTGTGAATCCAGCCCTGAGGACAGGGGCGAATGGAAGACTTCTGTTTAGTATTTGTCTGCTTTGTAGTAATCCCGAAACACAAAGCGAGATAGGCATACTTGAACTTAGCGCTTTGCAGGCAGGCACATTTACCAGCAGGCAGCAGTGGCTAACTTCAACAAAAGCTGTTAAACTAATTTCAAGAACCCTTACAAAAGCAGAGCTATCCAGCAGCAGCTATCTAGCCTGAATCAAAGCAGTGTTCTTAATGAGGTGAAAAATGGTTTTCAAGTAATGACAGACACATATATTGTGCAAGTGAGGCCTGTCTCTTGTCGTCATCACGTCATTTGCCTAGGAGGCGTGACTAAAGGTGGCTTCAGCCAGGATACACAGGGGCATGATATCCTATACTAATTTGTTGGACTAGGTGAATCGACTGGAAGGGAACTTTATACTAAAGTTATTAAATGACACAACAGTCACTTCTGAAAAGCAAAGCAGTTTGGCTCATTCTTTGAGCTTGTTATTTTAAGAACTCTCCCATTGCTGTAATGAGAATAGGCCTGAGATCAATATTATTTTTCCTGAAAATGTCAAGAAATAATAAAGAAAATCAGCCAAATGCACGGATAGAAAATAATCAGTTTTATTCAAAAATATGAATGAAAACCTAAGATAAAGCTGAATACAAGATCAAAGTCACAGGGATAATGGTACAATTAACCCCCCATAGGAAAATAATAAATTTCTCTGTGGGGATCAATGAATCAATGAATTTATAATAATCATGACAAAACTAAGGGATGCTGCATCAATTTGATCTAAATTATCATTAACATACTAGATATGACCTGACAAGTTAGACATTAAAAAAAGCCTTAAGGAAAATTATCTACTAAGAGGACAAAACCTAACTATAGAGGAGCAGAAAACATTTTTATGAGCACATTTGTAGACTAACGGGTAAAAGCCTGGGAGATTTACAAATGAAAGCTGAAAGCTCATTAACAAACACCTAATTCTGCTCATTTACATAGAAGGATGCAATTTACCTTCATGTGCTGCAGGGATAACACACTAGAGACTCATTTGAAGTTGTCTTTATAAGAATCTTCAAATCTGTGGGGAGGTGATGGAAAATTAGATCCAGCTCCATCACATTCACTCAAGTAAGACAGCTTTTACTGCACCGCAAGGTGTCTTGTTGGTCTCAGTGCAAATAAAGTCTGACATAACAAACACACTAAGTTGCGATTGTTAGACTTAATCAGATTTTAACAAACTAACTGCCACCTGCAGCTGTTGGGAAGATTTAAAGTCAGTAAGGGGAGCGAGAAAGCAAGAAAACATATGTTGACTATTTTTGCATTGGATAGACTGAGGTTCAAAATCAGAGTGTTAGATGTTTTATACTCCTTTTTCATATTCATGTTATTTCAATGTTTTCACAGCATGGGTGTTTCTGAGTATTTTCCTGGAATGAATATCGAATGGGGAATAATTCCCTGGAGCTCTGATAGTGAGAAAAAATGAATAATTGCATAGTTGTGGAATCACAAAAAGCTAGTTGATGTCATGCAGGAGACCTTGGAAGAAAACATTAAACACCTCAACTTATGTTTCCCTGTAAAAGTGGTATTTTAAAGGAAAAGCTAATTTTAGGGAAAAGACTGAATTATCGTTTTTTTTTTTTTGTATTTGCTTTGATTTCATCACTCATACATGTTTGACATTATCAAAGAAATTTGATTAATTTCAGTCATCTCCTGAGCAAACTATAGTCTTGCAGTAGTAAAGTTATTAGCGAACTTAAGATTTTTAAACCTAACTGGCCTTATGTGTCTACGGAGCCCCTCTGATGACATGGTCAAAAAAATTTTTAATTGTGGCCACGAAGTAGTATTTCGCGGCCACGCAATAAGTATAACGTGCGCACGAAATACTATTTTGTGGCCACGCAATAAGTTTAACGTGCGCACGAAATACTATTTCGTGGCCACGCAATAAGTTTAACGTGTGCACGAAATACTTATTAATAATATCAATAAATCCACCCCTGTTTTCAGGTTTATGTTAACTGTAATGACTTATCTTGGACAGGCTGCTATGTAAACGGGCCTTTAGTCCTTCGTTTAGCTATGCTGCGGTTGTTTACACTACGCCTTTTCCACCTAAAATAGCGTCTTAGCAACAAATGTCACGTGACTGGCGGAGACCGACTGGGTAAGCAAATCGAGCGCGCCTTAGACGCGCTCGATTTGCTTACCCAGTTGTCCAGGAATGATATTAATAATATTAATATTATTAATAAGTATTTCGTGCGCACGTTAAACTTATTGCGTGGCCACGAAATAGTATTTCATGCGCACGATAAACTTATTGCGTTGCCACGAAGTAGTATTTCGTGCGCACGTTATACTTATTGCGTGGCCACGAAATACTACTTCGTGCGCACGAAATACTACTTTGTGGCCACAATTAAAAATTTTTTTTGACCATGTCATCAGAGGGGCTCCGTATGTGTCAACTAAAAAGTGTCAACTTTTTTTAAGCATAAGTCAACTATTGTTAGTTCTTAAACTTTAAAGTTCTAAAACTTCAATTAACCACAGCGAGAGCCATTATCTGTGAATGTCATAAACATGGAACAGTGATTAACTTTTTTAGGAGTCAAAGGTCTACTGAAATCACACCAAGGGTGAATCAGCAGCTCATGCAGGAAGCCATAAAAAAACCTAATACCTACATAATTTTAATAACTCCTTGTCAGCTCAGTGACAGGTGTTGGTCCTAATCCTGTTAGTAGATTTAGCAGCCTGTTAGTTTTTTTGTATATTTTAGGTCCAACCAATCACAAACATAGTGATGCTCTTTACATTTATTCTTTATATAATTATGTGGCAAAACTTTAAAAACTCTTTTGAAAGAAATGACTCTGTTTACATGAGACCAAAACGTATTTTTGTGTTGGCCAACAGGAAAAACATTAAGCAGAAAACTAACTCTAGAAATCCCACTGTTCACATCATCCCCATTGTAAAACATGGAGGTGGATGCCATATGCTGCAGGATCTTTTTCAACAGAGCCAGGAAACCAGATCAGACTTGGAATATATCGAGACAGATCAGACTTGTTAAAGGTTTATAAAGCCTAACCTTCGACCAAGAGGGCATACCAAAACATAAAATCTGAATGTAGATGTACATTTCTGGTTGTAAAAACATTTTTGAAAGCTACATATACATTTACTTTACCTCATAATCATGCACAGTCAAGTGTTAATCTATTACATACATACTTTAAAACTAGAACTTGTGACCTTACAAATAGTGAAAACTGAAAAGATATGTATGCACTTGCAAGGCCATCTAAATATTTTCCTTTAAAGATGTATGAGCAGAGGATGAAAAAAATCCCTAATGCAAAGAGAAATTGAGTATTAGAATCAAAATGAAGCGGACTGACTAAAATTTAGTTGGGTTGAATAGCTTGAGACATTCTTTTAATCTTTAAAACTGTTGAGCTTGATTAAATGTCAGACATTCCTCATCAAACATTTAAAAACCTCGAGCTGAGAAAAAAACGTACTCTTTAAACCTTTTTCTCTTTTCATTGATGAGATTATATTTTATTCAGTTTCAATATTAAAAAAAACCTAAATACATCTCAGATCTCTACTGTCCAAACTGAGTTTTGATATCTGTGACAGCTGAGTGGGGTGCAGGTTATGGCTGCATGGTTAACTGTTGCTTGTTTTTTGTGTTTTATAGCCCAAAGAGATTAAACGCTAAATATCATATACGTCTTTTTCTGACAAGAAATTTAAACAGTTGAACCCATGTAGATTGTTTGTGTTTTTTCCCTCTCCCCTCAGCTAAATAATGAACAGAGTTCTGTTTACTTAAACATATTTGACCTAACAATTTATTTGCATTCCTATTTTAATGAAATTACAATTTTATCTGTTTTTTTTTTTTTTCTTTTTTTATCACATTAGTCAGACAGTGCATTCTGCCTTTAGTGCAGTCTTTTTTTTCACGCAGGAGAAAATAGACTGGACATTTTAACACCCCTCTCATTGATTCCTTCTGGTTCTTTTAAACATCTCTATTTATCCTCTCCTGCTCCTTTCTCTATATCTTTCCAATGGTTTCAGAAGCTGTGTCTAATATTTTGATAAAATAGTACTAAATATATAGTCTAATTAAGAATTAATGTTAACATTTCAAACATTCATGCAAAAAAAGACGTAGCAAAGTATAAATAATCTTATCAATGCTTTCTGGGGGAGTGTTTAAAAACACTTGACATACTATCGACCATATTATTATGCATTGTCCTTCAGATGTGTTGACATCCCAGGTAAAATATATGCAGGAGGACTTTAGATTAATTCAGATTTTATTGCATTTGCACAATATCAGGAAAAATTTACTGTTCAGAACATCCAATGTTAAAACTGATGCATTTGTATTTACAAATTCGCTAGTGCCATGCTCTTTTACCCATAAAACCCACTTAAATGGATACGTGTGCCATGTTACTCTATATTAGATTTCTAGAATCCTCTATTAAATGAATGAATTAACCAATATTATATCTTACATCTAAATCACACAATGATTTTCAGAACATTTTCAATATATGATTGTAGCATAGAAGAGTTTCTACTAGTAGTATATACTAGGATTTATTTATTGTATGTCATGGTAGAGTTAGTTTATGTGCTTTTCTACTTATTATAGCAAAGCCTAACCATCAAAAAACTAGATGGCCCAGGGTTATATGAGGTTTATTAACCAATCTTTATTCATGTGTGCTGCCCTTTCCTTTTAATTAAAAAAACAAAAGCTAAATCAATAAACTTGAAGCTGTGTGCAAGTATAACTTTCAATAAATGAAGGCCAGACATGTTTTGTACAGACTCAATTAGTGAATTAGAATATAACAAAAAAATAAATGAAATTCTCTAACTCAGTCAGCTAAGTGAAATACATTTATAAAGGATCGATATCTTTAAAGATTTAGTTATTTTAATGAGTGTTTGCTTATAACTAGTGAAAACATATTTAGGGTTAGAATATTACATCAGAGCTATAAAAGGAACATTATTAATGAAAACTATTGTCTTAATAAAAAGTATTTTGACAATTTGAATTAGCATTTTTATTTATTGTCATTATGCATGCATAAGAGGAAATACAAAATTAAATTTATTCAGAGGGATTGTTGCTTTAACAGCAAAAAAATTTGAAATAATTTTTATTTTTTATTTTTTTGGGGACTAGAGCAAAAAGGTGCAGTACATAATGCCAGTGAAAGTCAAAATAATAGCTAATTAAGGTTATTTACAAAAGGTACCTTCAATCTGACAAAACAGCCTTATCAGAACTTGTATTAATTGCTGTTAATGTTAAAAAGTTGTTGTTTTTTTTCTTAGGCTAAAGGGGCAGCTTGTTAGCAAAGTCATTTTTTCAGCTAATAATAATTATAATTGATTTTTTTTATGTTTATTATTATTATTTTGTTTCTACTGTTTAGCAAAGCTCCCTGTACAAACACAATCTAAATATGTTCAACAACATGTTCAACATCCTAATCATTTTTAGCTAAACTTCATAAGTGACACAGCAGAAAAGGTACAGAAAATTTTCCAGATCCTGTTACTGTCATCATACTTTCGAGTGATATCTGGGATAATCCCAATTCCTATTGTTTCCTTAGTTACCTGACACCTCTGACTAATTAAATGCAGAGAGGACAGGGTGAGAAGAAATGCAGATTCATGGAGAAAGGAAGAATAACTCAGAAAAAAAGCATCACTGATGGAAAACAGATAAAGAAGCTGGTATGAACGGATGGCTTATTCAAGAACTTACAAAATAATTTTAAGACTACAAATGTGTTTTCAAGTCAGTTGTTATTTTGTTAACCTGATTCTAGTGTGAAAAAATTTATAAACAGCATTCTTGTCTTCCATTTGTTTTTCATAGGACAGATCTATTTAATCTAAATAGGATATTTATCATTTACATATTTTATGTTTTGTTTCTTTACTCTAGTTTGTTTTAATGAATTAATTCAAGTCAATTTTTGATTGATTAAATTTAGTCATTCATTTTACCCTGTTACTTCATTTTGAACCTTGTTATTTCATGTGTTACACATTTTTGTAAAGAAATTTTTTAAAGAAAGCCTGATGTGTATTTATGCAAAAGTGTATTTTCATGATTTATGACGACATCTTGTAAGTTAAATAGTCACATTATACTTGAAAGTGGAATTATTATTACTTAGCATCCAATAAAATATACTTATAAGTAATTGTACACAAAGGACAGGTTATTACACAGGAACTGAACGGATTAGTTTGATTATGCTTCAGTTATGCTCACACAGGTATTAAAATTTTATGCACCAAATTACTTTGCAGTAGACAAAAAAGACTTTAACAACTATTTGGCAATCACTGAATTTCTATTTCTTCAGGATATGAATATAATGTGACACACAAATGTATTTCTTTTAGTCTGTCTCCAAGGCTGGAAGAGGATCCAAATGATTTTTTCATTATGCATGCTGAGCACACTCTGTCCAAAATGCTTTTGAATGCCTGTTAGCATCTGTTGAACAGTCGCTGTGTTCAGACAAAGATCAGGGTAGATCAGCAGGGCTTATTTCACAGTATACTGTAAAAAGAGCCTAGTAAGGAGGAGAAAGTTGTATTTAAAGATGAAAAACAGAAATCAAAGACAATACAAAGGAAGCAGTAATGTGTTTTCATGCTGTGGATGAATAGTGGGGTACTTTGAGTGTAAGAATCTTTAATTATACCATCTTTATTTTCCTCTTTAGGTACACTAAAATGAAAACTGCCACCAACATCTACATCTTTAACCTGGCTTTGGCAGACACCTTGGTCACCAGCACGCTACCCTTCCAGAGCGTTAACTACCTGATGGGCACCTGGCCATTCGGCGACATACTGTGTAAAATGGTTATGTCCATCGACTACTACAACATGTTCACCTCCATCTTCACGCTCACCACCATGAGCATTGATCGCTACATCGCTGTGTGCCACCCGGTCAAGGCGTTAGACTTCAGGACACCGCGGAACGCTAAGATCGTCAACGTCTGCAACTGGATCCTCTCATCAGCCATTGGGCTGCCTGTGATGTTCATGGCCTCTTCTGCCATGACCTGTAAGTATTAGCGGTTGTATGATATTGGCAAATTACGTAGTGGAACGTCCCCTACTGTTGAAATTTCTGTGTAAGAAAAGACAAAAGAAAGTACATTTTTAAACTGGGATTTGTGTGATGAAATGTTATACTCTGTGCATCCCTACTGAAAGCGATAGATAGGTGTATTAAGATATACTTAAATCATTGTTTGTTTAACAAAAAAAATCACTTACTTAAGAAAAAAAAAAGAAAAATATAATCTAAAAACCTCAGTTGAGTACTTAAATGACCCCCTTTTACCCATACAAATATTAAATTATTAAAAGTCAAAATAGATGAATAAATATACTATCTTTCTTTTCATATTTTAGCCTTTCAGTGGTTCTGCAAGCTCCACCACAACAATTTTAAATTACCTCTGCTGTTGACCTTGTATGGAAAGAAAAGCTTTAGGGTGTGATATAATAGCCTGTAACGCCAACTCTAGCATCAATATTGTGGCCCGCTGGCAGAAAATCATTAACAGCAGAGGGTCAATGAGTCAGTGAAGACCGCTTAAGTAGAGAACTTGAAACAATGAGCTAGTTCAAGGTTGGTGACCTGGTGCAGAAGTTACTAAAAAAAACAGCACTAAGAGAACATAAAAAAAAAATTATTAATTTTAATGTGTTCCCAATGTCTGCTCTAGTGTTGGATTCATTTTCTGCATGAAAAAGTATGGGCTTTCTTTTGAAACCTTTATGACTGTTTAAAGTAAGTTTGCCCACCGTTTTTAACTGGGATCCCCATTTATGAAAGCAGCACATCTGTTAAAACAACCAAAACAGGATTTTTAGACTGTGTTATCAATCTTAATTAAAAAAACACCTTGTTTCAGTTGTTGATTTGTCACTGATTAAATTAGTTTAAGGTTTACTGTTGCTCCTAAAAATCTTTGCTGGAAACATCAATGATCACAAGCAAATAAATAAAGATATGGTATAGGCACACAAAATGACCCATAAATAACTAATATATGTGAATAATTGATGCACACACTCATAAACATATAAACATAGAAAACATGGTCTAAATTAAAACTATTTAATACACACAACAATTGTGGAATATAAGGTAGAGCATTCAGCATTTTAACAATTATTCTGCAATATAAATTGGGCATAAAAAAGCAACTAATGTTTACACATTAAATGGTTTAAGCTTAGGTTCCTGGTTCGGAGAAGTGCTTGAATATAGGTTTCATTTTACATAAACAAGCAAATACATTTTGTCATCTTTCCTGGAAAAAAGATGTCTTATCAGTAATGTGTTTCATATTTTATGCTCTGAAGTTACTTTTAACTTCTTATTGA
This sequence comes from Cyprinodon tularosa, assembly GCF_016077235.1. Lineage (NCBI taxonomy): Eukaryota > Metazoa > Chordata > Actinopteri > Cyprinodontiformes > Cyprinodontidae > Cyprinodon > Cyprinodon tularosa. The sequence goes on along the minus strand of NW_024039083.1, from coordinate 310,157 downwards.
AAGTGCTAAATTCTCTCCCTTACCAGAAAGCAATCCAGGCCTGATTTCTAATCCGAATATCGAATATCGATTTCGAATAAATTCAAAATACAAGAAATACAAAAGGTGGAATATAAATAGTTACCAAAAGAACACTGGTAAACTTTCTTTGCTAATAATATGGAAACCAACTGGCAACAGTTCAATATCTGGGCTGCAGAGACAAATCTTCACTGTAACATATTCTGGATAACCCCATCAGTTGTTTTCAAGCCATGCCAACCCACTTTCCATGAATTTTCCAACCTGCTCTTGTGGTCAGAAAGCCTTGCAGACACAAGCTGGAGTCAGGAAATTGACCCTGAAGTTAGTTTCAGCAAAATCCAAAAAGCTGCATTGATAATATTCTGGTTTGGGCTTAGAGATCATCTAAGTTGACAACAAAACAAATATTCATTGCTTTGATGTGTTCCCACTTCCTGCAGCAACGAGGAGCTGGTTTTGATTGGGCCGATCACATTCCAACACCATTGGCTGGATTTAGAGAGAAACTCTTAAAATTATTTAAATATAATATAATTGCAATACAGTGTTTAAACAGCTGTGTTTACTGGTATTTCTTGTTTCATTAACAACATTGTAGTGTTTTAAATAATATCAACAATTGAAGTTCTATTGACTTTCTACCTCCTAAAGACAGAGCAATAGCAAAAAAACTGAATTTATTAGTAAAATACATGGTCTGCAGCATTGCCTTAAAATTGTGCTGATGTCAATGAATTTACAGCTAAATATGCTGGGCTTTCTAAATGATACTGCTGGGAAAAGTTTTAAAGCAAATGTATTTTTCTGCACAGCCTCCAACATTATCGACTGTAAGCTGATTTTCCCCCATCCCTCCTGGTACTGGGAGACCCTTATGAAGATATGCGTGTTCATCTTTGCCTTCATCATGCCTGTCCTTATCATCACCGTGTGCTACGGACTGATGATCCTGCGACTCAAGAGTGTTCGAATGCTGTCAGGCTCACAGGTTAACACAAACTCGTTTTTTTTTTTTTTTGATATATATATATATTAAAGAGTTTAAATGAATATTTTTCAAAAATTACATGTCATTGGTTTTAGCGGACCTCTTGTTCTCATCTACCTAATGAATTAATTGTATTTTACAGAGTGATCGAGCACAATGGGAGATGCCCACAACATGCCTTAAAATAGAGTTGACTCATTAAGCTCAAGATAAAACAATTAGAGGAAATTAGCTGAAGCAGTAGGCTTTGATTTAGTTATAATTGCGTTCTAAACACATGATTTTATCTGACTGAGGCATATATGTCATGTTAGGGCACTCATTCCATATTTGTTATTCAGGTTTTATCCTTCTCATTATTGATTATAATGAAATGATTCCTCATTACTTGACCCAATTTTTTTCTTTTTTACACTTTGTTCTCAAATTCCCCCACCAATGTACTATACAAACTCTTATAGGAAAAAGACAAGAACCTCAGAAGAATCACCCGCATGGTCTTGGTCGTAGTAGCTGTCTTCATCGTCTGCTGGACCCCAATTCACGTCTTTGTCATCATCACAGCTCTGATAAATATTCCCAGCTCCACCCTCCAGACTATCACTTGGCACTTCTGCATTGCCCTGGGCTACACCAACAGGTACAAACCAGGCTGATAAATATTTGTTGTAATTTCTAGATAGTACTGCAGAAAGTATTGCTTTAACTAACCTAATAATAGGACAACATGTACACTAATGTCCAACATTGAAATTGAAGCACAAGTCTAAATTCAATTACATTTTCAATTAAATTCAGTTCAGCTTGTTTATACACAGCCATTTCACATCATGTGTCATCTCAAGGCACTTTACAAAGACAGTTTAATGAGATCATGCAGTCAGATTCATAAAAAGTTTCCTGGACATGCCTATAGTATATGTAATTGGTTAGTTTCATCAGGATCTTTGGACAAATTAAGCCAAGTATCGTCAGCATAACAGTGGAAATTTATCCCATGCAGTCAGATAATTATACTAATAGGGAGCATATACATAGTAAAGAGAATTGGCCCTAGTACTCATCCATGTGGTACTCCACAGGTAACCCCGGAGCATGAGGAAGATTTATTATTAACATTAACATCGTGAAATCTCTTATATTTCTCATGCAGTTTCCTCAATTTCATATAAAATGTTCAAGACATTATGAAAGAATATTATAGTCAGCTGTCCAATGCTGTACTGCAATCAACAGGAAAAGTACAGATACTGTACGAGTCCATTATCTGAGACCATGAGAATGTAATTTGTGACTTTCATCAGAGCTCTTTGAGTTCTATAAAGAGCTCCAAAACTTGACTAAAACTCAAAAAATATTCAAATAGGTCATTATGATATAGATGCTCACACACTTGATTAGCATCTATTTTCTAAAGAATTTTAGATAGAAAGGATAGAAGTCTATAATTGACCAAGTCATTTGGATCAAAAGAAGGTTTTTTAAGTCAAGGTTTATTTACAACTACCTTAAACAGCAGTATCTATTCTTATAACAGGGATAGATTAAAATTGAAGTGGAAATCAGTGGGGATACTTAAATAACTTGGTTTGGACTGAATCTTACATACAAGTTGGATGCTTAGATAGCATTAAAGGTTGCATTTAAGCTATTACCTTCAATGTCAGCATGAACGTTTAAAATCCTCCACTATAATGACCTTGTCAGCATTTAACACTAAATCAGATAGGAAGTCAAATGAACAAGATCCTGCTGTAGATACAATTGGATTAAAGAAGCATCCTTTGCAGGGTGACTGAGTACCACTATAAAGATAGGGAGAGGAGCTCGGCCATAGCAGAGAGCCGCTTCTACGTTTCTACGTTCTAGGTTGCGTAGACATCTGCTTCTGTTTCGCCCTAGACATCTCTCTCGTCAAATAAATTGTTGACTCAAATTATACCAAATTTACACAAGGCAAGTGAAAAGTAATCATGTATAGTGTACTATTTAAATTATCTTGTGCTAGATGGCTTCTAAATAATGGCAGCTGGTCTGTACTTACATGGAAGCTTTGTGTCCTGCCCAAAAACAGAATGGCTGAAACTGGGGTTCAAACAAGCGACTCCATGGTTGCAGGAGAAACTTCATTATCCTACATCACTGTTACCACAAAGACGAATGGAGTGAAATCCCTAGCCCTCAATTATGTTAGTGGTTAAAAAGCAAAGTCTGCTGCATTAGGAAGAAAATCTTGTTTTATAAAGCTGCATATTGCAGTTTTTCCACAGCCGCATATAGTTAAAAATATAGTGGAGAATGTTGTTTTTCCAGGTGGATCATCAAAATAGGTGGTCCTCCTAATTGTCAATCATTCTGGTGATATGATTACATAAGGCTGTCCTACGTGCTCGTCCCCATTTTCACTTACCGGTGGTGAGTCGGACAAGTTTGAAAATTTCAAATCTTTTTGAAAGTAAGCTTGTATGAGCGATCCAAGCGGCAACTTTTAAATAGAGTGTGCACGAGGAGAAATGGCCACATGCATGCTCTTGCACACGTTTAATAGGCGTTCCCTCTCAGGAGCGGTTACAGGGTTGTGCTTTTTTTTTAAGTGAAGAGGGCAGGTCCTTTTAAAAATTCACAAAAATCCTTCACTATACCTTTAATAGAGGTAAACATTGTGTTAAGAACTTTCTGTGAAAGTTGATTTAATCTCTGTTCAAGCATTAAAATCTTATCTCTTTACCTCTCCTCTCGCCCTGCAGTAGTCTGAACCCAGTTCTTTATGGCTACCTTGATGAGAACTTCAAGCGCTGCTTCCGTGAATTCTGCACCCCCAGTCCATCAGTGCTGGAGATACAAAACTCATCCAGAACTGGAGCCACCAGCCGCAGAGTCCCAAAGCGCGAAAGTAACAGCCCAAACACGGGCGAGAGGTCGAATCAACAGGTATTCAACAGGAGCGTGAGCACATTACCAGGATTTGTAACAGTTTAAAGCAATACTCTAAGAAAATTTGGACCAACTGGATGAATCATAAGGTTCACAAAAATCCATGATAGCATCTCATTTCATATGTGTTAACAACAAGGTAAATATTGAAGGTTTATATACATGAAAAAAAAAATTATGCTCTGCCTTTCATTGGCACAAAAACAGTTTACAGCTTTGAGAAATAAATCCCAGAATCCCTTGGATGTGATGCAGAAAGACTTTTCCTCCTCTGCAGGTATGACTAGCCTTGGAGGGGTCGTCGGTGGATTCTCGCTATTGCGGAGGAGCTGCCAACGACGATCTCAACTCTGAAGTAACGCAGGTCACCACAGGGCTTTAATTACTGAACGGAAACCACACATGTATGCCTCAAATACAGAACAAGGCTGACACTGAGGAGCACGGATGACCTCTCCCACTCCCTGCTCTCCTTTGTATTTCTGCTTGGACTCGTGTTATAAACCTGCAAATCCATGCTTGAGGATTAAAAAACAAATTTGTTTGTTTTTAAAGGAAAGGACAGGTGTAGACAGATATTTTCTGGTAACAAGACTATTAAATTAATTGATCTATAAACCCACTTTTACAACCCGTTATTGTGGTTCTTTCTGCCTTATTAATCTTAGCCACTGGGCATAGACATCAGCTTATCTCTAATGCTTTATGATGAGCAAACAAATTCATGTTCATTTGCTTCCATGCTACTTTGGCTCCAGATGTATTTTATAGGAGAAATTTTGCTTAAAACTGTTGTAAAGAGTGGGTTTGTATTTGTCACGGCTGAAAGGCCTCTCTGCCTGTATAAAGACTTGACTGAATGTGAGGTAAATACAAAATTATTTATCTCAGCTGTGCTCTTCAACCTGCTTTTGTATGGTTGCAGCAGGGGTTCTCTTGACCACCTGAACACAAATCATTGATCTGCTCTGCGCAGCTACTGTTTCAGCCTCTTCAGGGTATGCCATGTGTTGCTTTGCAGCTCAGCCCAGTCAGCATTTGTTCTTTTCATTTAAAATACTGCTAAAAATGGTTAATAAAACTGGCACCTGGGTATTGTATGATCTTTTTTTCTGCAAAGCCAGAGGAACTTCTGAATGTACATAAAGGGAACCATTTGTGTTTGTCGCAGTGACTTATTGTGCCAAACCGTGCTTTAAACCAGCAGACAAGATTTCTCTGCCTGTTTGTGCAGTATGCAAACTGTGCCATTTAAGTACAAGTACCTGGCCCTGCTAGTGTATGATTAACCACAGTTACAGCAGCTATGGCTTTTAAATTGAGTAATTTCTCCTGCAGAGAACCTAAAAGTGAGCCAAGCAGGAGTGTGCAGGAAAATTGTCTTGTATCTTTATGTATATGCTTATGCTGACATGTCGTGTAACTACATGCAAAATGCCTTGCTCTGCTTGTTACTCTCTGAACCATATTTTTTTAAGGTTCTGTAAAAATGAACTATTTCTATAAATGGTGTATGTGAAGTAGCGTAAGCATTCATCTGCTTATTTATAGATGGTAAAAGCAAAATCATGAAAATTCTTGTCTTAGAACTGATTTTTTTTGTATCCCTAAAACTGTGTTTGACTGCAAACGGTTTAAAATCAATGTTAAGTGGACAAATGTTCTGCTTTGTGTAAAATGTGCTGCTGATGTTACACTGTGAAGATAATTGGCCCATTCAAACATACATGGCTGTAAAAAACTTGACTGTAGTTGTTCAGTGTTGCCTCGTAATATGACAATGAAAAGAAGCAGCAACGTTTTCTTCTGAGCTGCCACATGCTGTAAGTCCCATGACGTGTTTGTTAAGAGCTTTTTAGAGCACTAAGCTCAAAGAAATGCAGCAACATTTCCATATATCCAGTGGAGCATTAAACATGAATGTAATTGCTTCATTTTATCTCCAGGGAGACTTGTAACATCTCCAGGAACTTAAGTAAGCCACAGCACATACACTGTTACATACTTTACAAACAATATTTACTACCAACTCTTTTTTGGCACTGTGGGTAAGATCCAACCCATTTAGGTTTCTGAATCAAACACCCTTAATCTTACATGTAAAGTTGGATCCAAAATTAGCAATGCCAGGCCCCTTAAATGTATAAATATTTTTTCCAATAAAATTTCCACCTGAAGGATCCAGACTGTTGCACATCGCAAATTATTTTTTTTTTTGGCTCGTGTTAGGTTCAGAACTAACATACTGTAGAGCTTTTATTTTTTGTTTTGAAAATAAAGTTTCATTGCAAGCTTGCTAGCTGGAGAATTACGTAAGCTGATATAAGCTGTAGCTAGAGATAATTCATATGCTAAACCAAAATATTAGAGGTATTTTAACTATGAAAACAAATTGCATAGTTAATTTTATTCCACCAACAGCAGGAGCTTCATTGGGAAAAGTTTTATTTTGCAAAGAGAATATCAACAGATTTGGACGAACCCTATACTTGCAGTAAGTATCTTTTCCTATAGGCCTGATCTATATCAGTAAAAGTTATATCGCATTGCCCAAATTTAAAGGTTGCTTTTTTCCTCCATTCCCTTACGTGCCCTTTTAGTGACCCGAGGTGTAAAATTAGTTTGCCTCTATTTATTGTAGTTCCCACTACAGACTCAGTAATGAGAAAGTGCTGCAGGCTGTATTCTGGGAGCATGTGCCTGGCTGTTATGTGCGATGCACTTTCATTCACCTGGCTAATTTGTTGAGTCTTCAACACTACTAAAGCGTTAGCGAGACAACATGGGCTGCTGCTTTTGAAGATAGATCAGAAAAGACCAGCTAAAAATGCGGATGAAACCGCCACAGATTCCACACAAGAGAGAGAAAATAAAATAATTGTCTGGCACCACAAAAAGGGGCCAAATTAGACTCTGATGAGTGACAAAATAACAAAAGCAATAACAAAAGCAAATATTTGGGATGCTTTTAAAAATAAGGAGCTCAGATATGTGCTACAAATGAAAAGGTTCTTCTTGCTAAAAGAAAAGGTAAGATGCTAACAGATAATTACATTCATAACTTTCTTACCTCAGATGACATTATGCTTTATAGCAAAAGACCTTGGCAGTCCCAGCAAAAAACTGCAATGCTTCTCTTCTTCTTCAGTGCACAGGAACAACACTGACTTGAACTTATGAAAAAACAAACTTTCACAATGCTCCTTTAAAATCAATCTTTCATCTCTGGATATCTTTGAAATGTTACAATTGGTCTCTGCATGTTTCTTTATAATAACTTACCTTTTTCTGGTAAATTATGGAAATAGTTTTTCTTACCAAAAATCTCTGATAGATACCTAAAAAAGTCTACCTTGCACCAACGCATATATGATCATGTGAGAATATTTCAAGAATTAGTGGAGTATTTTATATCCCAATTGATTTCTTGTTTTATTTAGGTCACTGCTATGATCCAAGAACTGTTAAAATATGTTTACGACTGTATTACATTGATTTTGGTACATTTCTCCATAAAGGGTCCTATCAACATTAATATTTTTGGTTATTTTTGGTACATGCACAGCATCTAAAGCACAGTGCACGTTTAACCTAGGAGGCGCTAAAAACAAGAAGCTAATACTATTAAAAGCTTTTATGTTTTTTATTGGTGTTAAAACTCTTTAACTCATATATGAGCAGAAGCTAAAATATTACTGCACCGTTCAGATAGCTGTATTGTTGATGTTAAGGATTCTCTTGGATTTTTTTGGGGGTGTCGGTATCTAATTAATCTGATATAAAGAAGACACAACATCCATCAGGAAAGAGGAGCATCATCAGGGACAAGATGGACTCTGACCTCATTCCTTTTATCGTCTCTTTAAGACATGTACACTTTGAAAAAACACACAAAAGATGAAGTAATAACTGAGTTATATTTTTGTTAAATTATTAAACTACAGAGGGTGTTAAATCAGAAAAATGTTTCTTATAATAGAGTAGGAATAGGTCATGTTTAATCATATTAATATGTTTATAAGTGAAACGTTTAATGTTATAAAGCTCTTTCATGGCCTGTTGTCTCCCAATCCACGTAGCATATAAACACTTCATCCCTAAAAAAGATAGTGCTTCTTCTTTCTTATAAACTGATTTAAAGTATATATGACTGACAAATACCAACAAAGGTTAGAAATTACATTTCTTTATTTATTTTACGACTTACTGTGTCAGATAAATCTTTACAACAACAACAAAAAAAAAATATATATATATATATATATGTGTATATATATATACTGTATATATATACATATATATATATATACATATATATATGTATGTATATACGTGGGCAGAGAAATGAGAAATAAACAAAGAAATACCCCTTCTTGGTTCCTGGACATTTTTTTTTTCTTCGTCCCATTTTGACATTACTTTAGGAGTTGCAAATTTTGATGAAAAATGACATACAGTTGTGCTTGAAAGTTTACATACCCTCCAAATAAAGAAAATTATAAATTCACACCAGTAATTTGAATGTAGTAAAAGTAATAATAAATAAAAATACAAAATTATATTTATTAAAATCAAATAGGAATTTTAAATTTTTATTAACAAAAAACTGTCCCAGACATATTAAAGTACCGTCGTCATGAACAGTGAACCAACATACATGTCAACAGATGCAGGAGTCTTACTGACCAAATCCTGAACTTTTCTGTCATGATTTTCATCTTTTATCATTTTTATTTATTATTAATTTTGTCAATTTCTATTTATTTTACACGCAGCTGATTTTTCTGTCTGGTTTAAATTTTCAAGCACAACATTTCAATCTTCTGGTTTATTCCCTTGCAAATAAAATTTCTTCAAAATGTTATGCTTATTTTCCTTGAAAGAAAATACTTTGTTTTTTATGTGACTCATTATTGCTGCCAATTAAGCGGCTATAAGGGGTTTTTATTTATTTATTGTGTATGTATGTAGGGGGGGATTTTTCTTTATTCCATAAAAATGGCATTAAAAGTGAATTAAAACCTCAGAAATACTCTCTATGGTGAGGACATAAGTAATAGTGTTAACTACAACACTGAAGATTTGAAAGAGATTTATTTTCATTTTTTGTCAAGCGACTAAGTGCGAGCATAAAATGATTGAGGACTGGGGGATTATAAGCTGGTTTCAAATGAAAAAATGCTTTAGAAACTATTAACATTATATCCTACATTTTAGGACCATATTTTGATTATTTACAAATGACAAAATATAACATAAAAAAATAAGGATAATGAAATTCTCCACATTAAGCTATGATGGCTTATATCAAATATGAAGTTACGGATCTACATTATAAGCCTGCTGTTTCCTGTGAATAGTCTAAATAGCATTGTTCCAAAATGATTAAAGTAGTTTCATAATCAGCAGTATTTAATGATGTGAGCCACACAGATGCACAGACGTAAAGCTTGAAAAGCAGCAGGAGACAATATGAAATGGGACTTTTGTAATGATGTTGTATTTTATTCGAACACAATGAAGATGACTATCATTGGAAAGGCAGGATGGAGTTGTGCATCTCATCTGCTACACATTTAGAAAATAGTCGTAAAGTCAATTCTGTGACCTTATTCTACCATGTGATACAGTCTTGCAACTGCATGTGATCTGTTGTACCAAAACCAATGTCTCATTAATGAATGCTATTTTAAAAAGCATTAGTAATAGTATTAAGCTTTCTATGGAAAATGAGTAGATATAAATGTCACTTAATGTGTTCATTTTGCTTCTAAATAAAGCTGCTGTGAAGTTTCACTGTTTTGTTTAATGCATAAATAATGCTTTATCCTGGACCAAAGTGCAATATCTTTTCTCAGTGCACGCAGTGAAAAGAAGGAATAATATTAAGTAACATCAAAGAGTGTTGGAGCTCATAATATAGCCAGCAACTCCTTAGATTGAAGCAGTGAATACAAAAAAATATTAATATTAATATATATATATATATATATATATATATATATATATATATTTATATATAATTCTGATATGTCCATGATCCAACAGACTTGGAACAATTGAACTCCTCTCAACTGTTTTTGGCATTTACTCAATCATATTTAGATACTTTAACACAACTGTTCCATGTTAGCAGGGTAGAGGGTAAAACAATTGTGTTTAAGTAACTAGATATGATTAAGTAAATGCCAAATGCAGTTGAATTATTTTATACTGTACAGAGATTTGTTGATGACTTCATCGTTTGATTACTTTGTGCTTAAGCAGAGACACAACTTGCAATTGCAGAGTTGGACGTCATTAACTTTACTAAATTCTCCTGCTGTTAACACAAGTGTGCTGAAGCAAAAAGTCTCTAACTGACAACTGCATGGTGGAAAGCAGTTTAATGATACTCTGAATACTGATGTGAGAAAAAGAAAAACCTTTATAAAAAAAAATACTAAAACCCTATTCGGCAATCCCTTTTTATGCATTATCAGATCAATTTAAAAACAGATTTCTCATACAGAAATGCTAGGATATTGCTGCATCATAGCCTGCACAATCACGGAAAGACAGACAGTCGTCCAGGACACTGTGACTGAAACCTGCCAAAAGAGGCTAAGCCACAGAAGAATCCTTTTTAGAGTGCTGTGCTGTGCATGTCAATGAAACATTACCCAGAAAGAAGAAAAAAGTGAAAACATCAGTAGAACTGCAGCTTGGAGAAGATTATGAAACGGATCCAATTCATGAGCTTCTGACAGCGGCCCTAAACAAAAGGAAACAAATAAATGAAGGTGAAAAGAACCAAATGCTGACTGTTTATACTTCTCAGTACAATTTTAAAATGATCAGAATGAACTTGATTAGTCACTAATGGTTCACTCTTGATGCTAACCCTAACCCTTTTCAGTTTATATAATTAAACCTTCCCTTTGTTCTTCTTAAATTTCTATTTACATGTTTCTCCTGCTTTCAAAAACACTAAACAAACCAAGGAGGAATTCAATCAATTAGTATGTTAAAACTGTGATGTAGTTTAAAAAATAAAATATTTTCTTTTTCAGATTTGATTTCATAAAATCAAATTACCTCTCACTGTCTGTTTTCATAGTCAATTTCACTCTAGAATTGCATTGCTTAAGGTGGCTGCATGTTGGAGTATTTAATTCCCCTTTCTGACTATTACAGCATTTGTGTTGGAATTGAATTGAATAGAATTAACAACATGCTTCTGGCTTAGAACATTAGCTTAGTTTATCTATAGCACCAACTTAAACAAACAAACAAAAAAACTCACAATCTCAAGGTACAAAACAGAAAAAAACTTCATAGAAATCCCATCTGCAGGCAGCAAACCTCAGTCATTTTCCATTGAGCTAGAATTCCAAATTGGTAGTTGCAAACCGTACAGCTGAATGACATCTCTGCAGCTATATTGCAATTTAAAAACATTCTGCCTTCTGTGATTATAGCTATTAAATTAAGCTCCCATTGTCTGATACTCATGCATCATATAAAGGGACAAGCTGAGTTTCAAATGTTTTTTTTTATATAACTCATAACATTTCTATTAAATCATGCACAAGCACAACACAGAAAACAATCTGTCCTACATTTCCATTATATCCAAGAAGAAATTCAGAACTCAGGCTGTAGACAAAGTGGGTACATGTTCAATAGCCAAACAAGCCCTTACCAATTAGTTTTTCCTTTTTCTCTTACATGATATCTGCTCTGATAACTCTTGTAAAGGTTTTCAAAGCTACAAAATGAAGGATTTTGCATGCCAAATAGAAGTTCCTTAATTGACTATTGTTATATTGTTTTTTTTTTTTAAAGCATAAACACATTTATACATTACAGTCATATTCATAAAATATGAATAAAAATGTTATTTTCTTAGTTATTCTAAGCTTTTACAAGTTGCATATTTTCCACATATGATAAGGGTAGTTGAAGGAGGATGTAAATCTTTTTGCCTTGTTTACTTCTGACAAAAGTAGTAGAGAACTTTTCACATAATTTCCAGTATCTTTAAAATAAATGAATTTCGTTATAAAGAAAAAAAAATAAGATCAGTGTAACTTAGAAATGCAAGGAGATATGTATTGCATTCAAATCAAAGACAACTCTGTTTGTGTATATTGCTGCTGTACAGACGTATCTCATCTAATAAGAGCTGGCAGTATGATTACTCCTGTCAAAGCCATTATGATCAACTGCTTGTTGGCTTTACCCTATTTCTGCTTGGCAGCGCTGACATTCAAACTTGTTGCTGTGAAGGCCCCTTCCTCTCTAGCTAATCAGCTAAACCAACGACAATCCTCCAAATATGACCTAAGTGATCTTTTGTTTAAAAGGTCAAGAGTCATCCTGAGGGAAAAGTATCTTTGAAAATATAAAGGATCTTGTTTTGGAAATCTGTATAGACCAAAGATTTTCTAAATACTCTTTCCAGAGAGAAATAAAGGCCTTAGAGTATTCCGACACATTGAGTTTTCATAGCTAAACTGAAGTTCAAGTTTTAATTTCCTGGTATAGTAAGAGTACAATTTAAACTTTGGCAGATATCCGGGTACCATGTCTTGTCTCTGTCCCTATCAAGCACTGAGCCCGCCTGTCTCAATCTGAGCGTGTCTGTCTGAGCTCACTGTTGGACTCTTAGAACTCTGAACCTGCCTGAACGCCCTGTGGATTCCTTGAACCCTGGATCTGTCTGTTCCTGTTCGGATCAAAAACCTTGACTGGCCTGCGGACTCCTGGATTCCAGAACTGTCTGGTCTGATCTGTTGTCCCTGTTCCTACCTGCTCACTGAGGTTACTGCATCGGGGCCACTCTGGGCAGCTCTGCACCGCAGCGTGTTTGGCAGTCCATTGGCTGAATCCTACCTTCCTTGGAGAGGATGGACTGAACTGTTAAACCAGGTAAGTGACTCACCTGGATAATCAGCTCCCATCAAATGAACATCAGATGATGTCCTGAGTGTCAGTGAGTGGGTGGTGTCCTGCGAACCCTCTGCAGCCGCTGCAATCCACAGATCCACAGCTCTACGTCAGTTATGTTTTTTGTTAATAAATGCTTTGAACTTTCCAACAGGCTCTATGCACAGCTCCACTACTTCCTGAATTTAAAGCAGCTCCTTTGTTTCCTGTCTTTCATGATTGGATGCACTAATTAATCCAGGTGTGTATGACCTAAGTAACTGGCCAGACACACCTAGATTAATCAGTTCGTCCAGTAATGAAAGACAGGAAACAAAGGAGCTGCCTTAAATTCAGGAAGTAGTGGAGCTGTGCATAGAGCCCACTGTCTATCTGGCCTGAGTACTGGGTCCATCTGTCCCATTTTATGACAATTAAGTACATTATGGAAAATTCTGTTTTAGTTTAGAAGTAAAATGACAATAAATTAGGCAATGTTCAGATTTAAATTATAATTACTAAAAGGTTCTGCACATTTGCCGTGGTAGCATGTTGTCATGCAGGAAGAATGTCCTGGTGTGGGGTCCTTCCACATATTATGTAATTTTTTTTTCTTTCTCTATGCATGGGTTCTCTCTTGGTTCTCTGGCATCCTTCCACAATGCAAAAGCTTGACCGTCTCTCTGAATTGTACTGTGTATCTCCGTGTTGCCCTAAGCTGCCTGCTGTATAATGATACATGACCTTGTATGAACAACCAGGTGTGGATGCATGAATTTTAAACCAAAATAGTATAGGTCTGCTAATACTCATGTGTATCTTTAATTTACCGTAATAGCAACTTTATAGGATCCACTGAGTGGAGAGACACATAGAACAGGCAATGGTAAGGTATTTTTCATCAATGCAGACAGAGCATCTGCATAGCACAAGATTACATTGGTATTAATGGGCCATGGGCATTCACACTGGGTTTTTCTCAAATATAACTTCATTTTTGCCCATGTTGTCTATACCCAAGGGCATTGTGACCTCACCAGCTTCACAAATTGGTTCCCTGCTGGTCAGCAAAAGAGACAACTGGTACATTTAAAGTTATAGAGGACAATCTTTTATGTCTGAATGGATCATCTATATAAGTGGTCCTCCAAATTGTCAATCATTCTGGTGAGATGTTTACCAAAGGCCATCCTACATGCTCCAACCGTTAGCTATCTTTTCTGTGCATGCGCACTTTCAGGGGTCTATATGAGGTGAGCGACGGTTTCAGCAAGTCATTGAAGCTCACCTTTCTCACCGAGGTTCTTTGAAAATGGCCAAGGGTCATAAGAGAAAAGGTGTCAACGAAGTGTACGAGAAGAAAAGAAAGGCCTCAGAAGAGGCAGATATATCCTGGAATGCTTTGTGAGGAGAGCTCCAACAGTGGCTAGTAATATCAAAGATGGTGCAGGGAACGGTAAGTAAACTAAGTTCACTATAAAGTCTACTAAATAGTCCCCACTCTATATAGTGATTGAGGGATTTAGGGCTAGGGCAGAAGTTCCAGTACAGGGTTGTGCATGTGCATTTTTTTTAAAGTGGAAAGGCCGGGTCTTTAAAAAAAAAAATCACAAATATTCCTCCACAATACCTTCAAGCAGACTGGAGTCCATAGATAATCTGTGAGGCAGATGTAAAACTTAAAATTCAGAAACACAGTGAAATTTATTCTGATTCTAAACCCCAAAATACAAAGAAATATATACATTGAAAACCACAACAAATAAAATTATGGTAGCCTTAGTTCAAGGTTGCTTTTCTTTTTTTTCTTTTATCATGTTGTTTAAGTATAAGAAAGCTCTTTCCTATAATGCTTGAGGTTGTAGCATCCGTAAATGTAGGGTTAGACTTATTAAGCCCTTTCCTCCCCGCCTGCCATTGCTGCAATATAAATCAGCGCTGTGATCTGAATATATTGAGGTAGATTTGAGCTCAAAGTATATAGCTAATTGCAAATAAAGGACATGAATAAGGATATATCCTCTGCTCACTATCGTTATTTTTCATATTTTCAAATAAACATTCTGCTGGTCCTGGCAGCTAAAGCTACACTATATTGCCAAAAGTATTTGCTCACCCATCCAAATTATTGGAATCAGGTGTTCCAATCACTTCCATGGCCACAGGTGTATAAATTCAAGCACCTAGGCATGCAGACTGTTTTTACAAACATTTGTGAAAGAATGGGTCGCTCTCAGGAGCTCAGTGAATTCCAGCGTGGAACTGTGATAGGATGCCACCTGTGCAACAAATCCAGTCGTGAAATTTCCTCGCTCCTAAATATTCCACAGTCAACTGTCAGCTGTATTATAAGAAAATGGAAGTGTTTGGGAACGACAGCAACTCAGCCACGAAGTGGTAGGCCACGTAAACTGACGGAGCGGGGTCAGCGGATGCTGACGCGCATAGTGCGAAGAGGTCGCCAACTTTCTGCAGAGTCAATCACTACAGACCTCCAAACTTCATGTGGCCTTCAGATTAGCTCAAGAACAGTGCGCAGAGAGCTTCATGGAATGGGTTTCCATGGTCGAGCAGCTGCATCCAAGCCATACATCACCAAGTGCAATGCAAAGCGTCGGATGCGGTGGTGTAAAGCACGCCGCCACTGGACTCTAGAGCAGTGGAGACGCGTTCTCTGGAGTGACGAATCGCGCTTCTCCATCTGGCAATCTGATGGACGGGTCTGGGTTTGGCGGTTGCCAGGAGAACGGTACTTGTCTGACTGCATTGTGCCAAGTGTAAAGTTTGGTGGAGGGGGGATTATGGTGTGGGGTTGTTTTTCAGGAGCTGGGCTTGGCCCCTTAGTTCCAGTGAAAGGAACTCTGAATGCTTCAGCATACCAAGACATTTTGGACAATTCCATGCTCCCAACTTTGTGGGAACAGTTTGGAGCTGGCCCCTTCCTCTTCCAACATGACTGTGCACCAGTGCACAAAGCAAGGTCCATAAAGACATGGATGACAGAGTCTGGTGTGGATGAACTTGACTGGCCTGCACAGAGTCCTGACCTCAACCCGATAGAACACCTTTGGGATGAATTAGAGCGGAGACTGAGAGCCAGGCCTTCTCGTCCAACATCAGTGTGCGACCTCACAAATGCGCTTCTGGAAGAATGGTCAAAAATTCCCATAAACACACTCCTAAACCTTGTGGACAGCCTTCCCAGAAGAGTTGAAGCTGTTCTAGCTGCAAAGGGTGGACCGACGTCATATTGAACCCTATGGATTAGGAACGGGATGTCACTTAAGCTCATATGTGAGTCAAGGCAGGTGAGCAAATACTTTTGGCAATATAGTGTATATAGTTTATATAGCATCAGCTGTAGCTGAAGCTTCACACATTTTGGGGTCCAGAAATTATTAAAGCTGTATTTGTTGAGAACGGAATTAACAATTATATAAATAACTCTTTAAACCAACTTTCGGTTTTCAGCAGACTCTAAACATGTCCTTGTGGATGGTTATATTCCACCTGAGATCATTTTCATAACCCAGTTCATCAACTCCTGTGTGTGCACAGAGTGTAAATTATAGAAAAGGTCCCAAATTGTGTCTACTTTCAAAATCTCCCATGTACAATGTCACAATTATGTCCTAAGTGATAAATGTCCAACAGAAATGGTTTTCTTTCCACTCGATGAACACCTACTTAGGTTCCACTATGCTACAGAAATTCAAATATTGTTCATTTATTACATTCTTCATATGAGGTTTGACAAGTGTCATAAATGCAATATGCATTCTGCAAATGTAAAAATGTAATATACACTGCAACAGTTGTGACATCTGCACACATATGTCACAACTGTTGCAGAATGCATGCACGGAAATGTTCAAAGCTAGCAAAAGTGTAAAGCGGGCCTTAACCTTTTAGTTAAGGCACTCATTTGACTAAATTCTTTTTGCTTGTCTGATAAATCTGGGGCAGATATATCTGGACATGACAAACACTACAGCATCACATCAGGATACAGCATCAGGCACTTAAATAATGCATCGTTATATGGCACTGAAGCAAAACAGTGATGTAACCGAGGCTTTTGGATCCATTTCATGCTGTTCCTGCTATTCTCATCTAAGACCTTAAATAGTCAAGAATTTGATGGTACAGAATTTAACTAAAACATTAAAAAGCTCACATCTGATTTATGACTATAAGAACGTGTGAGTAGAGAATCTTTGAGAGTCAGCCCAGTGTGTAGGTGCCGTATTCTAGACAGCAGAAGCAGAACAAACGGAGATGTTTTGTGCACAGCACTGCCAAATCTGATTTAGCCCCACCTTAACACCGCTGCAACTCAGCACTGGTCTGAGCAGAAAATCCTCAGGCCGTTTCACTTGATAAATGGCCGGCCAACCCTCCACCATCTAACCGAGACAAACATAAAATTCTGCTTGCATGGCAGAAGGTGAGTAGTTGACAGAATTGCAGGAGTGGTGGTGGCCATAAAGTCACAGTGAGAAAATAAACTAACTCTGAGAAGCCAGCTGGTTGAACATGTGTCATTAAGCAAATGAGAGGAACGCTCCTTCTGAGTCCCACCATCCACAAATCTGTATCAACACTGACCAGTAGGCTATTTCAGTTTATCAGCTCAGCAACCAGCCATCACGGTAAAAGGACTACAGGGGACAGTTTGTTTTAATTCGCCCTTTCTATCTAGCTCTAGGCCTGGCGGTTGCAAATGTGCTTAAACTTACAGTGTGTGTTTAAATCACAGAGAATATCGCTCACTACGTTTTTCTTTCCCCCACTAGGCTATCACTCAGCAAGACAGTGGGGCACAGGCGCCATCCTGTCAAGTAATATTCCCATCCATCCATCCCTTTTCATTACCCTCACCTCCTGCCAGTGCTTAGGTGCACTTCTCCCACCTCTGTTCACTAAAAGATAGGCTATCAAAGTTTCATTATCGCACCTGTGTGACTACTATTTTACCACAGGTGCAGCTCTGGGAGAGAGAGATACACTGCATCCATTTGGTTGCTGGCAGAGCGTGCACATACATATAATTTACCTTCAAAGCTCGCAGACCCTTTCCCTGCAGTTCATACATGTGTTACCTTTTCTCCTGCAGGCTATTTAATTTCCTTATCAGCAGAAATAACATTTGGAGAGGATAACAAATAGAAAGATAACCCAGCATGATGTCCACGGTTGGAGTTACTGATGTCTACATTTAAACATTACTAGGTGCTGGGAAACTTACAGCTTTTCCTCAATTGACTACACACAAAAACTGTGGAAGTCTAACATTAAAACATTGTCCAGGAGGATATGGGTTGTGTTTCACATCAAGTTTGTGTGAGCAGTTACAGAACTTATCACCTGTCAGTCTGCAGTAACATCTCCAGAATACAAACACTACAGAGGCAAACCCATCAATATGGCCTCATACTGAAGCGCATTATTTATATTATATATCTGAAATTTATCAAGGTTAAGAGTATTTATTATCAATTATAAAGCAGTAGCTCTGTGCTGCTAGATGCTAAGCTGTAAAACTTGTTGTGATTTCTGGCAGGATATTTCGTCATGTCAATCTCACTATATGATTGGACAGTGAAGCACAATTTAACTTGAACGCATTACCACAGACACACAAATGCTTTTCTACAAGTACACACATCTGTAAAGAAAATATGGATTATTTTTATGAGATGCAGATATTTTATTCTAAAATGATTCAGATTTGACTCTCCATTGTTTTGCTAATCCAGATCATTACAGCCACATATAAACTTTGAACTGATGTGCGACTTAAACAGTCTCTGTGTTCGAATAGAAGCAAAATTGTATGTGATCATAATAATAATAATTGAATTTTATTGATCTCACACAGGAGAAATTTACCACTGCATTTAATCCATCCACATGGGGAGCAGTGGGCTACCACTGTGCGGCGCCCGGGGAGAAGTGAAGGGTTAAGGGTCTTGATCAGAGACCCAGATTGGAGGCTGTAGGGATACTACGGGTACTTGCAACCTTCTCAGAGCACAAGCGCACTGCTCTAACCACTAGGCCAGGGGCTACCAGCCAATGTGCGGCGCCAGAGGAGCATTCTGGGGTTAGGGTCTGGCTCAAGGAGCCTGGGTGGCAATCTGTAGGACTCGAATTCAGAACATCATGATTCCAAGGTCTATGCACTAACCACTAGGTGATCTCCTCCCAAAACCTTATCTCCCAAAATGATGCTTGCTCATAATTTAGCTAAAACCTAATTATGTGAAATTAATTGCTAATGCATGAGTGGTGCACACTGCTCTCCGGGGACCGCAAATGGCAGCCCACTGCTCCCCGAGGGGATGGGTTAAATGCAGAGAAAGAATTTTGTTGCCTTGTACTTTTGACAGTGTAATGAAAATAAAATGCTGGAAAAAAACAAAAAACAAAAAAACATTTGCAGCAGACTATTAGAAGATAAAGGCTTTCACAGTGGGCAGGGTGAATAAAATCAACTCTGTTGCAGAGGATAAGAAACTGGTTTTAGTGAGTCCTGGAAAAAAAAGAGAAAAATGCACAATGCATGTCAGCATTACTTTTAATTACTCCCCGTCCAGCTTACACCATTTTACTATGCACCACGGTGCAAACGAATGGAAACTAATAAAGCCTTATGTAATCTTCTGGGTACTTCCTGTTTGCAGGAATAACATTCTATCTACACACTTCAGATTGTGCCCTCCTACCTAGAGGATTTTTGCCAGCATATTTTAATAAGAGCAGATAGCTATAAAGGAGCAACATTTAATTACCTTATTTTTCAAACTCGTTCTCATGTTCTTCTCCCTTTGCAATGGGCCCCATTTATTCTGACCCCCCAAACTAAAAGCCTGTACAACCAACTGCCTTCAGAGGTCACCTAATTGGTAAGCAGAATCGGCTTATATTGTCATGTCAGAAGATACAGCAGTTCGCTGAAGGCCCCAAAGGTTTGTTAAGGAGCATCAGTGGATAAAAAGCATCATGAAGACTTAAGTAATACAGCAGATATAACCTTTAACTTGCTTGGGAAGGAAAGCATTAATCAGAGAAACAGCCTAAATATCCACAGAAGCTCTGGAAGAGGAGCTGCAAATAATTCACAGCTTAGGTAGGATAACTGATATGCATATCACCAAACTGACTTTTTAAAGAAATGGTTTGTTAGGATAAAGGCTTTAAAATGTCTTGTTTTTATTTTGTCACAAGCAATTGCATTTGCCACAAGAATAGTTTAACAAGCACACCACATACACCTCCAGCTTTATATATATATATATATATATAAACACTAATACATATATATTTTTTAATATTATATGTGCGTAGTTACACAATAATTAGACTTAGTGATGAAACAAATTTTTGTTAGAGTGCCATAATTAAGTTGATTAAGAGCTTTTAGACTTTGAGAAATAGCATAGTCCAATTTCCTCCTCCATGAAATAGCCTTTAATTTAAGTGGAATGGAGCTGCAATTTATTGATAACATGTTTTCTTTAATTTGCACAGCAACAAAGCTTTAAACAACTAATGCTAATCCCTTTTTAAATGGATTGCTAAGAACGCAACAGAAAATCATTTTGGCAAAATGATGATTGAAATCCTCCAATGGCCAAACAACATTTAGGGATACAGCAAACATGATGAAGAAGGTGCCTCAGTTGGAAGAGAATTTGTAATAAAAAATCATCACATAAAAAAATCTGTTGACTAAATTAGACTGAATATGTGCTATTTAGCTAAGAAAAATAGGCAAAAACCCCAGTCAGACTGTCATGAACACGGACAGATGGACCCAGTATTCAAGGAGAGACAGTCAGTAGGAGGGGCGTGCGGGTCACAGCCCAATCTCAGACACTCTGTAGTGGGAGAAACACATGTATGTGACCACGATCATCTGACAGAAGATTATCTAAGTTGGTCACTTACGTGGTTTAACAGTCCAGACCAAGAATGTCCCCAAGTGCTGCAGTCCCAGAGGTTATGCTGGAAGCCGATCCTGATCAGGGATCCAGAACAGACAGGAACAGACAGAACAGGCAGGATCCAGATCAGGCAGGAACAGAAACAGGTGGCAGGATCCAGACTTTCAGGCATCCACTAGCTCCCAGGAGGGTTCAGAGTCTGACTGGGACCAGAAGCATGACCAGGTGGTCATGCACAGGAGCAGACAGGATCAGGTGCAGATGAGCAGGCCCAGCGGAAGAGGGCAGCCGAGACAGGACGTAGAACCGGGACTTGAAGCAGGACTTTAAACTGGTCTCCTCCCTGGAGCCAGGCTTACTGCATAAAAACTGAACCTCCCCACATATTGAGCCAAAAACCCTGAGGACTCCGCAGGGGAGGAACAGTGGACGATCAGGAGACGAGACAAACACAAAAACCCTCTTTCCACTGGCTGCTAGGATCCAGGACATGAACCATGAACTAAAACTCCAACGACAGACTGACAGAAAGACAAGAAAATGCTCAGGCTGAACTGAATTTAAACCAGAGGAAAATAGGTGAGAGGAATAAATTATAATTGAGGCAGGGAGGGAAAACGACAGGTGAAAGGGATTACTAATTAAGGAGCAAACAGGCCAGATCATGACACAATCGAGTGTAAGGCAAAAGGGATTGAGCCTGAATGTTGGCTTAGGTGGTGATTATAAATGCATTTCAAAGTTTTCATGTCCTAGATAAAAAAAAAAAAAAACCTAAGTTGAAAAACATGCAATATTTTCCTACAGCACACTTAACTGAAACCCCAAACCCAAATACAACACTAAAGAGTAACAGCATAATAAGAAAATATAAAAAGTTTTTTAAAAAAAAGTGTTTATATGGAGCAAAAAAATTGAGAGTTTATAATTGTGAGGGGAAAAAAAAAATGTTCAACCAGTTATCAACATTACAATAAAGGAGAATGTTTTGAACTTCAGCAACCACTGTTTTATCTATATACGTACAGAGAGGTTTAATAGCCTCTTTCTTAGTGCACAGTTCAGAGATTCACACACAAAAAATTTAGACCTAAAATGTACAAAACTTATTAAAACTGGAAGGAACAAATCCTGAAATTAAGGATCCTATTTGTTTGTGAATCTTTATTTTTTTCTCTATATTTCTGTTCATTTCAACTTGCAGCGTGACACAAGAAAATATAAATGAAAAAAAATTGCTTAGGTCACTTTATCAAATTAAGAAGCAGGGGGGTTGTTTGGACCTTAAGCCAGCCAATTCTATTCCATTTAATTATTGCTTAAGGTAGAAACATTTTCAAGATACTGGAGGTTTGGAAGTTACAGGAAACTGATTGTTGATCCTTGCTTTTTATCTATTAGCTATCCACTTAGGATAGTTACTTAAATTAAGGTTTATTCCCTCTCTATTAAAAGCCTATATTACATATTCCTGGGCTCAATATTCATTGTTTTCACTGAGAAAATCCTATTAAGTTTTCTCTGATTATTTCTCTTGCTCTTGGCTCTTGAATCTTAACTCTTTCCTTTAGGGACTGGAAGATGACTCTCCTGTTAGCAATGGGTCAATTGTAGTTTTTGTTGTGTTGCCACTGAGTCTCTTTCTAAAAGATCCAGGGTAATAATAAATTCTTCAGACGATATCCAACTTTGATTCTTCACCCTTTTCTCCTTCATTCCTCATCCCTACCCCCTTAATCCCAGCCATAATCCCTACCACCTGCATCCCTACTATTCCACTAATCCATGTTCCTACTTCATATATCTCATATATCTTATTCTCACCTCCCATCTCTACCTCATTAGCACATCATTCTGGGCTATTCAATAGCTCCCCCTTACCTCATTCACCCTTTAACCTGCTTACATGCCTTTTTATTCATGTTCTTAGACTCTATGATCCATCGTGTCATTCTAGTTTCTTCCCTACATTAGAAATTAGAACAGTAAAAACTGTATTTGGGTACGGCTGCATTTGTGAGCAGTGGCATGTTTTGAGTCAATTGTACATCACATATTCTTCCCATATCAATCACTTTATCTGCTGTCTACTCTCGTAAGCACCTGTTTCCTCCTTTATCTCTACTTTATACATCAACAATCCTCTTTCTAGCTCTGTAAGAAAATATATTTAATCTTGGTTCTGTGTCTGAGAGCTGCTTCCTGGACCTCCATGCCTGTTTTTGTTTGCTCCACGGCACGCCGGCTGGTTTCATGTCTGATTTGGCACCAGCATCTCCCTGACTGTCACGGCCTCACAGCAAGGACAGATGGCAGAGACTTACCCCACCAAGAAAGAAGCACAGACAGACACCAACCAAACACACACCGCCGACAAGATGAAAAGCATAAGAATTTTCCTTTTGGCCTGCTGACCCGTGTCCCGGTCTGGCTATGACTCATCCTGCAAGGCTACATTTGTGTGGCTGAAAGCTTTGAATCAGCAAGTCAGACCTTCTGCTATTTTTCTTGTCATATCTCACCATTCCACTGCCCACTTTATCCCTAAAGACTTAGATTCTCAACTCTAAGTCTTGAAGCATGTAAAATGTCTCATAATTCCAACCTCTTATGTGATGTGTATAAACGTGTCCTGTGCCGACTTATAGAGGTTAAGGATGGTAATTTGTAGTTAAACATGTTATCAGTATTTTTTTCTGGTTTTACAGGGTGTCTGATATTTTGACAGGCAGACAAATCAATATACTAAGCATCAGAGTTAAAAGTTGTAATGATCACACCAGGCATGCAGTGTGCAGGTTGCTCTACAGAGTCATGCCTGAGTGGCTGCGTAGGTGGGCAGCAATATCTTGGCTCTGCCAGGCCAAATATATGCAGAACTATAGCTCAGATTTAACTAATAGGGTTTTTATTTTTAAGCTATTTAATGAGGGCACAGATGGACCTCTGGAACTTAAAATAGTGGAAAACTGTGAATAAATTCCAACAATTCAACAAGTGATTTATAAAACTCAAAGGGATATAGCGCAAATGTGTATTTCTATTTGTTTCAGTTATTATGGCTCGTAGCAAATAAAAAACCTTTCAATCAATTTCTCAAATGCTTATAAATCTTAACATTTGTCCATTGTGTTCAAGATAAAACTTTACAATTTATTCATGTTTCAGTTAGTTGACACTAACCAAAATCCATGAAAAAGCCTCAGTGTTGCCGTTTAACATGCTGTAGATCAAAAATGTGTCTTTCATTGTTATTTTTACAGGTATCCAATACCTTCATCCAGAATATATCAGGAATACATTTTAAAAGGGTAATATTTTAATACTTTATAAGTCAGTTTGGCTTTATCATAAGACTACATCCTTCAGATAACAGAGTATGTCATTTTTAAATACTCAGGTGGCTAATACTTGAAGCATTTTTTAACGGCAATGATTTTTTTCACGTGTCTTGCATTCATACAGTTGTGTTAAAGTTCACAATAATGGGTGTGCAAACATTTCATTCCTTAAAAAGGAAATCAGATTTAAACCAAACTAAGATAAACGGGTCGTCTTGAGAGAAAATATGATTACTGTACATCTAATGGTCAAAGGTTAGTCTGCCATGGCTTTGGCATTTTATTTTACATGTTACTATATTGCAAATTGACTAAATGTGAGCCTGGTGAATAAAAATAGCCATTGATTGAATACAAAACAAAATGTAGAAAACAGCATTTAAGTTTTATTAATGACAAAAAAACCTTGTATCAAGAACAGATAAAAATCACTCAAAACAAAATTTCACAGATGGTTGTGAGCCACATGAACTTGCTTTCCATTAACTTTTCTAGTCAACATAGTCATTAAACAGGCCCTTCTCTTCTCGATAAGCTGTTAAAAGAAAAGCACCTCATTTAACTGCTGCCAGGTAAATTATTTTCTGTTGTTTAAAGGGTTCATACATTTTTATTTTTTTTTCAGACATCATGTTATTGAACTCAAATGAGCCAAGGGGAGAAAAAAAAATCTACCACAGCCATAGTACTTTAAGCATCATCTGGTTTGTCTGCTGGAGGCCCACATGGCTGCAGCATCTTCTCCATCAAGTTAAAGCGAACGCGTGCTTTGCTCTCATTCTCAGCAACAGAGAAGTAATTGAGCAGGTCAAAGTGTCCCATGTAGGAGCAGTAAGAGTCACGGTGCTGGTTGACCAACCATTCCCACTTGCTGGTGTCGGCATGTCCTGTTCCGATGTACTTGGACTGAAGATGTTCCAGCTGACTGTGGATGTTGTACCGGTCCGTCATTTTCACCGAGATTAGGCCAACAGAGTCTAAATGGAAATGGGTATAAGAAAAATAAAATAAAAACACTTAATAGAAACTCAAGAAATTGTTGCACCTAATAACCCAAATTCTAGGCCTGTTCTTCAAAGTATGCCTAAATAAAAACTATGGAAGAAAAATGAAAGCCCAATTTGATAGAACACACCTCTACTACATTTACCTTCTAATGTAAGAGCTGCTGCAGTCTTTAAATTTAATACATAAGACTAAGCATTTTACTTTTTAGCATAGTAACAAAAAAGCTAAAAAAAAAAAAAAATGTGGCATCCAACTATACTGATATCAGTATAATACATATGGATTAGAGGAAATGTGAGTAACTGAGAAAATGTGAGGAGTGGAAGAAGTCAGCTGCTACAATAATCTCTAAAAGGTGTTTAATGAAGATGTAACAAGCAAACACCAACTTTTATGTGAGATGCTACACAGTGGTTGAATAATCTAGAACTTCAGGGGGGTTTGCAATTCAGTTACTGAAATCTAAATACTATTTCAGTGATTATTAAATTTGCATATAAGGCATGGAGTAGTAGAAAAGAAAAAATATAAAGCTTTTGTTTTTTTAAATAATTTTCTATTTATTGTCAGCTTTAAATCTACCTGTATACATCTAGCACCTAATCATCACAACACTCCTCTTTCTTTACAACACTACCTGGAAAAAATATAAACCTTTTTGGTCAATGCATTGTCAATGAATTCGTGAATATTTGTTCGTTATTGTGGAAAACAATAAAGAAAACAACAATGAAAGAACATTTGAAATATGTTACAGATTTTTATTACGATCATATTTTTAAACACCCTAAAATTTTACCACTCTAGGGATATCAGTGTTGGAGGGAAACCTAAACAATAAAGTTTCTAACCTGGACACTGATCGACCACCTTCCTACCATATTTAGATAAGTCCGCGTTTGTTGGTAATCCCACAAACAAGGCTACTGGTAACCCAGTGTCTTTTTACACGTATAAAAACAAACCCATCTCTTTATTAAAGCATCTTTATTTTTAGAACAAAAGAAACCCCGCAGTATTATTCTCAGGTGCGTTTTGTGTGCGTGCTAACGTGGGCAAAGCTAGTCGTTTTCAGCCGACACAGCCTTTAATCTCAGTTAATCTACATCGTAAATCCTGGTTTTGATGTGAAATAAGTTTTAAATTGTGAAACATACTTACACGAGACGCAGGATATCCCACGAATAATCAAAAAGTTAGTAACTTAACCAATTTCGCCCACAATCACGACAAGACAGCTTTCTTCCGGTTGTTCCCCTGCGCTTGTGATCGGGTGAAACAAAGCCTCCAATCTTAGGTTCCTCATCGTCACTGCTTTTTTTTTCAAAACACAACATTTCAAAGCAGGTAAATGTTAAAATAATAAATTATTAATTAGTATCCAACATACTCCCGGCGACAAAATATAATAAGCTCAAATACTCGAACTCAACCCTATTTCTGACATTTTTAATTTGAAAAAACTTCCTGGATGGGAAGCGAAACATCTTTAAACGTGGAAACAAAGTCCAGTGGATTTTTATTTAACTTTTTGGAAAGACTATGATAGATGACTGCGAGTCTTCACCAGCAATAAGCATAAACAATTTGTTTTTAAGGATTTTTTTAATTTTTTATTTATTATGCTTTATTTGACTTAAAACATACAAATGTTATTGTTTTTTTTTTCTTGTTAAGAAGGAAACCACATATACAATCTTATTTAATCTTATTTCTAAAACTGCTTGTTTAAGAAATGTGCCTCAATTTGAAATTAGATTTGCAGTAAGCATTAATGCTCCTTCATAAAACATGGTTGTCTGTAGAAAATGGGACGGA
This sequence comes from Cyprinodon tularosa, assembly GCF_016077235.1. Lineage (NCBI taxonomy): Eukaryota > Metazoa > Chordata > Actinopteri > Cyprinodontiformes > Cyprinodontidae > Cyprinodon > Cyprinodon tularosa. The sequence goes on along the minus strand of NW_024039083.1, from coordinate 283,185 downwards.
CGTTTGCAGTGCACTTACGGGGCGCCCTGTAAACCGATTCATCTATTTTGTTTCAGCAGATGTCTCCTCATTAAAAGGCCATATGTGGCAGATATGACAGATGTTTGAATGCCTTTTTATCCCCCCATCCATTTGCTGGAGTGCTGTGCTGAGGAGAGATGCAAGCCTAATTCTGCAACAACCAACTGTTGGTCTCAGCCAAAGCTCGGTTGCTACTAGCAACTGTAAATAGGATTATTCCCCAGCATTGAACTTAAAGTGATGTGTCAAATTTGTGACATAAAGGAAACTTTAATGCTTTCCGTTTCTAGGAGTTTTAATAGATAGTAATATCCTAATATTAAATAAGTAATTTAATATATTATTTCATTCCATATACATATTACAGCTCTTAACAGCTCTTTGCTAAAGAACACCCATTTTTAGAGGCTAGCAGATGGACCCATCTCTCACCTGTGTCCACTTTAATAAATTAAGATGCTGGTTAATGGAACAAGAACAGACCCTTGCATCTCCAGAATATGCTGCATTTAACTTATTTACTGAAAATCATCCGTCCTATTTGTGAAAATGTGTGTTTTTAACTTTGTAATGTCTTCCTTGCATTTAATTGTTTGTTTATTAATTAATTGTGTTGTTTTATTAGATGCTGATCAGTGATTCTAGTTTTACAATAGATTTTTTTAAGAACTTTAAAAAAATCTATTTTACCAGCTTAGTCCTTGGTTTCTTCTTAATGTATTAATAACATAGACTTGGGGAAATAGAATATACTCGTCATGAATGGTTGATACAAGTTAACTACAATCAACAACAATCAAATTCTCCAGTATTTATGTCCATATTGCCTCTTAACATGCTCATAATCTCCAACCTCTTGTATAAGAGGCATTTCATTCCTGTGAAAACTATGAGCAGTGTTTGACTTCTGTCAGCTGTAATTTTATTGCCAATATGGGTGCAGCCGTCCTGAACACACACAAAAACTGTCTAAAATGCCCATTGTTACAGTATATTGACGTCATATTCCCATCACAGAGGACTTCTCACAGCGTTTGCAATCATCTTGTGTTGTTCCATCCATTACAGATGCATTCAGCGCTATTTTAGGGATTCCAGCTGTGTTGGTTCTGCTTTTTTTGGAAAATAAAAGCATGACATGTGAATACCCCTCGAACATCACCCTGTGACTTATTTAATGATGCATGGAGGCTCGTCATCGCCTTCGTTTGAGGGAATTCATTAGATTCATAGCATCCGGCACTTAAACTGTTTATTTGGATTCAAAAGTACCTTTGTTGCATCTTACGTTTTCTCTCATAGGTAACTAATTACAACATTTCTTTGCCTGTCTGCATTCATTCCTGTTTGGAGGCTTTTTTTTTCTTTGACAGCTCATACTTTTCTCTCCCTTAGCAGCTCAGGCAAATGGTCCAAAGATTCAGGACTTGCATTATTAAACACAACACCTCACGATCTCAGCAGCCTAGGCCTATTTTTGGAGCGATCTAGGCTAATTCCCAATAAGGAAGAAAAATATTTGTAATAACAGCAGGCAGACAATAACAGACTAATAACTGGGTGAATAAAAAACGAAAAGGGTACCTCCCATCTTTCAGCATTTAGTTTTAATTAGCTTACACCATATTTTTTGACAGAGTGAAAATAATACATGAAACGCAGGAGTATTATGAGCAGTACGACAATTGTATTTCTTGTAACCGTGGGGAGCTAAAGAGTGATGGCATCTGTCTGCTCCTCTCTAGTCTAGCAGGCTCACATTATAACCAAGACCTACAGGCAGTGTGCAGGGGAGACACTCGCCTTTCTATGAAGGGAGGGAAACTTAATTAGAGCTTACATTGTGTGTGTCTGTGGGAGGATTTCACAACCGAGAGAAGGGCCATTCTAATTTGTTTCTGCATAACCAAGTTCCTGATAACATGTTTTCTAACATGCAGAAATGCTGAATCTGTAGGGAGATTGTTCCTAAAAAGCCCCCTTTTCAAATGGTCTGCCTGTATTTAGTCATTTACATCTTTGCTTATATCTCGTCCCCTCTTCGCTTTCCCGTCTTGCATCTCCATTTTTCTCCAGTTCCTCAGCACCTTAAATGCACATTCTATTAAAACCTTTAAAGCCTGTCCGAACAGATATTTGTAATTATGAACTACAGGTGCCTCTCAGTAGATTGGAACATTCTCCAAGACCTAATTTGTTTCAGTGCTGGCATTCAAAAAGTTTATCTTTTTTCCCAATTTTACATTACATACTATCAATAAGAAGAGGAATTGTGGTAGAGAAATGTTTGGCATGAACTATTATGAACGCTTCATAAGGAGGGTTAACCTAAAAAGCTGATTGATGAAGCTACTCCTTTACAGAGCACTGCATTAAAGGAAGTGTATGGAAAGTTGAGTGGAAGGAAAAGTTGTTGAGGAAAGCTTATTTAGAGGGTATAGATAAAGGATCCAGTACCTCTCCTGGTGTCGGCCCACGGTGTTTTACTAAAGTAAATTCCGCCATTTACAGTAGCAGCAATTTAAAATTTCCCTACTTTCCTTGATGGGCCTTGGCTGGTCCTCTACAATTCCCTTGTAAACATCAACCTTTGTACAAAAATATTTTTTTGTCATGATTTGTGGACATTATGATCTAAAGAGAGGCATTATTTCATGGTAAGACCCTGTAACTCAGTGAAAGGGTCGAGTCAGGTTTTTTTTTTTTTTAAATGCACGCCCAAAAGGCCAGTGGCTGGAAGTTGAGAAGGGATTTAGCTGGGATTCGCAGAGGAATATGCTGCCATTCGGCTGGCGTTTGACTGGGAAGGGCCATTTTGAATGGCTACTACTGCATCTAAAAATCTTTGTGGTCCTGATGCTTTTTATCGGCCGACAAGATTTTTGAGATGCAGTTTTGTTTTTTATTAACATGACTTGTAATAGTAGTTCTCTGGTTTAATAATGGCCTAATGTATTTGATGGCAAACAAAATGCCCTGACCTAAACCTCAGAGTATCTGTGTAGAACAAAGCAAGAGAGCAGAAGCATATTGAGCTTTTAACATCTCAGCAGATGCTAGATTACCTTCATCGTACCGCATCACATTGATGCAGCAATTCATTCAGACTGAGCCATGACCAAGTACAGTTTCTAAACTGTTTCAATCATTTCCAAAGATAAGGCTTTAATTTTATTTAATTTTCAATGTATTTGAAATTCCGTTTCATACGATATTCCTTCAAAAGGATGTTCAATCGGTTGGATCGGAAATGTGTGGGAGGGCCCACAGCAGCAGAAAATATGCTCTTCCATTAAGATAGGAATCACAGCACTCACATCTTCCTCCTACTGCTACTCAGACCCATAAAGGGGATAAAGATGTTGGTGCTGTCACAGAAGAGGTTATCTGTTTCACATAGGCTTAAATCACAGTAAGACTTGGTTTAAACCCATATGCTCTACAGTTTTGTTCCAGAATGTTTTAATTTAAAAGAAGGCAGGAAAAGGCAAAATAAGTAGACATGGAAACCCCATATATGTTTTCATAACTCTTTATATACAAAACACTATATACAATAAGGATGTAACAGTAGCTGTATCTGGATATATGATGAGATCATTACAGCCAATATTTAGTAACAAACTATGTCAAATTATCTGAAATGTCTACCTGCTTTTTTAGAAGAAACCCTCAGTTTGATTGTTTTCAAAGCTGGAGAGGTTTAAACTATATTGACTATTACAGTAATATGCAAGTTGATGGTTTGAATCAACATCAAATCAAAAAGGTTTCTGTCTGATCATAAGAGCATTCTGGAATGTTCTTCTAAAAAGTGATAAAGGAGGCAACAAGCAAAATAACAAGATTTCTTTTTTACATTGTAAACGTTTTTATAAACCTATGGAAGTTGGCAGATGTTCTCAGTTATTACAAACTGCTGCTTTCACCTGTTTAAGTGTTTAAGTCTATGAAAATATCTAAGACTTCTTCATTTTTTGTGAGTACAAGTCCAGATTTACTCTGTTTATATTTGTTTGTAGGTAGGATGAGCTTTAAGTTTTTGAAAGCCTCTAATATTGTGTTCAACTACATGATTAGGCAAAAATCATTTAAGTTTTACAATTTTTTTTTTTTATTCGTCCATTAAGACAATCTATTTCCAAACCTACACTAAAATACATAATCTTTGGAAACTGAAGAAATTTAAATAACTCATTCAGCTTTTTTTTCTTTTTTAAATGTATCCTCTAGCTCTAGATCTTCATAAATATTTCTCACTAAGAATGATCCTATTTCAGTGTTTGTATAATGGTTAAATACAAAAAAAAGCTCAGTGATACTTAAATGATCTTAGATTATTTAAAGCTTAAAATCATTTTGGCTTTATTAAAAAAAAAGTTTTCTGGAGGATATATTATCTGTCCAACATTTGGGGAAAAGTATTAGATCTGTGGGTTTTTCGCGCATATTATATATGCAGTTATTGTTTTATATGTCAATACAACGAGGATGAAATGAGACAAGAAAATATTTACAGTAATGTGTAATATTGGCAATAAAATGGATTTCATTGTAAGCACATGCTTGATACACCCTCAGTGCAAAACAAATAACAACACAGACATGAATGAACACTGCTCCATTTCTGTACACGGTTTTGTTTTGCAGCGTCTGCAAACTGAGGCACAATGTCCGTTTTTACTTCATTTCATTTTAAAATCAGGATGGATATTGTGGAGCTCCAAGCTTCAATAAAAACAAAACAAAAATGACGAAAAAAAATGTCCACATTTGAATCTTTTAAAGGCTGTGGTTACAAACACATGCCTATCAAAAATAGAAAAGCATTCAAGCCATTTAATAGCAAATAAATGATTATCAATTAGACTAATTTCACTACAAATTTTTTCCACAAAGGAGTACATTTTTGATCAAATTAACCAACCATTCCCAACAAATTGCACAAATAGCTCCCTGATTAGTAAAGAAAGAAAGGAGCTTTGGTAAACAGATTTTGTTGTGTGTTTAATGACCTTCCATGTTGAGCCGTTTTTATAACATTTTGGATACCACGTAAAAACCACTTAGGCATTACGGATTCCGATTCTGCGACATGGCGAGGATTTTTTAACAAATTAGTTATTTTCTTTTAAAATCTCTGGTTTCTTAAATTTTAGGTTAGATTCTTTAAAGCCCATATTATGAACTTTGACAACAAATATATAATAATAATAATAGCTATTTATCACAGCTTTGTCTGGCATCTAAACCCACCTGAATCATGCAGAGTTGAAGCGCCCCAGATCCAGTTTAAAACCTTGTTTTCAAGTATTCCAAATGTCAAAAAGCTGTGAAATGGTCATTTTTTCCCCAGAATAGTGTGAATTTATGCATGGGTTCTAATCCCGAAACACTAGAGCCAAAACATTGATGACTATAATGCTGAAAACAAGATGCTGTAGGCAAATCAAAAACGAAGGAACATGTAAATATAAGAAAACCAATAAACAATGCTTAATGTTTCACTGTTGATATTAATGAAAAATGTAATCAGCCAAACCTGAAAGATGGTAAAATAAAACATTTTGCCCTGACTTGAAAGACTAGAAACTCTGGTAAACATAGCTTTCTAGTGGCTCCATTATTGGCCAGATTCAAAACCTACTTTATAGAAAAAAATCTTACATTTTCAATTGAAAGACAACTTAGATTTAAACTCCTACATCTTATTTGGCAAAGACTCCTCTAAATGAGACGCCCCAGCGAGAGGATTTAAATGTAAAACTGCAATTGAAAGAAGCTGTAGCTCCTCCAAACAGCAAGCCACTCGTGTTGTGATCACTAGTTTGCACCCAGCAGCTCGGCATAAGACACATCACGTAAAATGAACACTGACGACGTGCTGAGGAGGCAAGTTTCGAGAAGGCTAATATAATTTACACTTTACTATTCAAGCTTCTGGTTTTCACTTCTTCAAAAGCTTCAGCAGTTTTATATGCAGCAACTGAACAATCCCTGTCTTCCTCACACTCTTTAGATCCCCATCTAAAACCACTGTGATATTATGCCCCCTAGTGGCAAAGTTTGGAGCATGTAAAAAAAAAAAAAAAAAAATGGTATTTCACTGTGAGGCACATCACAGCAGAACAAACTGCACACCCTTCTGAGCAATCTGTTCCACAGGCACTGACATCATCCTGAAACCCCCAACCATCCCCATTTCCTTTTCCAGGAGGACGCCCATATATGGGCATTTACAAGCACACCATTCTGTATCTGAGCCACAGTCACAAAGGCAACGTTGCTCATCTTTCCAAACTCTGACCTCTCATTACAAGGCCTGAAATGAACAAGAGAAAAAAGATTAAACAAAAACAATAAAAATACCAAAGGTTTTATAATCTACAATAAATAAGAGGTCCTACTGAGTGAGCTATACACAGCACTGTTCTCATCATAGATATGTGCAAATATTTCCTAAGTGCCTTAACATGGCCTTGGCCTTAAGACACTTCTTCAGCTGTCATTAAAGACATAAATATGTATCAACATGAGCAACAGATCCTCTTCATAGATGACATCTTGGATTTTTCTTTTTTTTGTATTCAGGAGAAGTCAAGTTGAGCGATGGTGGCACTGTTTTTATAAACATCCCACTATCCTTTGACAGAGATCACCCTGACTCATCCATCTCGGTCTATTCTGTAAATGAAAACTGGGCCCTCCCTGCGAGGACAGGCCAAGGTGTCTGTTTCAAAGAGGTTAACAGGTTTGAAGAGAAATAAGGTGAAGATGTAGACAAAGGAGAAGTGCGAGAGCCGTAGGAGCACCTAGGGTCGATGGAACCTGAAAACACAAAGCAGACATTTATCACAGCTAAAAACAAGCAGACAGAAAAATGCTACCTGAAACAATTCAGATTCTTTCTTGACGAATAAACATAGTGTTCCTGCTAATAGTCCAATGTCATACTTCTTCAGATATTAATTATTTGATATGTTTGTCAGATTCCTAAACATGGGTTTAGATTTAGCAGTGTTTATTGGCATTTGGACAACTAAGACTAATTAAAAAATTCTGGACTGATTATTCTACATTTTACATCTTTTCATTGTCTTAATTTTGTGAATATATCTTTTTAAATTTTCCCTTAAACATTACGGATGGTCGACTCTCTCCAGCATTTTACTAGTCATCTCATTAACAAACAGCCTCCAGTGTATATTTCTGCTAACTTTAACAGATTTTGAATTAGTTTCACAGGAACAAAATCTATTTACTGTAGGTCATACTCCAGTTAAACATACATGTATTAAATTAAAGATGTAATATAGAACAAAAGTCATATTTGGAGGTTTGTTCCATTGATATATTTTATACATCAGGTGGAGTTTTTGTTTAAAATAAAACAAAGGTATGAAAACCTTATACCGGTAATTACTAGTTATTATTAAACTTTGACTTTGCAAGACTTTTATTACTCTGATAATCTGACAGAAAGTAAATCACTGAATAAAGGTTAAAGTCCACTGTTTGTTTGATGCTGTAGGTTATTTTTGCTGCTTTTTGTAGAAATTGAATTTCTAAATTAAATTAGAGCTCTATTATGGGGGATGTAGTCGAGGTTTAGATCTAAACGAAAAGCCAATACTGCACAGGTCTAAACATTTAAGAAAAAAAGCTGAACTCCAGACACAATCAGTGCTGGTGGGTAATGAACTGAAGCTGATCCACCATGACTTTAATAAGGATAGCTGGAGACGCTTTAGGGGAACACAATAACATGTATTGATCAGCGAGAGCTAATAAACAGCTGGACTTGAAGATTTCCTGAGCTTAACAACCGATGAAGCTTCAGAGTCAGGTTATGCTTTGGAGCCAATTGACTGCAGGGGGTACCTTGTAAACTGTTTGCTGTCTTCATGAACCTCCATCTCCCGGCTCTTAAACTCATTCAGCTCCTTACGTATAGCAGCCTGGGGGACAGAGCACACACAGACACAAACAGGCCATGATGAGAAAGTCTTTCAATTTGGAAGAGATACCTGGATTACAGAGCTAACCGACCACAGCGGGTTCCACAGGTTTTTCCTTTGGACTGACAACCAGTTGCTTTGATATCTTATTGAATCACTTTTTCATGTATTATTTCTAAACCTTTTTAGAACACCATGAATCCACACATTTACTATGCATTTCTAAAGACAGGCATGCAGAAAAACAGCCCTAAATCAGATGCGTGTTGACAACCATGCGCTGTAAGCAGCATTGTAAGGAAAAGTGCCAAGAATCCCATAAGCTGCTTCTTAGCGAACCTCTCCAAATAAAAACCATTACACACCATCAATCTACATGTCAGCAGATTGTTTACAAGCTATTCCATTAGAAACCCTCTTATGTCCTCCTTCAACAAAAGCATTATATGGTTTGTTAATAACTACAAGCACTTTGATAGGAACAGTGTACTTGTGTGAACTGAGACATCAGGTATATTGTCAAGTAGGGAGGAGGACCTGTGATTCTGTGGGCCATGGAATCCATACTAGAGTGCATGGCATGATCTACTACTTTAAATTGGTAAATTAGTGAATTGGCTTAATATAAGATGGAGTATTAGGGCCAGGTTATAGGAATATTTATTTTAATTTCGAGAATAAAGTTGTAAATTACGAGAATAATGTTGAAAACTAACAAGAATGAAGTTATCATACCACAATCCATTTCAGAGGGAAAGCTTCGAGCTTCGACCAGCATATGGCGGCCGACCAGCACCACCAAACAGCAACCTGAGTCCACTTTGACATACAGTACTGCCCAATTTGATGCTGGTGTGCTAAAAGATTTCCTTATTTGAAGTATAACTTCACATTATTCTTGACATTCATCATTTTAGGGAAGAAATGGCTTCTTGTAAGAGTTGTCATAAAATACAACTTTATTCTTATTAATATTACGACTTTATTCTCATAATTTTATGACTCAATTCTCAGATTAAAAAATGAAATCTCTAGCCTGGCCCTAATACATCGTGGTATTAATATAAATAAACTGAATTTAATTGAATTAAAAACAATTACAGATAAAAAAAAAACCCACAGCCTATATAGTAAAATGAAAAGTCGTGCATTGTTCGGGTGTTTCAGTTTGGTAAACCCCCCAAAATATAGCAATTTCAAAATAAAAACATCCATTTATATCTCAGTCCAGAGACATTAATAGTATGAAAAAACTTGTGGATAACCTGGAAAGAAGTAACAATTTGAAAGTATCGCAGATCTGGTGGTTCAGGATAGCATCCCTCTGTATGCTGCAAGAGTGCTGTTCTACTGGCAAAAAGAGGCTTTAGCAAGTATTGACGAACAGCTATTATTAAAAAAGGTTTTTACTGTATGTCCCCTTTACATTTCTGGAGGGGGATTTCTTTTTCTTGCAGAAATTACAAAATAAATGCTATTTAAAATGATAATTAAAGCTCAGTCATAGTGAGATTATAGCACTATAAGGACGTACATTTATTTCATGTCTCTTTGCATATTTGTACAAGAAGTCTTAACTTATGCAACACAGTTACGTAAAACAGAAACATGACAGCACAGCTTAATGACCGAAGATCCCAGGTAAAAATTTTTGTGAAACCTTTTATCTCATTCCTATAATTCCTATAACTCTTCTTTATTGGTCCTTATCAGATCTTTATTTAAAATATTTGATGGTTAAAGTGATCACATAAGACACAAACAGGGAACATCTAATCAAAGTTATCTGGTACCTGCAAATTTCATTACAATAATATATTTTCCTGAGGAACAGCTTGATTTTTTATTTAATCTAGAATAAAACATAAATGAATGCAGTGAGAACCCGAGTACATTAATGTCAATCACTGCCCTACTCCTCATTATTTTGCTCAAAAGCTTCTCAAAAATAAAAGCTTACAAAAGTCAGCTGATAAAGCCTAAAACAAAATGATACTTAAAAGCAGTAACTCCAATAAAGCCACATTATGGGGATCTCTGAAAGCTTTCATTCAAGAACAGATATGGGCAAAACAAATGTACAAACCGTCTTTCTGATTTATCCACTCAAAGAGCGGATGCTGATAAAAAAAAAAAAAAAAAACATAAGCCGGAAGGATATCAGAAGCAACTTCTGCAAAACACAGAGTTAGAAAAATGATCAATTAAGTTCTTGCCCAATAAAGAAACAACACCTCATGGTGCCGATGACCTGCTTCTTTATATAGCTGACCCAACTAATTCCATATCACAACATATCACATTAAATTAGAAAGTAATTCACTGAATTATTTAGACGTCATTGTGACACATGATAATAATAATAATAATAATAATAATAATAATAAACGTATAATGTCTGATTTCCCTCCCTATCTTTCTTCCAGGCATGGCAACCATAATAAAACAACAGCTTAGCATCATATAAGACCCTCCAACAAAGTGAGAAAGTACCTAAAACCACTTTTTTTAATCCGGTTTCCTGCCATCCCTTGATAAAACCAAGTCAGTCTGGGAGGAGGACCTGCAAACTCCCCTCACAGAGGAGGTGTTGTCAAAATCTTCAAAACCAGTCCATGATTCATCCCCATGTTTTAGACATTGCCTTAGTTAATTTAAGATGTGACTTTTGTTGCATTACACTAAGCAAAATGATCCAACCAGCGTTACATGTCACCCCAACCCTGCCACAGCTTCTGGGAATGTCAATTTTTTTTATCCATGTGGGGGTTATATCTCTGATGTTTTTTCACAGATCTGCCATATCAAAGCTATTTCTAAGCCAACTATTTGTATTTTTGATGTTTTAAAGATAAGATTATTGCTATCATTAAAGCCTGGGCTATTACTATTGCTTTTGCTTCATTAAAAGGAAAAAGGCTTATTCTCCATCACAGGAAATCAGACAAACGTCCAGTGTTTTCTGAATTTGTTTCAGAGATGGTCTCCTGAATTTCTCTAGAAAAAAAAAATAGCTTAAATAGGAAAAAAATGCCCTCAGAGGTTTAAAAAAAAAGTGGAGTATTTTCTTACACTTTCCCTCACTTGGTCAAAAAAATCTCTAAAATCAAAGTTATTTTTTCCTAAAATACTTCTACATACCTTTTACTGTGACTATAAGCAGCCTGTCAGCTCCTTGTAGTGACTGCCTATGTACCTATGCTAAGGAAAAAACAAACTGCCATACAGTAAAAGTGCAGCAAAGCGTTTTCACTTTATCATAAAGCTTAATGTGAAACACAAATAGAATCTACCAGGCTTTGATTTTCCAAACAGATTGGTCCGATGGGATTAGGACCACAGGGGCTGCACCAGAACCTGACACAACAACCCATTTGACATTTTTCAATCCTGGAATTGCTTCTGCATTTGATTCTAATCTCTTATAATCAGGTGCACGCTGTGATTAGTGTTCGATGTGACCCAGTTCTAACTTTGCATCTTGTGTGCAGTTCCTAATATCAGCAGTGGAGGGCAGAATTGGCACAAAAACAGAAATGTGATTAAAACATCCAACAACCACATCATGCTGCAAGAGTGGTCTAGTTTGGACAAAGAATTTAAGCCGAATAAACAAAGAAAACTTATGGATAAATAATTTCATGCTATTCTCGGTACAAGAGAAAAACTACAGGTCGTGTAGGTTTGTCACAAAGCCAACATTTACTGGTCCTCTAATCTCACTAATCTACATAAACCTAAAATCTTATCCTCTTAATCAATAAAAGGGACCCTCTTGTATAATAAAATGTCTTTTAATATAATAAGTAAACAGAAGTGTCAATAAAGACAAACAAAAAAAACTATCATCAGTACCTTGTCAGCAGGAGTGAGACGTGTCCATGGTTTGTCTGCCTTACGATCGTAATCCTTAGCGTCCGTCACCTCCACATACTCGTTAAACCGCAGAATCCTGCGAGCAATCAGCTCTGCCACTGTAGGCCTCACACTCAGCTACACACAGAGAAAAGAAAAAAATACAGTTTAGTAGAAGCACTTTTTATGAAGGGGAAATAAAACTGAAACACTGAATGTCCCAGTTCTACACAGACTGCTGTGTGTGCACTCAGTGTTTACAGTACCTTTCTGGTGAGTCTCCTTTTAATCTCTTGCTTGGCCTCTTTCTCCTCATCTTCGTTTTTTTCTGCATGCAGAGAGTAAACAGACTAATTTCACTGCCATCATGTTTGCAGAAAGCTGCTTCTTTTATTCAACATGGGATTTCCTATCTCCAAATACACACGTAGCTCTAAGTACTTAGAGCCTCACCTTGATAAACTTCTGAAGAAATTCAAACTTAAATTTGGTTTTATTCCGATTAAGGAGTCACTGCAGGTTACATGTGAGGACCTAAGTTAACTCCCCTTCTCCGTCTGCCCACAAATCCATCCATCCATCACTACCAGAGAATGATCACTAACCCTGCTTTGCTTTGGCAAAGCAAGCAGTGGAAATGCATTAGCATTTTCAAGATGCATACCACGTCCTCCCCCCGAAAAGATTCAATTTGTTTATCACACAACAAGATTACATAGTGAAATTACAAGACTTGATGCATCAGTCAATTCCCATTTTCAGCTCATCATCTGTGCTTAGGATGAATTTATTTGCTCTGCAGTAGGTAAACAGGTTAAAGTAGGCCTGAAAATTCTTATGTGTTCATATTTATATGTTGAGCTGAAACTCGGAGGGAAAAAACAAGAAATTGACCAAAATCCTTTCAATAAAGATGACTTGTCTGTTGATCTCTAGCCTGAAATGCTTTGGTTTATAAGCCCAAGTCTATCACCAATAACTATAAACTCTATCCTTAACATGATGAAGATTAGGAAAGCGTTTTATAAACATACGTTTGAGGATGTTTCTCTGCTCCAGCTCCTCTGTGGTAGGTCTTTGGCTCAGGCGTCTAAAACAAGAAGATTATGCCAATGTACCATTTTACAACGGGCTAATAGAAATATAACTGAAACATTTATTTGACCGCAGAAAGAAGAAGAAAATCAAATATATTTCTAACACATTTAATATGTATTTAACCCCATTTGTTATTAATTAAAAGAATTCCACTGCAGTTTTTAATCCTCTTCAGAACTCTGCTGTGGATCATTTGTACTATTACACCACCCACGGCTGCACCATTAAATAATTACCAATCTGTTATTGTCCCACAGCTGAGCCAAATCTATGACAGGTAGCACCTACCCACATTTTCACAGCATCCTTTTTTTGTGTCAGTGTCCGTACCTGACTAATTTGGAGCCTATCTGCTGACGGAGCTCGTGTCTCTCTGTCTCCGAGCTCCTTGGCAGAATGTTTTTCTCCTCCAACTCCTCCTTGCTGGGTCGATTGCCCAGCTTAATGTTCAGGGTGTCTCGGCGGCGGATCTTGCTGGCCAAAGAGTCTGACAGAGGGATGGAGGTAGACTAAATGAATTCTTAAGGCCTCAAGAAACTGAAATAAAACTTCATATTAAGAATTTAGATAGAAAAAATTAGCAAAATGTTAGAAAGAGAAAAAAAACAACAACAGTGTCTTCGAGGGGTTTAATACTCATGCATTTATAGTTATATTACTTGATAATGTTAAAAATACCCATAATATCATGGCTACTGAGAAAAACTTAAATCAAAATATCTGAAGTTGTCAGTTTTGGTAGAACATAACTATATAAAAAAAAGCTAAATTACTGGTTAATCAGATCATAAGTAACTGAACAAATGTAAATAATAATCAACAGAATCCATCCATCCATCCATCCATCCATCCATCCATCCATCCATCCATCCATCCATCCATCCATCCATCCATCCATCCATCCATCCATCCATCCATCCATCCCCCTAAATCCAAGTTGGGGTTGCAAGTGATTCATAATGTCTAGCACAACTTTGACATCACATTTTTTTAACCCTCTATGATTTTTATGCCATCAACTTGGTGAATTTCTCAGGCATATTCAAATACATATCATTAAATTTACGTCATACTGTTTGTGTATTCATCTTCGTCGTCTTCATCGTCATCGTCACCCCTGTACAGGATTGGTCCATCTGAATCAGAATCACTAGTCTGGCTGTCTCTTGGCCTATCAGGGATAACCGTGACCTGGACCTGATCCATCTTCACACTCTGGCCCGGCTGCTTTTCCGATTCATCCTCCGTTGACCTGGACAGCCCATAAACGAGAGTGAGCAGATATTTTGACACCTCCTATATTCTTAGTTTATGCACCGACAATTAATCATAGGTTAATCTCTGCTGTATCAATACCTTCCAGAACCATCTGTAGCTGCACATAAAACTGCAAGTTAATCGACTTATCTCTGCAACAACTACAGAAATCTACAGAGTGAAATGTTCACATTTGTTTTCAATTCAGAGTGAATAAAGACTGTTGTGAGTATAACCTGTCAGCCATAGTAGAAGACTCTCAATTTAATTTAGGACTTTAACTAGGCCATCCCAGCAAAGAAATTGTAACCCTGTTCAGGGCTGTTTGTCTAGTACATGATAAACTTCTGCTTTGGTCTTAAATGTTGATATTTTATCTTAAATGCAGATATTTCTTTCAGGAATATTCTGTATTTAGCTCTAATATTTCCCATAACTCTGACTGATTAACACTCTTCCTGCTAAAAAGAAAAAAAACAAACAAAAGCATCCTCACAGCCCGATCCTCTCAGCACCACGATTCATATGCAGTGTTACTTTTTCCACACGCAGCATTCTGCCTGTAGGCCAAGAAGTTTTCCCTCACCAGAGCACCTCTAACATTAGACATGTCGTCTGTATGGCTGGAGGAAACTATAAATTGGATATCAAAATAGGCTTTAATTTAACAGTAGTTTTGACAAATCCTCCTGGTTGCTCCTTTAATTCATGATCTTATTGCCTGAGCTAAAGTTCAGTTGACTGAAAAAGCATGTTTTGTTATTTTCAAAACCCTCCACCGTTTTCACATGATAAAAGGTCACAGCTCCAGGAGATGCTCAACATTTAAGCTATGTCTTATAACATAACACTGCTTTAGGCGTCTCCACAACGTTCCTGACTTGTCTGCTGTGTTCTTTCGTCTTCCCGATGCCGTTTGTTCTCTAATGTTTTAAAATAAACCGTGGAGGTCTGCACAGACCAGCTGAAGTCAAGTTTCACAGAGGTAGCCTTTACTCATTCTGTTAGTTTTTAAGGCTTTTGGATTTCATTTGGGGGAACCACGATACAGTTAATGAAAATGCATACATTTAGATTTCTGCACTACAGTTTTGATTAAAATAGGAGTAAAAGGTTTCTATCGAGCTGAGGGATCTCTTTGAGCGTTATGCTCATTTTTGTTTTTCTAAACATAGAAACAGCTATAGGTGACAACAGGACAGGAATCTTACTATAATAGCATCAGAAACTGTGGCGATAATATGCTGGGAAATATATTCATGCAAACTTTAGCAGTGAAAAGTCACACAAACAAGATCAGGCACTAAGAAAGGGATATAAATAATTCTATACATGGTTTTACCTTGAGCCGTTCTCTTTACCACAATCTGCTTCTCTTGGTTTTTTCACGTCCTCCCCTTCCCCCCTTTCTGTCCCTTCAGGTGTCTCCCCCTGTGAACTGTTGTTTTTCTCTCCTGTGAACGACGTGTCCTCTGTAGACTGGTTGATATGAGAAGACTCCTCTGTGGTCTCAAAAGCTTCAACCTTGTTAGTCTCTTCTTTTGAAGTATTGTCGTCTGGAGCCAATTTAGGCTCTTGATCAGGTTTAGAAGCATTCTGATTTCCCTCTGTCTTGCTTCCAGACGTTTTGGATGAAGGATGCTTTTTGTCTGAGGAGGCTGGAGATGATTTTAACTCCTCAGGCTGACTAGGAGTCTCTGTGGAGGTTTTCTGAGGTTCAGATGAAGAACCTGGAGTGTCTGATTTCCTGTTGGTCTTTGGAGCCGTCCCTTCAGAACGGGCCGCTGCATCCTTGGATGCCCGAGAACGAGGAGTTGAGGTGGTAGTGGAGGTGGTTTTACTTGCAGCTCCTGTCTTCTTTGGAGCAGATGATTTAGCTGAGGAGAAAGTAAAGAAAGCAAGTAAAGAAAGGCTGAAATGAACCACCAGGATTTGCTCCTGGAGAAAGGCTGGTTGTGAATACCAGTGTTAATTGGTATAGAAGTTAGGTTCCAGCCTCAACAGGTTACATGTCCTGCTATGGTTGAATGAAAATCACACAAAAAAAAAGTTTACAATGAAAGATGGCAATAATGTAAAAGGATGCATTACAACTTGAAAAATTAAAAGAGATATAATCACAGCATGCATGTTGTTTGAGTGATAGAGTTTCAGAAGTGGAGTGGAAAAACAAACCAAGTAACTGGAGCAAAGTAAATGTATGGCAGATAAGGCTACTGGTTTCTTTCATTCTGAACATGCATCAACTTTAGAAATAAATAAAAAGGTAAGACATCATCACAAAAGCAAGGCAACGATGATATGATTTAGATGTATCGCATTGCCAATGTCTCCCATCTAGGTATGTTCCCTCTGCAGTCTGATTTCAAACAGAAAATAAAGGGTTGATGAATTTTGGCTATTTGCAGCAAAGAATATGATTGCATTGCCATAATGTAAACACACATGAAAAGGCTGTGGTAAATGTGCAATTTTTCACAAGGCAAAAAACATCTTTTCACGTTCTATAGCAGCAAACTTCTAGTCAAGAATGTTGGTCTTTCTCAGGGCCTGTTTAGACACAAGTATCCCTACACAACAAAAGCTCAAAATTTATTTTATAAACTGTAGGAAGAAACTGAATCAAAAGGAGATATCATTGGACAAGAAAAGGGAAAAGGAAACGCTGAACCAGACACAAAAAATCTCTTTAAAAGACTAATTTATGAGCTACATCAAACCTACTTTTCATCAAGCAACAATATTCATCTTAGCAAGTGCATGTTTTCAGCTGGTTAAATGACTGATCAAGTTGGTACAATCTTAGCAGACTAGCCATGTGATCTTCCAGCCGTTTGAAGGTAGTATCTACAGGCAGAAAAAAAGTGCTTTGGCTTATAACTTCGTATTTTGCCTCCAAACAAGGTATTAAGTAATTATCTAAATACCAAATATGCACACAATTAAAAGTGGATCAGGATAAAAAGTACACTGTGCATTCTTTTAGAACACGTTTAACCAGAGACAGTGAGGGCTTTTTAGAGCCTGCTGCCAGCTAAGATGTTTCAGGAGGTAAATATTTAAGTCCTCTTTAAAAAAAAAAAAGCAAAAAAACCTACCATTATACCTAAGGTGATATGGAATAATAACTGCTTTTTGAGGGCTTTTGTGGTCTCTTTGTGTTCAAGTAAAAGAAGGCAGAAAAGAATAAACTGAAAATGTTTGAATGTCAGACAAAATAGAGGAATATTGTATCCTCATCTGTGGACTCCACGATACAGCGGAGGTCCGACAGACAAGCCTATACATAATTTCTTTACACCCCTGCATAAAACTCCTACATGAATAAATTTGGTGTATTAAGTAGTGTTTCCAGAGCTTCACAGAAACCTTCACTTCTTCTTTTGAAGAAAGAGATAACATAAAGGATACTCTTCTTCAGTTGGAAGGCTGGTAATCCCCTCTGTTAGAAGGAGGAAGCAGCCCATGCCAGTAATTTGACCTGACTACAGTATTCCTCAGAGTATTCATACCCTTGAGAATATCACATTTTGTCATGTTACAACCACAAACCTCAGTGTGTTTTATTGGGATTTCATGTGACAAACCAGAACTAACCTGCACATAATTGTGAAATTGCCAGATAATGAAACTATCAAATGTTTGTTTTAGAAATAAAAATCTTACAACTGTGACATGCTATTTTACTTAGACCCTTAAATCAACACTTAAAAGGACCACATTCTGTCCCAGTTACAACTAAAAGTTATTTTGGTCCAGAGACCAAAATGCTTGCCCAGTCTTATTTTTAAAAGTAACCTTAGGATAAATTTCAAGTCTAACCATAGAATCTAAACTGGTTTGCACCCTAGCTCTGTCCATCTTGCTCATTGTGTCCTTGGGCAATACACTTCCACTATATAGCCTGGTGGTGGACAGAGGGTCCGGCATGGCATGTATACGACAGCCTCGCTTCTGCCAGTGCGCCCCAGGGCAGCTGAGGCTATAATATGTAGCTCACCAGCATCAGTGTGTGCTTTTTTGCAAAAGAGGGAGAATGACTGAATGAAAGCGCTTTGAAGTCCCCTAACTTTAAAAGGTGCAATATAAGTGCAGGCCATTTACCATTTATACCATCGTATCAAGGCTATACTTTAATTGTGACCCTTCTATTGTACATCTGGCTACATGTTAAAGGTTGCTGTCCTGTTGGAAGGTGAAGCTCCACCTGGGCTTTTTTTTGTTGTTTTGTTTTTTAGCATTGCTTTGGGTTTACCTCCAGTCATCAATCTATCTACCAATCTTTTCAATAATTCCTACCAGAGTCCATGGGCTGCAGAAAAGTAGCCCCACAGTGTTATACAATACTATACTACACTGCGGGGATGGGTGTAAAACCATGTGTAGTTTCAGTTTTGCCTTGTGGCAAGTGCGCAATTAAGTTCAACTTTGTTCTCATTTGGCCTTCCACTTTTCTTGAATCTCTGCATGACTTGTTAAAATAAAATAAAATAAAAATAATGGTTGTAATAGGCCAAAACAGGGAAGCCCTTAAGGGATGACTTTTTTAAGACACTAAGCATACAAGGATATGGGGTGAGAAGGTGTGGATTGATCTATCAAAGGCCCAGTTTTTTCTTTTTTATTGTTTGTTCTTTAGAGATACATACATATTGTCCATGCAGGGAGGCAGACAGGCGCTCAAGGGACTACGGGCTGCAGTCTCAGTCGGCTGAACTTACCGACCCCTCGACTTGTGGTGTTAGTGTGTCGTGGGTTAGCTTTAGCCTGCAGAGATGTGCCGGCCTTGCCTGTGGTTTTAGTTGTCTTTTTAGCTCCTGGAGTACCTTCTTTGTGTCTTGTTGCAGTAGTGGTAGTGGTGGTGCCACCAGCAGCTTTGACAGCAGTGGCCACAGCAGTACTTTGCTGTTTTTTAACTGGAGCATCTCGAGGTCTCACCTGAGTTGTCTGGGCAGGGGGTTTAGTAACGGACCTCTCTGAACAGTTTAGAAAAGGGGAGGTGAAAAGGAGGGAAAGTGTGCAGATTTTATACAATTATAAAGAGAGAGAAGCAAGGAAAGAGGAGCACACAGTTATGAAGAGATGGACTTGCATGCAGGCAAGAACAGACTGTGGAAAACAGAGTTAGACAGCGGTTGTGTTGTTAAAGAGCTGCAGCCTTTAAATAGACTTTGATAGATGACCTATGTGCATTACTTTCCCAGCGTCTAGTATTATGGTATCTGTTGCTTTATTTGCCAAATTTGCTCCCTTTTGGCATTCTGACTATTGGCAAATTGCTACGAGTTCAATACTAACAGAATTGAGACAAAAACAGCACAACACTTAAGCAGCATCAGTCCAAAGAGCAAAGGCTACACGGATGGGAAGCATTAGGAGGAGGAGATACTGCACTGATGTAATGGCATTATCTGTTTGAACACATTAGACTTGCTCATTGATCCCTCAGAGAGGTCACTGTCAGCTACAAAACAAGGACAGAGCCGAATGCAATGACAATTTCAAAGCCTACGAAAAGGCTGAAATAAAAATCCTGAAAAACAGAGATTAAATAGCTAAAGAACAATACATAGAGCTAAAGCAACAATGACCCAATTATTTTCTACACAGCTGATCTTAGCATTTTCCGGCCAGTTCTTATTACACACAGAGAAACTTTCTGCAGACTGGAATTGGTAGAAATGACCCCTGGCCACATATGATTGGTAACCGACTTTTCTTTTTCCAACTCTGCTGCCAAAACTACCGTTAATCCTCTAATATTGGCCTGTATTCATTAGCGGCCAGGTCTCTAATAATGGCCTGTGTCGCTGTCGGCGGAGGTAAATAATTTTTTTTAAAAACTTTGTTTCGCAAGTCAGTTCGGCCAAGATTCCTTTATGTGTCTTTTTTTTTCTTTTCATACTGCCGTGCAGAAAAATTGCAGCTGCTGGAAGATGTCTGAATAATGTTCTGTATACCATTATGGTAACTGTACTTTTTCAATAAATGAACCTAGTATTTTATAGGTTTAAGGAGACACAAAATCTAATTTTTATTTATTCCACTGGTGGTCTGTTTTGATCAAATAGAAATAGAGGCCTGCCTCTAATTCTGGCCTCCTTCCAATAATGGCCTGGACCAAGATGTACCTGAGTGAAATAAAGGCCCCGTCCTATATTAGAGGATTTACGGTATTCATTGTCACTACTGCCAGCTAATGTCAACAACAAAGGTTTTTTTTGTTTTTTTTTTTTTTTTTGATAGAAATGAAGTAGAAAAGATGAATGAAAGATTTAGATGTATTCCAATAAAAATTTTACAGGCTAAAAGGCAGATCAGAGCTGTTAAATTGATGATTAGGTATTGATGATATATTACTAAAGCTTTTATTTTTCAGTACATCAAAAACCATGTAATAACAAGGTAATAATATAGCAAGACACTAATTTACTTGGTAAAAAGAAAAGCTTTATTTGAAAATTACCCCAGAATTATTGTATATAATTTCAAAGTAATTACCTGCTGTAATTATTTCCATTGTATGTTATGTAAGAATGGAGACTTTTGGTGGGAAACTACAACTAACTACCATTAACCACAAAACAGTTGCTATTGCTGGCCACCACTGAACAATGGCTTACAAAGTAAATTGTAACTTATGATCAGATAAATAAAGCATTAGAAAACTGAACCTAAATTACATATAAATAAGAGTTTAGTCAAGAAGATTTGCTTGCTGTGTTCAAGCTTTTGTTTTTCTGTTATATGCCAAGTAATAAACTGCATTTTACTAGATAATATCACATGTATTGCTGTCAGTGAAATGACGGTAATAATGGTTTGAAAATCTAAGTCTGATTTTACTTTGTCTGCCTAATATTTGAAACACAGCACTTACCAAAATTCACCATAAAGGTTTTCTTGTTACCTAGTAATATAGTGTAAACTGCTATGGTATTACCATGTTATTACATGGTTATTGATGAACTGTATAAGAAAGCATTACCAATATATTTGAAAAGTGCATCTATGCATATTAAACAGGGAAATGTGGTAATAAATATAATATAAATAATATAAAAAGCAGGAGTTCTGTCAAGTCCGAACTGTCATTAAGAGAAGTGGAGGCAGTAGTTCCCCCGGCCACTACAGGTTAGAGCAGGGAAGTTTAAACAGAAACTGATAAAAAGAAGAAAACCAAACCACCTGATGGTTTTTCCTCTGTGCTGACTGGTCCAACAGCTTGTTTGTCAACACGACCCTCAGGAGACTCGATGTCCACTTTGACTTCCTCTGGAGTCAAACTGGATGATGCATGGCCGTTCAGATTTTCGCTACTGATTGGTTCGTCTGAGGGAGAAGGAGAGAGTAGGCCTCTGTCACACTTTGAATTCATTTTAATGAAAACAGCAGGGAAATGAATGAAAAAAAATTTACTCAAGCCAAAATTTTCAGATTTCACATGTACAAGGTGTTACTGATATGTGACATAAAACACAAGATAACTCAGGAAAAAACATGCAAGTTAAAAATTTTACATGCAGCATATAATTTGCAGGTTTGCATTAGTGATGCCTTATGAGAATATCGGTGAGCTGATCAGCTTTGCCTTATTAGGCTAATAGCACCTAGAGCCCTAGAAAAGGTTACCAGTTACCAGGGCAACAAAGTCCCACATGACAGACAACCATGCACACACACTGTCACATCTAAAGATGCAATTTAGTGTGGAAGATCAACCCAACATGCATGATTTTGATGATTTGGACCTGCAAGGTTAAGCCAGACAACACATGAGCAAAAAGATGTTAAAAAAAATACAACAAACCAAAAACACATGGATCCACTGAGAGAATTTGCGAACGGCAAAAAAAAATGTCTGTTGGGATTTTCATCTTGTCTAATCCAACTGTGCAGGCCAGTACAGCCAATAAACACATGAGTAAATGGAGACAAACCTTGCTCAGGGATGAGGACCCCTTTCTTGATGAGCTCTTCTCTAGTTTGTCTGGTGGAGATTTTCCTCTCTAGAACTGAAATACGAAAAAGTAAAGACATGTAATACGCTTTCATTTTAAAAGGGGCCTGCTCATGTACTACCACTTAGTGAATTTCTCATCTGTTTCTGTGTACTTATTGATGCAATTATGGCACCCTGTTAGCCTATCATATTTCTGTATTTCACACTTTGGTTGTGTTTCTAAACAGAGAGTTTACCATAACAAGACCATATGAACGAAGGAACGATATCGCAAATGTGTGCAATGAGTACACAAGGAAAGAAACAATCATTAGAGAACCATATTATTATGTCTAATGAAACAAAGCACGTTAAATTCAACCAGCAGAGGTGCAAAAGAAACAAGATACAAAGTTTTTTGTATACAAACAAAGAGAAATAATACAAGAGTAGCCCTCAGAATGCAAAATGAACATTGGTGTTCAATGAATTGAAAGCTAAAGCTAAAAAATCATTCAGATTTCACTGCCAAGTACTTCCCATGGCTGGTTGTGATGACAAAAAAGTTTATAAGGTGATCAATTAGTGTTTAAAATCTATATTTTACAGACAGACATCGATGTTGATGTCTTCTGATTCATTTTGGTGCAAAATGTATTTTCAGACTAAAAAAGGACTAAGCAAACACTACCCACAATAACCCATGGTATGTGTACTGTTATGTAATGATAAATATGTTTTTTTCTAACTAATCATACTTGGAGGCAATTGGATACATGGGCTGAGCATATTGGATAGCTGATACCGCCCCCAGTCTACTGTTAAATTACAGGTGCTGGTCATAAAATTAGAATATCATGAAAAAGTAGATTGATTTCAGTAATTCCATTTAAAAAGTGAAACTTGTATATTATATTCATACATTACATACAAACTCATATATTTCAGATGTTTATTTTGTTTAATTTTGATGATTACAAATGACAACAAATGAAAATCTCAAATTCATCATATCAGAAAATTAGAATATTACTGAAGACCAATAAAAACAAAGGATTTATAGAAATGTTGGCCAACTGAAAAGTATGAACATGAAAAGTATGAGCATGTACAGCACTCAGTATTTAGTTGGGCCTCCTTTGGCCTGTATTACTGCAGCAATGCGGCGTGGCATGGAGTCGATCAGTCTGTGGCACTGCTCAGGTGTTATGATAGCCCAGGTTGCTCTAATAGTGGCTTTTAGCTCTTCTGAATTGTTGGGTCTGGTGTATTGCATCTTCTTCTTCACAATACCCCATAGATTTTCTATGGGGTTAAGGTCAGGAGAGTTTGCTGGCCAATTAAGAACAGGGATACCATGGTCCTTCAACCAGGTACTGGTAGCTTTGGCACTGTGTGCAGGTGCCAAGTCCTGTTCGAAAATGAAATCTGCATCTCCAAAAAGTTGGTCAGCTGCAGGAAGCATGAAGTGCTCTAAAACTTCCTGGTATGTGGCTGCGTTGACCCTGGACCTCAGAAAACACAATGGACCAACACCAGCAGATGACATGGCACCCCAAACCATCACTGACTGTGGAAACTTTACACTGGACTTCAAGCAACGTGGATGAAGTGCCTCTCTTCTTTTCCTCCAGACTCTGGGACCTTGATTTCCAAAGGAAATGGAAAATTTACTTTCATCAGAGAACATGACTTTGGTCCTGTTTCTCTTTAGCCCAGGCAAGACGCTTCTGACGCTGTCTGTGGTTCAAGAGTGGCTTGACACAAGGAATGCGACAGCAGAAACCCATGTCTTTCATACGTCTGTGTGTGGTGGTTCTTGAAGCACTCACTCCAGCTGCAGTCCACTCTTTGTGAATCTCCCCCACATTTTTGAAGGGGTTTTGTTTCACAATCCTCTCCAGGGTGCGGTTATCTCTCTTGCTTGTACACTTTTTTCGACCACATCTTTTCCTTCCCTTCGCCTCTCTATTAATGTGCTTGGACACTGAGCTCTGTGAACAGCCAGCCTCTTTAGCGATGACCTTTTGTGTCTTGCCCTCCTTGTGCAAGGTGTCGATGGTCGTCTTTTGGACAACTGTCAAGTCAGCAGTCTTCCCCATGATTGTGTAGCCTATAGAACTAGACTGAAAGACCATTTAAAGGCTTTTGCAGGTGGTTTGAGTTAATTAGCTGATTAGAGTGTGGCACCAGGGGCCATCAATTTTGAACCTTTTCACAATATTCTAATTTTCTGATATGATGAATTTGAGATTTTCATTTGTTGTCATTTGTAATCATCAAAATTAAACAAAATAAACATCTGAAATATATGAGTTTGTATGTAATGTATGAATATAATATACAAGTTTCACTTTTTAAATGGAATTACTGAAATCAATCTACTTTTTCATGATATTCTAATTTTATGACCAGCACCTGTAATTAGACCTATACCTCGCTATGAGACCGAAGGCATCTTTCTCAACATAAACTTTGTTAAAAAATGTAGCAAATGAGCACCCATATAAATGCTCACTAGCTGCTGTTTCTGTTCTGCACGGTGATGTAATCAGTGTTGCAATCATAAACACTAGGGACTTTCTTTTAACTGATATCATACTCAGACATAAAGTTACACCAAGCTAATTAGTCAATATCCAATCCTAGTACCGGATCCATGCATCGCTAGATATAGTACTGACTAGATCCCTTTTAAGACTTTCTTGCCTAAAGGCAATACGTTACAAAATAATTATTTGATCTCACGATTACCATCCCATTGTAATCCAAATTTCCTGGTTCATAGGATCATTTGATTCAGGATCAGGAACAAGATATTTCCCCATAATAGCATTTGTACAGATTGTGTTTTCCAGAGGAAAAAAACCCCCCAAAATTTTCTTCAGCATCTCAAAAACTTGGTATATCAAAAGGAAGTGGTAAACAAATCTAGAAGTAAAAAGATATTTGGGCAACTAAGTGAGACACACAGCTAGAACATAAAAATTTAAACAACATAATCATCAATACAAAGTTTAATAAGTTAATGAAACTCTAACCTGTAGCCTCTGTCTGAAAAAGAAAAAAGTATATAATTCATTCTTAGGGTCATGCTGTCACCTTTGTGGGAATGCATAATTAGCTGTTAAAAAGCAAAAATTATGTTTGATTTATAACAATATTTATATGCAATGCTGAGAGCTGCAACAATGCATGACCCAGTATATCAGTTTCTGACACAGAGCTGAGGTAAACTCATGACAGACTTTTCTTTACCATCTAACCTGCTCAGTTTCTCTTCCTATGTTGAGTAAAACACATGTCTGTAAGCTTAATTCATGTAGAGCTGCCAATTTTAAAGCAATCAGCATCTGCCTCTCTGCTAACTATTGTAAGTAAACAATACAATTAAAAATGAAGTTATTCTAAACAAAAAATGGATAGGATAATCAAGCTTGTCCCCAGTAAAATATCCTTAAAATAAGCATCCAAACTGCATAAATCAAAAAGCTAAATATTACACAAACCAGATATGGAAAAAAACAGCCTCTGGTGTTTCCATTTTTTCCCCGTCTATTTTATTTCCTGACCCGCAGCTCAGGCATATAACCCAAAAAATTACAAACAAACCATTCAACTGTTTCCTTTTAAAGCTCTTCAGAGAGTTATAATGGTCCAATTCATGCTTAATGTTCCCCACAAATTCAAAGGTACAAGCTGTGACACTGGCCAGACTTTTAATTGGAGAGAACAACTCAGCAGTCAGTCATTTATAGCACACTGTCCAAAAAAAAGAGAGAGAAACTTTACAGCTGAACATTTCCTTAACTCTACCTTTGGAGAGATCCTGGAACTTGTCACTGGTTTTCTTCTTCCTCCACTTCCAGGGTTTGAACAGCCTACCCAGCGTCGACAGCTTGCCTCGTTGCTGCCGTGACCCATGGGCATTCTGGGTATTGGAAGGGTTGTCCACCACCACATCACAGCTGGCCACAGATGATTTCTCTAGGCCATCAACTAGAAAATACAGGAAAAACAAATGCATATTTATTAAGACCAACATGCCTAACCCTTTTTTATATGAACCTTTTATTGTTGATATTACGATGCCAACAGCCTTTATTGTAGAGTGGCATATAAAGACAAAAACTTCTTACAATAGGATAACACTTAAAGTATAGAAAAGAGATCAATCAATTCAACACAGTGGAAAAGGGCAAAGACGTGTTTTTAGAAACTCAAGCAGATCCAAGTAAACCGCTTATTATTTCAAATTCATTTCATTTATCTAAATGAAAAAAAAAAAATCAGGCTTTATTTTCCCCAACTGGGCTATATGATTTAATTTTTTTTAAAGTTTTGAATAAAATTTGAGCTGCCACTGCTAAATTTTTAAACTCACACCAACACCTCCTTCTTTCACATATTTTATTTGAGCAGCTAAGCACAACGTATTAACCAAAATTATAATTATCCAATGCTTTTATACATTGGATACCTGGATAAAAGATTCATAATCATATGATAGACAATCAGAACAATGATTATTTTAGTGAGCTTTATTATAATTACAAAAATGTATGCATTTGAAAGAATTTCAAGTACAAAAACTATTTCTCTAAAGAACTCACAAAACATCACTGTGCATTGAAGGAAGTAGACAGCTCTAGACGTTTCCCTAGTAATTATTCCTTTTTCTCTGCTGAAAGCGGTCAACTATAACAATCTATAAAGAACCCATCTTTACTGTAGTGCTAAGCGCTGCAACACACATGTGATTGCTTGACTTTCTCTCCCTTTAAATCACTGATACTAGAAGCTCAGAGTAGACCTGGCACCTATTGATCGCCACCTTTATCGCTGTAGCCTGATCTCCTTTGAGCTAATAGGGGTTACTGCACACATGCACTTCACTCTGCTGGAAAAAAACTGTGGAGTTTGATGCTTTTTCCATCTTTATATGATGGCAGAGGTTTATAGCAAGTTTTTTTTTTTTCCCACAAAGAAATTTTTGCCTGTACAACTTAATTCTTAAAATAAAATGTTCAAGCTACAAAAAGTTTTGAGTATTAAACTTTTTAATTAATGACTTAAATCACACAATAAATAAATAAATAAACAAACTGGAATTCAGATTCCAAATTAAATCAGACTCCTCTCTGGAAGTAAGGCAGAAACACCTAGAGTGTCTTGTTTATTTTTCAAAACACACACCAATATCCACCAGTAGTTACGGTTACACTCCTGTGGTTCCTTACTAATCAATTCAATAACAAATCAAACCTGTAATATAAACATATTAACAATCTCAGGATTAGCTATTAAATATATCATCTTGTTGCAATTTTATTATCAACTGACATAAAGTTGATTTTCCCTTCCCTTCATCCTGGAGGATGAAGGGGAACGGAAAATTTGAAGGTGCATTATTCAGGTTCTTGGTAAATAAGGTTTAAATGGCCAAAAAAATCACTTCTGCCTTAAAAAAAAAATCAATAGATGCTTGCATACAAAACCTGCCAATCAACATTTTGGTTCATACGTAGCAAGTTTGGTGTCCATCTAACAAGCAACTGAGAAGTTATAGATGTTTAGATTAAAAATAAAATCCAGGCAAACTCTTACTGTGCCATTTTGGAACGGTTCAGCATAATATCTGATATTTGGAATTTAATCTTGAAGTCTAAAATTTGGAATGCTGATACGTAATTAGTTATAAAAACACAGCTTTCCTCACAAAAATAGGAAGCTGTATTTTTTTCAGGACTCTTTATTTACACAATATATACCCAAAGCTAGGTAGAAAAAAGAAAGCCTGAGGACAGGTGGGAGTATCTAAATAACCGTTTGTCCAAACAGGGAGCTTCATAGCTCTTTGGACAGGACACATTTTACAGAATCCAATGATATGCACCTATTTGAGATGGACAAAAGCTTTAGCCAATCACATGCAAGAGCAGGACAGATTTTATGTGCTTTGCTGGGGTTTTTGGAGGACTGTTTGTAATGGCCAGCTGCAACAGATCAGAGTTTTGCTAATGAGTTTGACTCCCGTCAATTCAGTATCTTGTTGGCTTTCGTTAGCAAAGTATCATTGCGCGCTGCTACATGTGCTTTTGAAATGAGGCCCACTGAAACACAAACTTGGTCTTAAATTGTATTTTTGGCATGGTGTGGGATATTAAATTGAAGTAGATAGTCTTGTAGAGGAGTCTCTGATGAAAATCTGGACATTTAATTGTATGTCAGTGTAAAAGTTAGTGAGCTACAGGCCTATTACTGTATTGCTGCATTGGAGCTGCAGCCCCCTTGAAAGGGGGCGCTCGGACTTATCTGGCTAACAGAAAATAAAAGTAACCAAAGATCAGCCCTCTATAGCAAATGGCCTTAAAATTATTACAATCTCTAGCTGCAATGAAAACACAAATGGAGCAAGAGTTGTCAAGTTATACACTCATAAAACCCGATTCTCTGCTGATGAAATGGTTTATCCACTGCCTGATCACAATACAAGCAACAAAAAGCCACAAATAAATGGAATTTCCAATTGAAATCCAGATTTTTAAATGAGTCTGGTCATTTTTACATTAAATTAAATATTCATTGATGCTCTGCATTTAAAAAAAAATTACAAAGACTTAAACAAATGAAGAACTCAACTTTTATCTTTGATGTCAGAACTTTTTTGAACAAATGTGTGCGTATTTTTCTAAATAGGAACTCAAAGATAAAAAAATCTTTGATAATTAAAGATGAGAAAACAAATCTGTACCACAGAGACATGAGCAGGCTCTCCCTAAAACAATCGCTAAGACAAAGTCTATCGCCTGCACACCAACACACATTTCCGGTTCCTGTGTTGATATCAAATCACAACAATAGCTGCAGCTCAGCAGCAGCATTGTGCAAGTAATGATGGGAAAATCAGTAGCTAGAATGCATAATCACCATAAGACCAAGTACAAAACCTCTTAAGGGCTAGGACCAAACAGTAACAATGGAAGCATTACTTTCTGGGCAGACAGAAGAAACACACAGAAAGCGCGCTGAAGTGAAAGAAACCTTGAGTCAAGACATCATAAAAAAATAGGAACA
Source organism: Cyprinodon tularosa (assembly GCF_016077235.1). Classification (NCBI taxonomy): domain Eukaryota; kingdom Metazoa; phylum Chordata; class Actinopteri; order Cyprinodontiformes; family Cyprinodontidae; genus Cyprinodon; species Cyprinodon tularosa. The sequence continues at coordinate 253,977 of NW_024039083.1, read as the reverse complement.
GTGAGAAAAGGAAATTAAAGTTCAAAGTTTAGGTTCTCTTTGTAATTCCAAGAAAGGACAGGATTTAAAGATAATTGTAAAACATAAACCATAAAATATGATTTGGTGAAATACCCTATTTTTTATGGCAACACCAGCTTTACTCATTTTCATGGTCATTTTCTCCTGTTAAACATGATATAGAAAACAACATCATCTACAAAAAGTGCTTAAAAAAACAGACTTGAGACAAAGTCTTCATGAAGCAATACAAGAAAATGGAAATCCAAATCACTGACACACACCCAGCACATAAAGCATGACCTAACACTGCATACACATCACTTACTAAGTAAAAGTCATTTAATTCTCAGGATTTCAATCTTCAGAGGCAACTAATAACCTTGCAATCCAGAACAAATTTGCACTTAACTTGAAACCCAGAGGATTAGAAGGTATATACTTGCTTTCTAACTGACTGTAATGTTGTAATGTTTTCATAAACCATAATCAAAAATGTTTTAAAACTAGGGCTGCAACTAACAATTATTTTGCAAATCGATTAATCTGTCGATAATTTTTTGGGATTAATAATCGAGTAGCAAAACGTTCCTTAAAGAAGACTTTATGAAATTAAATTAGGTCCATTTGAGTTCTGAATAGAGCACATTGACACACAAAAAAGTGTAAATATTTTTTTCACAATTTTGGTATAATTGCCTGCTCAAGGTGGGTTGCTCTGTTAGCAAGAGACGTTTTAGAGTCTCGACCACTAAATTAGGTACCGGTAACGATTATTTCAATAATCGAATAATCACATTAATTGTTCCAGCTTTATTTTAAAACACAAACCACAAGACATGTTGCTTCACATCTATTAAGCAACAATGACATTTAAGGACAATAAGCCCTGCTTTTATAATATTTCTTTGTTTACCCTTTTTTTTTTAGAAAGGCTGAACAAGGTCTGAGACCTTTCGAAGCCAAACCACATATTTTCACAATTTAGGGGTTAGCTAAAATGAAAACAGCTAATGTCTCTGAGTAGATAAAGCACAAACAGAGCCACTTCCTCTCAACTTTGCTCAACATTGCTGTGCTCCACCTCACATCACCCCTCGTGGATCAGAGAAAGTGCCAGTTTACTGGTCAGGCACAGTGCAGTAAAGGAAGGTGCTACCTGGAGAGAGCAGGGAAAGACAGATCTATGTTGAGATGTCTAGGTCACTTGTTTTTTCCAAGATGGGGAGGGGCTTCTTCATGAAGATTACTGGCACGCATAAATTAAATGAAATACCACTTTGTTTATGATTTTAATTAAAGGTGAGATATAATTTAAAGTTCAAAAAATTGATTTAGCATGACTTTTTAAACATAAAGTTCCTTAAATATTCTTCCAACAAGCTCAGAAATGTCCCATCTCTATGCTGATGATATTGAGCTGTGCCATTCAGACAAATGCTTGGAAATCCAAACACTGTCTTTCCTAATTGACATTTTCTGGCATCAAGCAGTAATTAACTACTTAAGCGATTATTAGATATCCTATATGAAACATCACACTAGAGCTTTATACTTGATTGTTCAGCCAAACCTCTCGAGCTCAAAACGCATAGGTATAATCAAAATGTAGATTTTCCGTTTTTATTTTTTCCTTTAAAATATTGTAATGGCCTTTTTGTTTTAAAAAGAGTGGGTCACAACTGTACATTTCCATGCATTGTTCAGCTTTTAACCAAGCTGTGCAAAAAAGGCAATACTAAACATACAGCCAGAGTTAAAATAAAATGATTTAGACTGACACAACGCAGTGCAGATTAAAATACAACTTAAAATCAGATTGTCTGTCTAATCAGTGCGAGTCGGGGTTTTCTTGCAACAAAGAATAAGGAAAGGTTTTACTCTCTAGATTTGCATACATTAGAAACTAACAAAAAAACTAATTACATCAAAATGTGCTTTAAATGCTGGCTGCAGGGGACCTGAATACAATAGCACACCGCACCATTCAGATTTTAAGTTTCTTTTCATTTTAAAAACTACGCAAAATTTTCTCTCCACCTTCCAGGTGTTTGCTACTTTGTGTTGATCCATAACCTGAAATATAATTTGGAAATTGCTGAGGTTTGTAGTTGTAGCTAAACAGAGAAAATGTTCACAAGTGATTGTGTGTGGATGGAACAGCCTCCACTTCATCAGCAAGCATCTGTTTTAAAGATCTTTACTTACTCGGGTTTCACTTTCACTTCTACTTGGGTTACTTAACCCTAAAATCCATTTAACCATAGAGTCTGTTTTTTTAACTATTATAGGACTACCAAATTATTTTTCGTCTTTAAGCTCTCCATGTTTTAGTCAAAGGATTTGGTTGAATTCATTTACAAGCTACAAAACATACTAAACTTTTTGCAAGAAATGAATAACCGTGCGACACATTTTTCCTGTGAATTTTACAGAGACATTGTTTTTTATTTAGTCATTTTTAATTTGAGTCGACCAAGCCAGGATTGTGAGTCAGGGTTTGGATATACAGTCCATGTGGCAACGGGAAGGCTAATCAGAAACATAACCTGTGACACAACCAAGTTCTTTCTGAGGTAATCCCCCACTGGGTTTTATCCACTAATACAATTGTTACACAAAGATATCCTTTCCATGTGATAAAAATGAATAAAATATTAGAAGCCTTTATAGGGCAGTTTGTCCAGAATCATATTTCATATGTTTTTCTGCACAGAATTATTCTAAAGGTGTTGTAGTAAGGCCAGTGTGTGTTTTTCTCAGAAGTTATAAAGGCGACATGTGTTGAGGACGAGGGAAAAGGGAGAGGCTTGTTTCCTTCCTTCACTGCAAATCACCAGGGAGAGAAGAAGCAGACGTCACAAACAGAGGAAGAGGGATGGAGCTGAAGAAAGAGGTAAAAACATACAGAGGAAAGCAAAGATTCGGGGATAGAAGGAGGGGGTTTAACCCTGGGGTAAGTTAAGTAAGTTGTAAGAAAAGAAGGCAGGGAGGAACAAGACCATAAGCTGAACAAAAAGGAAGTATTGGATATGAGTAGATCGAGGGGAAAACCAACCAAGTTAACATTAGCTACAGATTTAACACTTAGGTCATTGCTTTCTAATATAAAACCCAGAGAAGCACAGCACACATAAACTTGTAATACTCACAGGGCAAAAATCTTGGACGTTGAATAAACCTCATGTACTATTTGGACCATCGCACTTGTTTTGTAATTGCAGACAGGAGGCAGAGGGATACCAGTTTCTATGTTAATACTCTTTCCCTGTGAAGTTTCCTGCTTCTTTAGAACTGTAAACTTACCAAAATGTAAGCACAGCCCTGTACTCTTAGCTAATTCATGGTGCAATCTTTAAGAGCAAACTCATTATTACATCAGACAGGTTTTTACGGGGAAGCACTGCAGGCTGGTAGGGGCTGACTTAACAGCTGCCGGGGCCGCATAAACGTCCACTGTGTTTCCATCCTGTGTCATATGTCCCTTCCTGTATCTTACAACCTCAAAGTGTTTTCATAAACTGATGTAAAGAGCGACGTAACGTTTACTACAAACAGAAATCTGCAGGAGGTAACCATAAGCAAAAGGGAAAAAATAGAATGGGATTTTCTGTTTTATCAGACATGCTTTTTTGGGATGGGCAGTACTTTCATTGTTTTTAACCATGTTTGACAGGCAAGGCAAGTTTATTTATATTTCACATATAGTAACAGGACAATTCAATGTGCTGTCCCCGAAAAAACAGAAAAGGAAAACAGAAAAAGTACAATGCACTACTAAATAATTAATGAATCATGAGTTATTAAACAAGATAAAATGAATAAACAGAACAACAAGATAAAATGAAAGAAAGACTTATGCTAAACGTTCACTTTGTTTCCATCCTGTGTCATTTGGCCCTTCCTGTATCTCCACCTCCAAGTGTTTTCATAACCTGGTTTAAAGTGCACTTTTAACTTTACAAACTAAAATCAGAAAGAAAACAGTAAAAATAGTAGAATAGAGGTGGAGGTTTTGGTGTTTTGTAAATTTCAACAGGATGTCACCATGGGATGGGTTTTATCTCCATTCATTTTACTGTGTTTATAAGGGGGTGGAAAAACAAATACAGCTCATACTGTAGGACAATGTCAGAAAAAAAACAACCCAAATTTTCCTGGCTCTTCTTTCTCATCTTCATCATTATGTCCCTAGTGATAGTCATTGTAAGGATGTAGAACTTTAACAGTGAGAGGAATGTGAGACATATCGTTTCTAAAGATCTCAAATCGTTTGATACCAGGTTCCCCTTATGTGACATCTGTGTGATTCTAATCATTAAACTCAGCTAAAAAAAACAAAACATTATAAGTTAATGATAGTTCTCTGTCAGTAAATGGCAATTTAAAATAAACCTGTCAGAGTTGCTGCAGTGTGGACCTTATTCTCATACTTCCGCAGTTTATTGCATGAGATAAAATATTGTAAGACTTGATTCTTAAACCCTAAATCAAGTCACAAGTTATAAGCCTCCAGGGTAGAGATCCAAATCAAGTATAAAATATGAGGGTTTGTAACTTACTAAAAGTGTGACTCTAGTCGGAGATTCACAATACAGCCATCATGTTTTCCTCTTTATCTGTTTGGGAATTATAATTTTAAGACAACCTTCTGAGTTGAATTTATATCAGTGTCACAGCTTTGATTCAGGTAGATTATGGATTTCCATTATGTCATAAAGTTTAGTCACCATGACAGAATCAGAGTCTATAGTCAAATTGCCCATAATTACCTCTTCAGTGTACACAGATCCATTCACAGCGCCAGAAATTTTACATTTATTTTATCTTTGGATTTACATTCATAGATTTTTTTCCCTTTTCCTACACAAATGTGCTGCTCTTATGTAACACACTCTCTTCCTGCTTTCGTTCACAGCACTCATTCATGCTGCAAGCTACCCGCTCCAGGGTCTGGATATACTGGAAATTTTAACATGTCATAGGGGTTCTGTTCTGTGATCCATTTCAGGGTCTGGGATTGGTTCAAACCCACATAATACGCTACAGAAACTGGACTCCGGGACGGTAAAGGGCATTTTAAAGTTTTGGTAGGATTGCTCTGTCATTCATCAAAAATTAAGATTGTCAAGCTAAAGACAGCTGTCAGAAGTAGAGATGGACCAATGCAGTTTTTTAAGCCAGTTACAGTGGCAGCCATTCAAATTGGGCCTTCCTATGCCAACCGAATAGCAGCCCACTTCCCTGCAACTCCCAGCAAAGGAGTTGTATTATTTTTTTTACTCTGACTCCACCCTTTTACTGAATTACAGGGTCTGCCCAGGAGATGACGCATCTCTTTTTGGTCTTAATCTCCACAAATCATGACAGAAATAATATTTCAGGACAAAGATTAATGGTTAAAAAAGAATTATAGGGAACCAGCCAAGGGCCCATCCAGGAAAGTGGGGGAAATTTGATTGGGTACTACTGTATTTTCATGTCAGTCTAACAGATCCACAATGTGTGCTTTCAAATTTTTTCAGCGATTTTTCAAGCCAGTATTAAACTTTAATGCTTCATTTACATGCTACAAATGATATCAAATTTTACCCAACTCTACATTTAAACAAAAAATTAACTTTTGCTAATTAAAACAAAACTTTAACAACAGATAGCAGTAATATATTAGCTTAATCTGATCTCAAGGTATGGCGGCTGAATGCAGCCATGAATGAGCGAACACATGCACCTAAGGACCAAGACTATTACAACAGAGGGAACCCCACAGGGCATTTTACGCCTTCAGAGAAGGCCTAAGAAAATCTGTAGCAAAAAAAAAATGTATTTAAAATCATTGTAACATGTGTTTAATTTAATTAATCTATTCAATTTATTATCAAATATCATAATTTAGTGATAAAATAAGTTTAAAACATGCATCTAATCTGCTTCATAAGATTTAATCTATCCCTGAGTTTTGAATTCTGCTTTCTTCTTTCCACTTTTAACTTGTTTGCCAAATCTGACATGCTCTTTACGATCTTGCAGAATAAGAATTCCATTCAGTCCATTCAGAGTAGCAAAGCAGATTTGACACACTGAGTTGGGGAAGTTTTCTCTACTCACCAAAAATTTTTGGGTTTTTGAGTTTTTACAAACAACAACCATAAAGACGAATAACAAACGTTTCCCTGGGCTATAATGTCAATCCCATGAGAATAATAGATGTTTAGTAAACCGGCCTGCCTTATTAGATGAAATTGAAATCCATCCGCCACTCTTTCTTTGTAAAGTGGGCGATGGCAGTGTCGTACAGTTTGTCCTTTGACTTGAGTTCCCTAAGAAGCCCTTTCTCTATGGAAATCAGTACCAAAGCACCCAGGCGACCCCATCCAGTACTGTTCCTGGCATGTGTCTTGATCTGCTTAAGGCCAAGATAGAAAGCTCAACATAGGAGGCGGACACAGGGACTAGTCAAGACCAGGAAGTCAAGGTAATAAAACTGCTGTATGCTCTCTGTCAGATATTTCTGTCAGAAAGTGGAGCAGGTCTCCTTCCCTCAAAGTTTAACATGTTGTATATGACTGTCAACTCCATATTTAATCTGTGGAGGTCAGAATTCGCTCTGATGCGATCTACCTGCTCACACTATAGGTCTAAAAACCATGTGGGACTCAGCTCCACAGTGAGATGGAGCTGCTCGGACTCGTTTATCTGGAAGCCATACAAAGAGAAGGGGAATAAGAAGCTCACTAGAGTGAAACGCGCTGCCTTGGCAATTTTGCAATTTTGTGCTGAAAGCCCTAAAAAGAAAAGGCAACAACGTATTTGGACAAAGACATGGCTGATCAAATGTGGCTACTATGGTCTGTCAATGTTACAGAAAGAACTGTATTTCACTCATTGCACCCCCGCCATACTTCTGTGTTTACATCTGAGAGGAAAGAGAAAAAGAAGAATCCTTGTTTGCGCATGCCTACTGAGCAATTTGCCCACGACGGTCGGGAGAAAATATAACATGTTCGATTTTTTCCCGACCTCACGATTCCTGATCGGTAGGTGGTCGTGGGAGGCTGATCGGCCCTCGTTACCCCCTGTACCGCCCGGCTTAAGCACAGGCTCCCCTCACTGCTGCATCCTGAGCCCCCTGCTGTTCACTCTGATCACACAAGGCTGCATCCCCAGGTTCACCAACAATCACATCGTGAAATTTGCAGATGACACCAGGGTGGTGGTCCTCATCAGAGATGACAACAACCAGGACTACAGAGAGGAGGTGGAGCAGCTGGTGACAATCATCAACTTTAACAACTCATCAACAGCTCAGATGTAGAGGCGGTCAGCAGCACCAAATTCCTGGATATCACAGACAACCTTGAAAAGCTCTGAACTTCCACATCAATGTGTTTTTGCACATTGATATAACAAACTTTATTGTCCGTTTGTAAACAGAGAGTGTATACAAAAGGAAATTCATTTTTGTACAGTTCTCATGACATTTCCATTTTTCAGAGTTCAGCAGTGATAAAATGTAAACATTGTTGGAGAAAAAAACATAATGGAAAACAAAAACGCATTGATATGGTCAGTTTGATGCAGAGTTTGTGACATGAAGAGTGGCTGAATGTCAATTAGACTTCACCAGCAGACTAAGAGCCAAACTGAGAGCCTCGTCTTTGAACCACTGCACCAGTTTTGTGCAGAATTTGTTTTTTCTTTGCAATCATAACACAGCTCTTGCAAGGAGAGCAGAGATTTTTTATGTTCTATGTTTTGTGTAACATCTAACAGATATCTTCCTTGTTGTCTATGTGTTTTTGACCAAATTAACATCACTTCAATCTAAATCTGCCATCTTATAAAGATGCACTGAAGATGGTGGAGAGTAATTAAATTATAGATGGTGAGGCAGAAGAGTCGGTTTCTCCAAATGTCCACAATGTAGGTTTACAAATATAACAGCTTTCCACGTCCCTTTTATTTTATTTATGTTTAGAAGTTATTTTTGTTACTAGGCCAAAAACTCTGTCACTCTCCTAGTTTACATTGCATACTATATACTAGTGTTGCACCGATACCAGTATCGGACGGGGCCCCGATACTGGCCTAAAATGGTGGTATCGGTATCGGCGAGTACCAACAAATCAAGCACAGATACCATTTTGAGAGCCATTAGTTTTTTCAACTATTGTCATCCACTCCTGGTAGGCAATAAAAAGTTCTACTGGATTCACTTTGTATTAGATATTTTCCTGATTCCCAAAGGTAGGCAGCAGCTTGACAAAGCCATGATGGCAATTATTTTACATTATTATGGCAGCGGTATCGGCCGATACTGCACAGCCAGGTATCGGTTATCGGTATCGGGGCCAAAAAATGGCATCGGCGCAACACTACTATATACTGGATGCTGATTATCCTGTTGACCAAATTAGATTAAAAGCTTTAGCTAATGTGATGATAGCTTTAGGCTATCAGTTTATGTGTACGTTTATAAGCCTATATTATTTCACTAAAATGTCAACCCAGCAGTTTACATGGCCAGAAACTCCCAGGTAAGTTTTTTCTCTAAAGTCCAAACCAGAGTAACTATTCACCACAAATATAACTGTCCTATGCTTTATGTTCTGATGGGACATTGTTAAAAAAGATGATGTGAATTATTCCAAATTCTAAAAGGAAAGCACAACAATTTAGAGCAAATTACCAATTTTGTTTGTTTTGTTTGCTGCAATTTCTTTTATAGGATTTGGTAGTTTTGATTTAAAAAGAAAATAACTTAGAAGACCATCTCTATTTACCTATTAAAAGGATACGTAGGCCTACATCTGAAAAGATTAGAATATATAAAAAAAAGTCATTTTATTTCTGTATTTTGATTTTATATTTCACTTTTTTATGTTTATTTCTATTAAATTTTGATTATTAGGGAGACATAATTTTTAACAAATAAATTCTGTTTCTTGCTTTTTAGTTTTTAATAAAGAAATATTCTGTAGGTAAAACATCTATCAATACATTGTACATTATGTGCATTAAATACTTGATTGGGATGATGAGGGGATTCGATGGATTACTTGATACTTTTGCATCTTTTGCATCAGAATAAAGGAACCGGGGCTGAATTAGTAAAGCCCTTATGACTTTAGGGATCTACTGGCCCCTCAAGCTCATACACCTTGGTCTTAAAACTAGGTATTGGTAACTCTGGCACTGTCAGCAGGTTCCAAGCTCTGCTGGGAAAAGAAATGAGCATTTTTATAGAACTTCACAGCAAAAAGAAGTAGAACATGCTCTAAAATGTCCCAAAGGCAGGTTCTGAGACACAGTTGACCAGCAGATAACATTATTCCTCAAATCATCACTGACTGTGGAACTTAGTGCTGGATTTAAGGAGATAACGATAATGTGCCTTTACATTCTTCTATCAGTCCCAGGACCTTTGATTCCAGAATTCAACTCAAAATTACGGGTGAACAAATTGAATGGTTTAAACTGGGTGATCGATGATATGCCAATGCTTGCATATGAAACCAATCTTATTTTATTTCACAAAAGGTCTAAAAACCATCTACTGTCAAAGCTCAAAAATATATTTGACTACATCTTGTGCGGTTAAAATAAGTGTTTATTGTTTCATAAGTATCATTCAATATTTTACAATAAAATATTGAACATTTTTAAAACTTTAACCTGTGATTAGCCAGAAAACTGCAATCAATGCACCTACTAATATGATGAATGCACCAGCTGCAGAGCCCATTTTCCCAGATATGTCTGTTTATGACCGCTCTAGAAGCTGCGACTCCTGCTGCAGTTCATTCCTCACATTTCCTTCCCAAAACTAAATTGACTTTCTTTTAAAATTTTCTCAAAGTTGCAGCTCTTGATGCTTTCATCACACTGTTTTCATCCACTCAACCTACAAGTCATATTAGTTTGCATATGTAAATTACTGACTGTTGGCAAACTCTGTCACCAGCGTTCCTTATAAATTTTAACTAAATATAGTAGCATGAAATGTCCAACATAAAACTGTGATGCAAATCTGTCCTTAAAATCTACTTAAGTGAGGTTCATATTTTCAAACACCACTTTCAGTATTCCCTCACCAGTCTCTCAGAATACTTTTTTTTATTGGGTCTAACTATAAAGGAATCAGGTTTCCAATAGGTTGCTGGAGGTTGTTTAGATCAATGTCAAAAACAATTATTACCTAAATCAGTCTAACCCATACCGATGATTTTTTGATTTTTTGAGGTCGATTCTTGAAGTTAATGTTTCTATTTCTTCATTGACGTGATAAAAAATGACACTTCAATAAATGTTAAAGAGGTCTCAATTAAGACAAAAAGAAACATGTACTATCAAATCGAAGCACGTTAAACATAGATGGCCAATAGAAGGAGCAGCAATGCAGTTGCTTTACATGATCTCCAGGCATGGATGCTGAATGCACACAGAATCGGCAAACACACTGACCTATATATCAAAATTTAAAAATTATGAAAGTATTGGGCCGGCTTATCAGTCAGCCGACAAATCGGTCACTCTCTAGTTTCACTGCTTCCTTTTCAGCTCTGCCTATTCATTTTCATTGGGACTAGGATCCAGGTTGTACAGGGGTTAATGGAAAGCTTTGAATTTGTTCTCCTTCAACCAGTTTGTGACTCATTTAGCATCAGAACCAAAGTCTTGAAAAACCTATGTCTCCATTTTCAACCTCCTGGTTGATTTCTTGAGATATTTCTTAATTGTTTTCATATAATGTTTCCTTCCACCTAAGGCGATCTATTTTCTAAAGTTTGCAAGTCCCTTCAGGACAAAAACACCCCCATAAAATCATGCTGCCACCACTGTACTTCACAGTAAGTTATGTTGATATCAGGGTTGTAAGCTTCATCCTTTTTCTCTATTTACATTTAAGATCATCAGGCATTGCTTCAATCAAGGTCTGACTGCATTGGCAAGTTGTAGGGAAAAAATGCAATGCATTTAGAACACCATCATCTTTGCAGAGCTGCATTTCAGCCCACGTGGAAAAGGACTCAAGGATAATGACTAACTTCAGCTAGCACCTTCACAAATCCCTTTGTTCTTGTTTTTGGGGTGAAAGGCACATCTTGCACAAAACACCTTTAGATGGATGAAATAGATGCAAATATTGTAATGTATCAATCATATGCTTACAAAGCCCTGACTGCATGGCAGAGTAATCATAGTTTTATGTAAATAAAATATATGTCTTACCCTATGCTGGAATTTACTTAAATTAACATTTTTGGTTTCAAATGGATATGAAACAGAACAACTTTAGTTTGAATCTTTATGTTGAATCTGATATCCTTACTGCAGAGAAGTACATGCTATGGGAAATATTAGTTTTGCGTATTAAAAAATAAAAGAAGCCTCAGCGCTGATACCAGATCAGATGAAAACTGATTCATATTCCAGCCTTCTAACTACATCTTTAACACTTTTTTCAGACTCAACAGGTCTTAGATTTGAAGACTAAAAGTTGATCTCTGCAGTGCCAAATCTCTAAAGTTGTGACATTTCCTGATAAAGCTTTTCTAAAAAAAAAACAAAAAAAAAACAGGCGTGAGTTAATTGAATATAGACATATTTAACTTTAATCTGCCGCCCTTTCTTTTTATTACCATAAGTGCTCTTGATCTCTAACTCTTTAATGCAAGTGAAAAGTAAAAGAATTAATTAGTTCAAGTTAAGATTTTTGCATGAATAAACAAACAAGACTTTCAGCTCATCTGAACCACAGAGGTTGCTGCAAAATTCATCAAGTTTTCATTACTTGGACGCAACAATGAAGCCGTAAAACAAGCTTTGGTTATAAACCTCCAGCGCCTGCTTGTTCACTGGCTGTTTAACTAGTTTTTATGACAGCTGGGTAACACAGCCAGCGATAAATTTAGAAACACACACCCTGCGGATAAAGATGCGGGGATTGGTTTTACGCACATCCAGTTCGCTGGATTAGCACAAAGGGCTTTACTTTAGCGGTTTGTTGGAAAGTTTGAAGTTTTTCTTAAGTGAAATAAAACTTAAACTAAACAAAGAGAGCGAGGAGGGGGGTGGGAGAGTAGACTTCCTGGGTAAAGATAGCGGATTGTGTGTGAGAAGAGGAAGGCAGACTGACATCACACTCACTCACTCACATGTAGAGAGCCAGAAAACACACTCACCGCTGGCTGACTGAGACACGGCAGACACAGCTGTCTGACCCATATTATCCAGCTCCAGATGCGGGCCGGACCGGGTCTTCCCGCACCCGCGATCACGGCTTCCTATCCCCGCATAAGCTGCGTTGGTAGCCGCCGAAGCGCGTTCATGTCAATAGAAGAAGTTGATGGTCGAGGCGCAGGAAACTTTGCGCACACACAGACTGAGCGGCTCTCTACGTAATGATTCCCCTCCCACCTCGTCCTCCTGTGAGCGGCTGCAAAATGCCTCTCATTCCGTTATGCAGATTAGAGAGGCTGTCACCAGAGGCGTAGCCAGAAAATCCTAATAGGGGTGGCCAAAAGACACCAGTACAGAAGAGGGTTAGGGCCACTGGAAAAAAAAAAAAAAGTTAACTGATTGTTTTTATTTTATTTCAGTTTAATATGGGAAAAAGTCAGAATTCTGACTTCTTTATTGTTAGAATTCAGTCAGAATTATGAGAAAAAAGTCAGAATTCTGAGATTAAAGTCAGAATTCTGAGATTAAAGTCAGAATTCTGAGAAAAAATTCAGAATTCTGAGATTAAAGTCAGAATTCTGATAAAATAAAGTCAGAATTTGAAACTGAAGTCAGAATTCTGAGAAAAAAGTCAGAATTCTGAGATTAAAGTCAGAATTCTGAGAAAAAAAAGTCAGAATTCTGAGATTAAAGTCAAAATTCTGAAATTAAAGTCAGAATTCTAAAAAAAAAGTCAGAATTCTGAGAAAAAAAGTCAGAATTCTGACTTTTTTCCCATACTAAACTGAAATAAAATTTAAGTCAGTTAACTTTTTTTTTTTTTTTTCCAGTGGCCCTAACCCTCTTCCGTACACTAGAAAGCTCAGGGTCAATCTACACTGTTCTAACAGGAACCAACACAGCATCCTGCACCAGACTTAGTTTAGAGAACTGATTCACCCCAAAAATTTGCATTCACACATTATACTTGTTCACCCCAACGTTAAACCCAGAGCTGCACTTTACCCCTGAATTCACCTAATTAATTACTGGAGTCCAGCTTTGTCTTATCATCTCTTAAATGCAGGTGTTCTGTCAAAGCCTTTGTGACCCAGCAGCATCATAACGACCAAGGAAGAGCGCAGACATAAAAATGTGGGGAGATTTCTAAAAGTTTGAGTTTTTAATTACCGATAACCAGAATGTTAACTGATCAACCAATCAGACTAAAATTTAAGGTGTATGACAAACCTTTAAACTTGATATATCTACCTAAACCTGGGGTCGGCAGTGGCCTGTGGATGTTTTGACCTTCTAGGGTGGCTCCTAATGGTTTTTGGTTTAATAGTTATGGTTAAAATTGAACAAATAAAGTTTTTGAATACGGTAAATTAAAAAAAAAATCAACATTTTTTTTCAATGAATTACTAAATTTATGCTCCCCAACTAACTAAAATCAAAAGGATCAGTAGCATTTTTTTTTTTAGATCCATGTTCATTTTTTTGGGGAATTGAATGGATGTAAGTGCATTTTTGTTATACCGGTACATTATTTTCGACATAAATCAACATCCCTTAGAAGCAAATGTACCCATCCTCTTTTTTTGCAAAAAATAAAATAAAAAATTGCTTTGCTTAATTTTAAAACTTAAAAGCACAACAACAACATTCCTATAGTAAATATTTATCAAAAAAACAGTTATTCTTTTTCCATAGATCAATTAACATTTGGGATGTTGAAAAAGTGTCTGTTTTTTTAGGTGGACAGAGGCAAAAAAAATGTAAACTTAGATTTCGAATATTGATGACCCCTGTCAAAGACAAACAGAATAAGAATGATTATTAGTTAGCGAAGCAGCAAGGACTTAAACCATGAAGGTACTGCAGAGATCCAGAGCTCAGGTTGGAATATGTTTTAAGAAGTCTGGTCTTTATAGAATAGTTACAAAGAGAAAGTCATAGTTAAAAGACAGCAAATGTAAGTTTGCAATTTGGCACAAGTCATGAAGGGAACACAGTAAACATTTGAAAGAAGGTGCTCATTACTATTTCTTTGGCTTCACGGGGAAGCTAGAGGGCCTTTATAGGAAGATGTATCAACTTAAATACAGGTTATTCCTGGACAAAAAGCAAACTTAGATAATGTAAAAGACTTTCAGATTTGAAGGATGTGATATTACCAAAACTGATAAAACTTCAAACTACATTTGGAGGGCTCTGTATTTAAAATGTATCTGAAAATGTATAATGTTTGCATATCCCTTATAAGGTAACTTAGGGCAAGGATGCATGTTAATGATTAAGGAACTTATCTAAAGCTGATTGATCTCATTAAACTAAATATTAATTGAAAATAGGTCCTAAAATTTCTCTAATATCAACAGGATCTTTTTATAACATAAGGGGCTAAATCATTTTTTACAATAAGCTGAATTGAAAAAAAAATGTTACAGCATTATCTTTTAACAATTTATGGTGCTAGTTGTATTAAATACCAACAGAATTAACAAAAACAAGTTTTCTCGCACATTAATTAACTTATTTATAAAATATAACAAAACAAGTACCTGTTAGGTTACTTAATAAAATAATGCATCGTGATTGTATAGAGATGTAAAACTATTATTTAAAAAAAGGGTATGTCGCTAGGACATGCTGTCAGAATTTTTGCCACTTTGTTTCAATGACATAAACAGTAACTGTGATATAACTCTCTGTATTTAGTGTAATCCAGTGTTCAGTGCTGGGAGAGACCATGTGCTGCTAGCAGTGCTGTTAAACTAAATGTTCTGGTTGCTCTCAGAAGCATTTTAAAACTTGGCTCTATGGAATGCATTAACTTACAAAAGCCCTCCCTCCTCTACCAAGCTTGTAAAGCATGTATTTTTCAATCATATTACAAACATTTTGTAATGCCCTCCACTTTTCCATAATCACATCCCCACCTTCGAGCACATCAGAGAAGTTACGTTGCTCCGCCATGCAGCCCTGCTAAATGGGCACTATTTAGGTGATAAAAGAGTTTATTGAGTGTTTATATTTACAAGAAGAACAGCATAAAGTGCATTCTGCATCCTTGTCTCTATTAAACAGTGTAACTAATCCTAGACCGGAATCTGGATCGATTCAGGCTTCTGCTATAGCGAGCCTCTGCTCTGGCTTTACGTCTCTTGCAAATACCAGAGAGGTTCAGCTACAGGATAAACAGCACTGTCCTCTGATGGACGGCGGTAACATTACAAAAAAGGGGCCTTTTAAGTGAGTGTTATCCATTAATAGGATGAAACGCATTTTAATCTAATAATTTAAAAGCCAATTATTTGTTTACATCCCTACTAAGAGAAAGTCATATTATCAGTTTACCTTCTGTCAATAATGTGATGACTGCACAGATCCATGCATAAAGTTCCAAAACACACCATAAGACCATAAAGCTACTTTTCAGTAAACTTCAGAGCTTAAGAACTGTAACAGTAATTTCTTAAGCTTTAGGAAGATTTTTTTTTTTTTTGTGGCCAATTTTGACTTGATTTAACCTCACGTTTCATTTAGTAGTGACTAAAAATGTAATCGCTGACACTGGGAAGACCTGAACCCTGGTCTGGAAGCTGCTCGGTAAAATTAGATGTTACAAAAATAAAATCATGGCCCACATATTAAAGGATCAGTTTTACATTTGCAAAACATATTCAGTTAAAAAAAACAGTTGTTTACACACACTGTGTAGAAGGATGCTTTTTTTACTCACTGACATTAGATAAGACTAAAAATGTCCTTGTTTAGGTCAGTTAGGATTTCCTACAATATTCTTAATCACTGAATTACAGATTTTTTCTTTTCTTTAAGAAATCAAGTTGTGCTAAGTCTCCTTCTTTTTCTTTTGTTATTAATGCCTTCTAAACCATTTCATTTTATTTTAACAATGCCCTTTAATTCTAAACTTTTTATTTTATTTTAATTTCATTGCACCATTTCCAAGATTGAATGTCTTGCATTTACAAATTGGATACAGATTCAGCCAGTATCTTCAGTAGGTCTTGTGCTTTTGTGTTGCGGTGGATTAACACAGTTTGCACCAGAGCTAGTTCATTACTGGGACATCAAAATTATCCCTACTCTGTTGGATGGCTTGACATTCCCATGGTGATTAAGCTCACATATAAATGCCCCAACATATGACACTTTTAGGCATCCTAAAACTAGCTACCGGACTTGTGGAAATCCAAATTTTTTTGCATGCTACCTTGGCTGTTTGCTTTGATTTTATTATAATGTCACACATGAGAACAGTGTTCTTGATGTGTGTCTTAAAAATACCTTTACAGGCCTTACAACCTCCATATGGCGTTCTCATTTGTGCTTTCCCATGTTGTTTAACATCAGTTATTTTAAAGGCAAGTCATAAACCAGAAACTTATAGACAGTTATCTTTTATCCTGGCATTAGGTTAATAAAAACCTGATTTTAGATGTATTGTACTGATCACAGGTTGGGGTTACAGAATACATCAACCTTGTAGTAGAAAATTAGTTCTTTTCTCTACTTCTAAAGGGAAGAATAGTCCGGCCATTTCTACACGAATTCGCATTGACTACAAAAGAGCAAATTCAGGATTATCAGACTGTTCTTAAGGCCTGCACACACAAATAATGCTAATTATTTTAAACAAACCTCCAGAGATATTTTTAATCCATCATAATTAAAAAATTTTAAGGTCTGGAAAATGTCAGTGGCTTCAGACTAGTGACAGTACAGCAAGCACTGCCTGCTAAGAATTCATTATGAAAGTAGAGAATGGCAGTGAACTCTGCTGTGTGTCACACGCCGGACAAATCAGTTTATTTGTTAGCATAAAAGGAGGATACCATAGTAATATCAGGTTAACAATCGAAATACTATTACCACATTCCAAGCCGAGCATCTCTGCCTGTGACTTAGGGCAGGAAAGTGTTTTAATGTGAAAGTGAGTGCATGAGGGACAGCTTTAGCCATCAGTGTCAACAGAGTGTCAGCTGAAATCTTGCAGAGCCTCTCCTGATAAGTGAACCATCATTACACTACCATGCACAACTACATGCAAAACTACAACTTCAAGGAACATTGTATACACTTGTGCACATTTTACAGTCGCTCTAATTCTTCTAATCTAAACCTGTGCTTGCATGTTTATATAAAGTTAATTTTAAAGACCCCCTGCCCCCCCATATAATGGCAATGCAGAATGAATCGAGTTCCTTTTAGACCAATACTGCCATCTAGTGTACATAGGAAACAATTTCAAATCAACAAAGATGTTTCCATTCTCATTGCTCTTATCTTTTCTCAATTTGGTCATGAAAGAGAAAATAATGAAGGCTTACATAATCAAAATAGAAAGCCTATTGACAAGGAATACAATGCAAAATAAAAAATCAAGCATCAAAGCATTAAATTCCTAGCAACTGCTAAACTGCTTTGTAAAACATATATACAGTACTAGATACGTTTCATACAGCCATGTGCTTTGTTTGGAGTAGCATAGAGTAATTTATTTCATATATCCTTTGGTGTTTAAAATAGATGTGCACTGGGCACAGCACTGGCACATGAGTCTTTATCATTCCGCCATCAGGTTTGTCATAAAAGCTTCTTTCAATACCCAACACTGCGCTCTGTATTCATATTTCAACTGGCCCTCCCTTCACAAACGACGTACAATTTATTTGTTCATCTTAATTTACAAGACCCTTCTCGGCCGCTCTTCACTTTATTTAGGTCACCTTCTTCATCCAAAGCCCTGTCACTTACAACACCCGGTCCTCACTTCATCTACAATTACTTATTCCCAAAACCAACGCTACTTTTGGTCTTGCTTCTTTTCAATCTTCTGCCACTCGTGACTGGAGCGCTCTGCAAAACATCCTTAAACTGAATTATCTAATTTCAAATTCATCGTTCAAAACAATTGTTATTCACAGAAACTTGCAGCTGCTTCTCTACAATGTCAGTTTTGGGTTGTCTGTTGTGTTTTAAATTGTATTTTATGTATGTATTACTAGTGTATTGTATTTAGCTTAGGTCTTCTGTTTAAATTGTGTTTTATGTATGTATTATTAGTGTATTGTATTTATTTAAGCCCTACTTCCATTTTCCTAAGAAATTACCCCACTAGACAGGCCGCCTTTGTAAATAAAAACTTCTTAATGACTTGCCTGTAAAAATAAAATAAATGTATAAAAAAAAAAAAAAAAAAAAAAAAAAAAAAGGTAAAGGTAAAGAGACCTTAGTTGCGTAGCCATTACAGATTCAAGCCCCTGGCCCATTAACCTCTGCTGTATATATATATATATATATATATATATATATATATATATATATATATATATATATATATATATATATATATATATACACAGAGGAAATCTAAACATACATCTTAGTATTCTACACTTCTCAACTGTTAGTTTAATCACAATGTCAACAGGGCCCTGTTAAAAATTCCATTTGGGAGCAACTGAGACTGCCAAACTCTTATAGGAAGATCATTAGTGAATCAGATGGAAGATGCAGGAAGTCCTTCAGGAGGTGGGAGGATAAAGACAGAATGGGGGATGGAAGTACTTAGAGAGCTTAACAGAGCAAAATGACTGTATTAGCATTGACTGTGATGTAAGATCATACACTTCTTCTGATTGGCAAGATTGATTGGAGGCTATGTTAAAGAATATTTTATAGATAGACATATGGAATTTATAATACATACACAAATTATCTGGCTTAGTGTATTAAGAACATTTGTTGATTTCCATTGATTCTCAGAAATATTCAACCCTTTCTATGCCCTAAAAATGACAATAACCATGACCTAATTATGGGTGAGTGGTGGCCTAGTGTTTAGGGCATAGGGCTTTGAATCCTGACGTTGCGAGTTCGATCCCCCGCTCCCACAGACTGCAACTCTGGCTCCCCAAGCAAGACCCTTAATCCCACACTGAGAGAGTTCATTTTATTGCTCTGTACTTGTGACAGTGTAATGACAATAAAACATTGTATTATTTATTATTAGCAGCGCTTACTTAACCCTAGCATTGACCTAAACACAATTCACAGCTTAGTCCTTAACCTAACACATATATGTAAAATACAGGGGTTACAGAAAATATTTAAGACCCCTTTAGATATTGCATGTAGCTCATTGTTTCATTGCAGCCATTTTCTAAAATCATTTTTAATTTTAATGAATCTACATTAAGCATCCCAATTAGACAGGAAAATAAATGTTTATTTGCAAAATTCTTCAAAAAGAAAGACTGAAATATCACATGATCATAAGTATTCAGACCCTTTGTTCACACTCCGTCCATTTCTTCCGATCCTCAACTGACAGGGTTCTGCTCCTTAATTGGAGTCCAGCTACGTTTAATAAAACTGATTGGACTTGATTTGGAAAGGCACACACCTGTCAATATAAGACCTTACAGTTCACAGAACACGTAAGAGCAACTGAGAGGTGTAAGGTCGAAGGAGCTGCCCAAGGAGCTCAGAAACAGAGTTTTGGCAAGCGACAGACCTAACCAACTTTATCAAAGAACTTCTGCTGCACTCAAAGTTTCTAAAAGTACAGGGGCCTCTATAATCAATTAATGGAAGAAGTTTTGGAAGAACAGAACTTTTCCTAGACCTGGTCATCCAGCCAAACTCTTGGTGAGAGAAGTAAAGAAGAACCAGAAGATCACTGTGGTGGCAGTAGGTAGTGAACTATCACTGTCACCAGTTGGGGTTTTACGGCAGAATGGCCCCCAGGAAGCCTGTCCTATGTGTAAGACAAATCCAAATAGTTTGCAAATCACATGAATGAATCTTAGACTATAAGTAAAAAGATCCTCTGGTTTGATAAGACTAGGTGGTATGCATGGAGAAAATCAAGCAATGGCCAATACAGTCCCAACAGTGAAACATGGTGGTGACAGCATCATGTTATGGGGATGCTTTCAGCTGAAGCAACAGGAAGACTGGTTCTAATTGAAGGAAAGGTGAATGCAGCAAAATAGAGATATATCCTGGAAGGAAGCCTCTTCCAGAGTGCTCAGGACATCAGTTTTTCAGCAAGACGAAGACCCTAAAATAGCAAAGGAGTAGCTTTGGAAAAACTCTGTGACCATTCTTAACTTTCCCAACCAGAACCCTATTCTAAACCCAATTGAGCATCTCTGGAGAGGCCTGAAAATGGTTGTCCACCTATTTCCACCATCCAACCTGACATAACTGGACAGCATCTGCAAAAAAGAATAGCAGATGATCTCCATATCCAGGTGTGGAAAAACTGCATCACTCCCAAGAAGACTCTAACTGTACTTGCTTAAAAAGGTACTAATTGAAGGGCCTTTAAAGGGGGCTGAATACTTTCCACTGCATGTGTATGTGTATGTGTATACGTATGTGTGTATAAATGCAGCAAATGGTTGCAGATACATTATTGTTAAAATAGCTTGAAGCGGTTTAAAGCATATATAGGTCTTAAATAATTTAGGAATATAACAAAGTACACTGTTTAATCTGACATTTGGAAATTTAAAGGTATAGCAAGACTTCACATGAATAAAAAACATTATCAGCCACATGCTGATGAAGGTTGTCAGTCATCCAGGTCATAGTAATTCCGTAAAAAACATTGACATTCTTTTGAGGACCAGAATGTTCACATTCTGGATAAAGAAAATAGTGTTGGGAGCTGGAGAAGTTCCACCTTTCTCCAGCAGAGTCCGCCGTGGATCCTTCTGAGGGAGCCTCCTGCACAGCTGCAGCCCATCAAGATCATCAGAGGATCCACTATATAAGCTGTCTTCAGACCTTGCCTCAACGCCGCAGTGTTGATCCAGTTGGTCAGCGCCTAAGCCTAGATTCTCTGAGAAACTTTGTGACTTTGAATCCAGCCTGGATTCTAATCGTTGTCTCTGTCTTCCAGGAAACCAGTGTCTCCTTCGTGAAGCTCAGGAAGAGCTAACCTGCCGAGCCGACCCTCTGAGCCAAACCTGAAGAATCATAGAGAACTTCCATGCAGCTCAGGACTAAGAGCTGGAAACCCCTAAGCCAAGGTCTGTTCATTCTAAGACGTGAGACGCTGAAGCAGCAAGCGGACTCTGCTGATGAACTCCTCTCCAGATCCAACAGTGACTCTCCCAAAGCTAACCACAAGAACCCTCAAGGTACAATCAGTTATCTTCAAGAAAATCAAGCTTCAGCTTGCAACGCTAACTGAACTGTCTCTCACGCAGACTCCGGTGAACCGGTGTCCAGGCCCAAACCAAAACCAGTACATTCTGTGTTTGTACTCAAATAAACCGTTTGAACTTTTATTCTTGTGTCCGTCAGTGGTGTTCTGCATACTTGGGTCGCTCTTAGAGAACCCATCATGACAGAAGACTGCGGCCAAACTCAAGGCCCAGCAGATCACCTCACTCGTCGATTGGAGGAGCAGGATGCCCAAATTCAAGGACAAACCCAAACGCTCCGTGGGTTTTACCGCCTGGTTGATACTCATAACCATATGCTACAGAGTTATGCTAATTATTTGAACCGCGCTAATGCAGAGCTGGTTTAATGGTTTAATGCAGAGCTGCGTACTTTGAAGCAAAATGCTAGGAAACTGGAGAGAAAATATCGCTCCACAGGCCTGCGAGAGTCCTTCCTAGTCTGGAAAAATGGTTTACTGCTGTATAAGAGGACTCTTTGTAAAGCAAGAGCAGCATACTTCTCCTCATTAATAGAGGAGAATAAGAATAATCCTAGATTTCTTTTTAATACAGTTGCCAAACTCACCCAGAGCCATAGCTCTGTTGAACCGTCCATTCCACCTGCTCTTAGCAGCAATGATTTTATGGGATTCTTTATAAATAAGATTGATCTTATTAAAAATAAGATCATAAGCACTCCTCTATCCGCGATTGTACCTGAGGTAGTCATGGAATCTGAACCGGGTTTAGACTGCTTTGATCCAGTTGAACTCTCTGAATTAGCAAAATTATTGTCTTCATCTAAGCCTTCAACTTGTATGTTAGATCCAGTTCCAACCAGGTTATTTAAGGAGGTATTCCCTTTGATCTCCTCCTCCATTTTAGATGTGATTAATCTATCTCTGTTACAGGGATATGTACCTAAAGCTTTTAAGGTTGCTGTAATTAAACCTCTGCTTAAGAAACCGTCTCTTGACCCAGATGACTTGGTCAATTATAGACCTATATCCAATCTTCCTTTCTTATCCAAAATTCTTGAGAAAGTAGTTGCCAAACAAGTTTGCGATCACTTCCACCATAATGAACTTTTTGAAGAGTTTCAGTCTGGCTTTAGAGCTCATCATAGCACTGAAACAGCTCTGGTGAAAGTCACTAATGATATTCTCATGGCCTCAGATAATGGACTTGTATCTGTGCTCGTCCTGTTGGATCTTAGTGCTGCATTTGATACAGTTGACCATAATATTCTTTTAGAAAGACTTGAATATTTTGTTGGAATTAAAGGAACAGCACTAGACTGGTTTAAATCTTATCTATCTGATCGAATTCAGTTTGTTCATGTTAATGATAGATCTTCAACACGCTCAAAGGTTACCTGTGGAGTACCACAGGGATCAGTGCTAGGACCAATTCTCTTTACTTTATACATGCTCCCAATTGGTAGAATTATTAGACAGCATGGGATTAATTTCCACTGTTACGCTGATGATACCCAGCTATATCTGTCTATAAATCCAGATGAAGCTAACCCATTACATAGATTACAGGCATGTCTTGAAGACATAAAAACCTGGATGACTCTTAACTTTCTGCTCCTGAATGCAGACAAAACAGAAGTTATAGTCTTTGGACCAGAGTCTCTGAAAAAGAAACTGATTAGCCAGTCACTTCATTTGGATGGGATTAAACTGATTTCAGATAATAAAGTAAAAAAATCTTGGTGTTATTTTTGATCAGGACCTGTCATTTAAATCCCACATCAAAGAGGTTTCTAGAATTTCCTTCTTTCATCTGAGGAACATTACAAAAATTAGAAATATCCTGTCCAGGGGTGATGCTGAGAAACTAGTCCATGCATTTGTTACTTCAAGGCTGGACTATTGTAATTCTTTACTATCAGGAAGTCCACAAACTGTAGTTAAAAGCCTTCAGCTGATCCAAAATGCTGCAGCCAGAGTTCTAATGAAAATTAAAAAGAACGATCATATCTTGCCTATCCTGGCTTCTCTTCATTGGCTTCCTGTTAAATCAAGAATAGAATTTAAAATCCTCCTTCTCACATATAAAGCCTTAAATGGCCAAGCTCCATCTTATATCAGAGATCTGATTGTTCCTTATGTTCCTAACAGAGCACTTCGCTCTCAATCTGCAGGTTTACTAATGGTTCCTAGAATTTCTAAAAGTAGAATGGGAGGCAGATCTTTTAGTTATCAGGCTCCTCTCCTGTGGAACCAACTACCAGTTTTAGTCCGTGAGGCAGACACCCTGTCTACTTTTAAGGCTAGGCTTAAAACTTTCCTTTTTGATAAAGCTTATAGTTAGGGTGGCTCAGGTTATCCTGAGCTATCTCTATAGTTATGCTGCTATAGGCTTAGACTTTTGGAGGACATAGGGACCCCCATTTCATCATTCTGCTTCATTCTCTCTCTGTTCTCCTATTCTGCAGAATCTGTTAGTTCAATCTCTAACCTTCTGCTCTCTCTGCTTTTCCTCAGAGTAGCTTTGCCTCGTCTGTTCCTGTTTGGCTGTGACGTCATCCTGGAAAGAAACATCAGCTGTGCTGCTTCTATCAACACCCTTGTTTATAGATGTTGGAGATCGGCCTGTTTTCCAGTGTGGTCCTGTTTCTCTGACCGTGACTGAGTGGATGTGCTCTCTTCGTCCTCTGGCATGGGAGCTGCCTTGGAGCTCGTCTGCCTGGCTGCGTGTTTCCTGGACGGGGCCGCCTTTTACAGCTGCTTTTTGTATCTCTGCTTCTGTCTCCTTGAACCCCAGTCGGCCTCGGCAGATGGCCGCTCACACTGAGCCTGGTTCTGCTGGAGGTTTCTTCCTGTTAAAAGGGAGTTTTTCCTCTCCACTGTCGCTACAAGCATGCTTAGTGTGGGGGATTGTATTTGAGTCAATGAGTCGATGCAATCAACTGGTTTTCCTTAGATAGAAAACTTTGTATCAATTTGACTGTATGATCTGGTTGAACTGTAAAGTGCCTTGAGATGACATGTGTTGTGAATTTGGCGCTATATAAATAAACTGAATTGAATTGAATTGAATTAATGCTGCACCAGCACCTCAACCATTTCCGGGTCCAGTTCCACCTCCGAGGTCACCAGCAGTGACGTCATCAGAGTTCCGCCCAAGTCTTCCAGAAAGATTTTCTGGTAACATGAAAGATTGCAAAGGATTTTTATTTCAGTGTCGTTTGATTTTTCAGAACTCTCCAGGCAGTTTTTCCACAGATTACAAGAAAATAACCTTCATCCTTTCTCAGCTAACAGGAAGAGCCTTGGAATGGGCTCAGGCAAGATTTGCCACCGACGATAGCCTTAACTGCAATTACTCAGATTTCCTCTCTGAATTTACTCAGGTATTCAACCAAGAGACTGATCAAACCATTGACTCTCGAGCTCTTTTCAATCTTAAACAGGGAAATTCTTCCGTGGCTGAATTCTCCATCAACTTCCGGGTTAAAGCGGCAGCTTCCGGATGGAACCAAAGCGCCCTGAAGGGAGCCTTTTTCATGGCTTTAAATTAACACATTAAGGATGAGCTTGCAACCCTCGACGAACCTGCTACCCTCGAAGATTTAATTCGTCTTACCATTAGATTGGACAATAGAATCCGTGCCAGAAACAGTTCTAAAAAGCAGGGGACACTTTCTCCTGTCTCACATAACGTGACTGTTTGTTCTTCCTCTACAGAGCAGCTGCCCATTCAGAGACCTAAGTCCCAGTCTCTACCGCTGCCCATTCAGGCCTCTCATTCGGGTGAAAGAGATGTCGAACCCATGCAGGTGGGACACACGAGGCTCACCCCAGAGGAGAGACAAAGACGTTTTCTAAGCAAATTATGCATATACTGTGGTGAGAGTGGACACTTCATCGCTTCCTGCCCGGCTAAATCAAAAGCCTGGGCCCGCAAGAGGATCTGAGGAGTCTGGCGGGCCAAATTAACACTAAGAAATCTCCTCGACTGTTACTTCCTGCCACGTTGTTTTGTGCTAACCAAAGCCTTTTTTTTCTGCATTCATCGACTCAGGCTGTGAACGGAATTTAATCGATTCTAACCTCGTCCAACAACTCCAAATTGAAACCATTCCTCTGACTCAGCCTCTTAGTGTTTCTGCAATTGACGGAAAGAGACTTCACCAAGTTACCCATCAAACTCAGCCCCTCGAGCTACTTCTGTCAGGTAACCACCGAGAAACAATAACATTTTTTGTTTTTCCTTCTGCATGTTCCCCTCTGGTGCTTGGTTTCGAGTGGTTGGAGAAACATAATCCTCACATTAATTGGACAGAGCGTCACCTGGAATCATGGTCCATCTCATGCCACGAAACATGCCTCCGTTCAGCTGCCCCCTTGGTGGGGTCTCCTAGAGGTGGGGGGGAGATGGACTCTCCTGACCTTTCTTCTGTTCCTTCCGAGTACCATGACCTAGCTCCTGTCTTCAGTAAGGTCAGTGCGACGTCCCTACCTCCACACAGGCCATATGACTGCGCCATTGAACTTTTACCTGGCGCACCACTACCTAGCAGCAGGTTGTATAATATCTCCAAGCCTGAAAGAGAAACCATGGAAAAATACATTAATGAATCATTAGCTGCAGGAATAATCCGCCCATCTTCCTCTCCTTTGGGCGCCGGATTCTTCTTCGTTGGAAAGAAAGACGGCTCTCTGAGACCATGTATTGATTACCGAGGTTTGAACCAGATCACAATAAAGAACAAATACCCACTTCCTCTACTCGCCTCTGCATTCGAGCCTGTTCAAGGAGCCACAGTTTTCTCCAAATTGGATTTAAGGAACGCATATCATCTTCTTAGGATCCGAGAAGGAGATGAATGGAAAACAGCCTTCAAGATTCCATTGGGCCAATTTGAGTATTTGGTAATGCCTTTTGGTCTAACTAACGCTCCAGCATGCTTCCAGGCCCTCGTAAATGATGTTCTCAGAGACTTTTTAAATGTGTTTGTCTTCGTTTACATTGACGACATACTCATTTACTCCAAGAACCTCGATGAACATAAGAAACATGTCCGTCTTGTTTTACAGAGACTGCTGGAGAACAAGCTGTTCGTAAAGGCCGAGAAGTGCGAATTTCACCAGTCTTCAGTCACCTTTTTGGGGTTTGTGCTCGAGGGCGGCCAGGTAAAACCATCTGAGGACAAGATAAAGGCAGTTTTAGACTGGCCAGTTCCAGAGAACCGCAAGCAGCTACAAAGATTTCTAGGCTTTGCAAACTTTTATCGTCGGTTCATCAGGAACTATAGCCAGACCGCCCTTCCATTAACTTCTCTGACCTCTGTCAAACGCATTTTTCAGTGGACTCCTGAGGCGCAGGCTCCTTTTGATAAATTAAAATCTTTATTTTCCAGAGCACCAGTACTTATGCAGCCTGACCCTGCTAAACAGTTTATTCTTGAGGTGGATGCTTCAGATTCTGGAGTTGGAGCAGTCCTTTCCCAGAGACTTGATACGGATCAAAAGATCCACCCTTGTGCATTCTTCTCCCGTAGACTTTCTTCCGCTGAGCAGAATTACGATGTGGGAGACCGAGAGCTGTTGGCCATCAAGCTAGCATTGGAGGAATGGAGACATTGGCTGGAGGGAGCTGAGCATCCGGTTCTTGTTTGGACTGACCACAAGAACCTAGCCTACATCCAATCAACCAAGCAAGCCAATCCTCGCCAATCCAGATGGTCCATTTTCTTCTCACGGTTTAACCTCATCATCTCCTACAGACCCGGATCCAAGAATGTCAAACCCGATTCTCTCTCTCGTCTTTACTCCGTCGATCATCCTGAGACACCTGAACCTGTCCTTCCGGCTTCCTGTACAGTGGGTGTTGTTAACTGGGAGATCACTGACCTGATCAACTCCGCCCTGGCTACTGAACCTGATCCAGGTAACGGTCCAACTAACCGAACCTATGTACCATCTTCCGTCAGGTCCCGTCTCATCCAATGGATGCATGCCGCCAAGTTTTCTGCTCATCCAGGGGTCAGCAGAACAATTACTTTTATCTCAAGACGCTTCTGGTGGCCTACCCTCCATAGAGATGTCAAGGAGTATGTGTTGGCCTGCTCCACATGTGCCCGTAATAAGGCCTCACACCAACCTCCTTCTGGTCTGCTTCAGCCGCTTCCAGTGCCCTCGCGCCATTGGTCCCATATCGCCATTGACTTTGTCACCGGCCTCCCAGTTTCTCGAGGTATGTCCACCATTTTCACCATTGTAGACCGTTTTTCGAAGGCCTCCCATCTTATACCCCTTAGGAAACTTCCCACGGCCTTCCAGACAGCCCAGCTCCTCATCAAACATGTATTCCGGTTACACGGCATTCCCCAAGAGATCCTCTCGGACCGAGGTCCTCAGTTCATTTCCCAGGTTTGGAAGGCTTTCTGTTCTGCTCTCGGCTGTAAACCCTCTCTGACCTCTGGTTACCATCCTCAATCAAACGGACAAACAGAGAGGATGAACCAGCAGCTGGAATCAACCCTTCGTTGTCTCACCTCTACCAATCCCGTGGACTGGAGCCAATTTCTCCCCTGGATAGAATACGCGCACAACTCCCTCAGATCTGCTTCCACTGGTCAATCTCCCTTCCAGGTTAGTCTCGGCTATCAACCACCACTTTTCCCCGCAGACGAGAGAGAGATTTCGGTCCAGTCAGTTAACCAACACATCCGCCGCTGTCAGAAAATCTGGAGAGAAACCATCGCCATCCTCAACAGATCTTCAGAGACCAACAAACGCTTCGCCGACTCCAGGAGACGTCCCGCCCCCGAGTACACTGAGGGCCAAGAGGTATGGCTGTCCACGCGGGACATTCCCCTTAAGGGGATGTCCCGAAAACTCTCGCCCAGATTCATAGGCCCCGACAAGATCTCCAGAGTCATCAGCCCATCTGCCGTCCGTCTCCAACTGCCTCAGTCTCTCCGGATTCATCCAACCTTCCACGTGTCACAAGTCAAACCTGTCGTCTCAAGTTCCCTGTGCCCACCTTCCGACTCCCCACCACCCGCCCTGGAGGTCGATGGTCATCCAGCCTTCACAGTTCGACGCATCGTGGACTCCCGTCGACGAGGTCGCAGATGGCAGTACCTCGTCGACTGGGAGGGCTACGGACCGGAGGATCGCCAGTGGGTTCCGGGCTCGTACATCCTCGATCCTGCCCTTATCGAGGAGTACGAGCGTTCCTGCCCTTCGACCTCTTCCGGACCGCCAAGAGGCGGTCGTTGAGGGGGGGGTACTGTTGGGAGCTGGAGAAGTTCCACCTTTCTCCAGCAGAGTCCGCCGTGGATCCTTCTGAGGGAGCCTCCTGCACAGCTGCAGCCCATCAAGATCATCAGAGGATCCACTATATAAGCTGTCTTCAGACCTTGCCTCAACGCCGCAGTGTTGATCCAGTTGGTCAGCGCCTAAGCCTAGATTCTCTGAGAAACTTTGTGACTTTGAATCCAGCCTGGATTCTAACCGTTGTCTCTGTCTTCCAGGAAACCAGTGTCTCCTTCGTGAAGCTCAGGAAGAGCTAACCTGCCGAGCCGACCCTCTGAGCCAAACCTGAAGAATCATAGAGAACTTCCATGCAGCTCAGGACTAAGAGCTGGAAACCCCTAAGCCAAGGTCTGTTCATTCTAAGACGTGAGACGCTGAAGCAGCAAGCGGACTCTGCTGATGAACTCCTCTCCAGATCCAACAGTGACTCTCCCAAAGCTAACCACAAGAACCCTCAAGGTACAATCAGTTATCTTCAAGAAAATCAAGCTTCAGCTTGCAACGCTAACTGAACTGTCTCTCACGCAGACTCCGGTGAACCAGTGTCCAGGCCCAAACCAGAACCAGTACATTCTGTGTGTTTGTACTCAAATAAACCTTTTGAACTTTTATTCTTGTGTCCGTCAGTGGTGTTCTGCATACTTGGGTCGCTCTTAGAGAACCCATCATGACAAATAGGTGGTTTGAGAGGGGCGTGAAGGAAGCCATCTCTGTTAAGAGAGAAAAAAACAACTTTAAACAGAGGTGGTGGACTCAGATTCTAGCTTCCAAAAACATACAATTCAATCGTAGATCATGATCCCTTCCAGATATATCCAAACCCCCCACCCCATCACAGAGGAACGAGGGACCTACCTGAACAATGCCTCCTTAACGACCGACTCTTAACAATCATAGACAGGTTTCAGGTATTACAGGAGACAATCCCCCCCTTAACAGTAACCCCCCCCTTTTAACGACCGACCCTCAGAATCATAGACAGATTTCAGTTATAGCCGGCTAACGATGGAACCAAACGATCCATTCATCGGTTACCATTTGCATGTTTCCAAGCGATACAAGGCTTTGTCTATATAAGACTCAAACTCACTGCAGATCCAGACATTTGAATTGAGAAAGCTTCCTGGAGAGGTGGCGAAACGTCTTCAAATCTTGGAAACCAAGTCCAGTGGATATTTTTTTTACATTTTTTACGGATTGTCAGCCACCTTAACAGACACACCAAATAGGAATACTGTGAATTAGAGACAATAAAAAAAAGACAATAAAATTCCCTTGGTAATTCTGTAGGGGGCTGTCAATAAGAATTGTCACAGTTATTTTGTTTTCCATTTGCTCAAAGTAATGTATGTGATAAAAAAAAAAATCTGGTGTGATCAAACCAAAAGTGTTCATTTTGGTTGACAATGAAAACACAAAAAACACCTTCAGGCTGCAGGTGTGCTTGTTTTTAGCAGGGAATCCCAATAAAAAATCCAGATTTTTCAGAGAATGCAGCCCTGACTATGAGGTTCCTGAACTGGTGAGAAAGTTTCATTCTTTACATTCTGACAGCTGATTTATCAGTCATGTTCAGCAGTGGAAGGATCAAAACGTCATGTTAAGCTTCCCAAGTCGGTCTGTAACTGGCTGTAGAACCTAACTGTAGAAATGACTGCTTCAGCAGCTTTAAACCATCTGTACAGTTTAGTTACTTATTTACTTATTATCTAAGATCCTTATAGATTTATCCATGATAACAACGCCCATTTTACCTGTAACATATGCAACGTGGAACAACCAGAACAAGAAATATATTGTATTGAATGTTAGAGAAATGTACATTACCAGTTTCATAAATTTAATGTATCAGGGTTTATGAATGTATTTACATATATGATTTATTTTCAGCAAGTTTGTCCTAAGTGTCCCAGTACCAAATAACAGAGATCAACTGAAGGAGTGAGTCCGTTCAAAGACCAAAGCAGCAGAAGGAGACAGCAGAGGTGCCAGAGAAGTGGGGCCAAAAGGAAGGAAGAGACTCATCAAATATTAAGTAGTAGTCTCAGCAGAACAAGAGATAATAATTGTTTAAGTGCTATTTTTTCAGTACCTTTCTCCTCTCCCTGACTTATTTATTGAACTCAGTGTCTTCCACATTATAGTCCAATAATACCCCCAATACAACTTAAAGGCATGCAATTTTACAACATTAATCCTGCTAAAACAGGAAAAAGGACTGTTTTGCACATTTTTTGTCTTTCACAACTTTAATCTACTCTGAGTTACTAACAGAGTAGCCTTTAACAGTTGTGTTCTCAGATCGCCACAATGGGACGAATCAGAACTGGATAAAGAAATCCAGTTCATGTGCTGTACTATTGGCTACTATTCACAAGTCATACATATATTTGTTACTAATAGATGACATGTAAATAAATAAATGAAAAAAACATGCTTCAGGCTCTATCTTCTTAGACAGCTACTAGAATACAATTTTCTCCCACATAAGAAGCAATAAAGCCCCAGTGGAAAACTGCTCTCTACGATCCATCAATTAAATCAATACGGGAGGAGTTGTGCAGTAGGAAAGGACATATCATTTTTCGCTTTCAAATTTTGACGAATTCATCCGCCGCAGCATCTTTTCTGTGCATCCAAAACCCTTACCACACATATCCATTAGGATTAGTTACCTCTTCCCTCTAACCATTCAACCTCAATTACATGTACACAGGCTCTGAATAACTAATAGAGTAGAGTCGGTTATAACCAAATACTAAATTATTAAACACAGTGCGTTGCCTATTAATACCTAGTGAACTTGAAATGTTTTATAAGGATGTAGACTAACACGTCATTGGGCATGATGATTGTGACCTTTTCAAATCTTAATGTGGTAGCGGTGATCAGACAGAACAGCAGTGCCCTTGCTATTGGACGTTTGTGGGTTTGATTCCAGATTCTGAGTCAAGGAGGGAAGCTGGGGCATCCACATCTCAAGTGGAAGAAATGGTAGACAGGACTTTATTATTAGTCATTCTACAGTTTTTGTGGATAAGTGTAAAAAAAAGAGGTAGGAGACAAAGCAGGCATGTGGGAATGAGAGTCATTGTAGTGGCAGAGTTATTATTTGGGGATCCTGATCAGAGTTTACTGGAACTCTCATAGTTGAGGCTCATTTGATAGGAAAAGATGGCATTAATATCTGATGGAGGGTAAAAAAAAGATATGACACAAGGGTTAAGGTTCACCTTCACAACACAATCAATCTGTAAATACAGAGCTACAGCAGAAATGTATTAGCTGAGATTAAGGCATATTAATGCATTTAATAATTGGCAAAAATGTATTTAGATGTAGAAAACTTCAATAGACCACATCTAAATATCCTCCACTTTAGAATTCTGCATAATTCTATGTTAGTCCGTTATATCAAATCTAATTCTATTGTGAATGTATTGTGAAAAACGTTAAACATAATTTATATCACTGCCATGCAATGCAACATAAATTATTTATTGCATGTACATTTGTTTAGGTAACTGGTTTCACAAATTATCATTCAATATTGAACTTATTGTCCATTAGAATCGTCTCACTCCGCCCACCAAATAGAAAGGTACCCTCCAGTTTTGAAAATAAACCTTTATCTCCCTGCGTACAACCTCATACGCCCTCATCCATTTTTAGCAGATCTTATCAGCCCAGTATTCTAATATAAGACTAATGTAAGCGACGAGTTCTGTTCCTCCTCCTCTTCACGTCTTCCAGTCAGCTTGCCTGAAATCCAATCTCCTGTTTGTTGTATTCCATTCAGCGCAACCCATAAGCTACCATCACTGCTAAAATGTTGTCTGCATAAATCAATAGTTGACATCCTGCCAGACAGGGCAGCCAGAACAAAGCAAGCCTGAAAGACATAGAGAAGCCGAAGCTGCACCGGCAGGAGAAGAGCTTTACACTGTGCAGTTACTGATAGTAACCATAAGAAAAATAAAGATCAGGGTCCATGGAAAATATACAAATATACCATGAATAAAAATCTTAGATTGTGGGACTTGGGGAATGCAAAAGCCAAACATGGAGAGTTAACACCTTTTATTTCTGTGCCTGCTTGTTCCAGCTTTATAAGATCAAATCTGCTCACATATAGTATTATCCCTTGCAAAAATGGTTTGCTTCAGTTTGTCCATGTCATTTACTTGGCTATGTTGTGAGGCTGTTAGCTTTTTTTTTTTAGGCCCAAAACAGGTTTGTTTTAAAGTAGACCTCAGTGGTTGATAATAGTTTCTTTGGCTACTGTCCAGCAAGCTTTTGCTGACACACCAAGATCTGGTTTACAATGGTGTCAAAAGTACACACTTTTGTTACTTAACTAGAAGTATTGATACTGCAGTTTAAAAACACTCTGGTAAAAGTTGAAGTATCAACTTGACCTCTTTACTCAGGTAAAAGTGAAAAAGTATGTGCTCCAAAAACTACTTAAAGTATAAAAGTATACAGTCACCTTTAAAAATGTATTTGAGATAGGGCCATGGGTGAGGGAGGTGTTGTTCGTCTGCGTATCCATCCCGCTCTCGCCTGTGTCCGAACTTTCAGACATTTCAACATCTTTTTCTAAATCTGACATTGTAGCATGGCATAGACAATTCACGTTTGCAGTTTGAAGAACACCTGCTTGCTTCTGATGATTTCCTTTAGCTAACCAATGAGTGTTTGCGTTATACAGTATGACTCATCCAATTACGCTAGTTTTCACTACATGTGGATGGCGCCAATGATCTGCATTGGATGGCGCACATGACAAGAAATAAATATTTATAAACATTAAACCGAAGCCAAGAGTAACGAGTAACGTTTGTTTAAAAAAAGAAAGGAATAGAAAGTACAGATACTTGTATGAAAATGTAATGAGTAGAACTCAGAAATAGAAAGAAAAATAAGTAATGGAGTAAAGTATAGATACATAAAAAGTGTATATAAGTACAGTAATGAAGTAGTTGTACTTCGTTACTTGACACCTCTGCTGATTTAGCAGACTAAGCCTGAAAAGTTTTTTTTTTTAACATTTAAAGCTCAAATCTTAACACTGGGTTACAGGTGTAATGCAACTTATGATATTATCAGATAGGAGCCCAAGAGAAACATGCTTTAAAAAAAAAGCAAGCATGCTTGACATCTACCTGTCAAACAAGTGGATCAATCCTAAAGTTATGTTGATTTACCAGAGCGGAAGTCACCTCTCTATCAAATATTAAAGCCTGCAGGAGTAAGGAGAGGTATCTCACTCAGCTGCATTTGTGGCATCACTGAAGCAGAAGGTGTGGCTTTGTTTCTAAGTTTAGTGGCTTGAAATGCAGAAGTGAAGGTCCTGTCACCCCAGGTCGTTGAAGTGTCACTAACTGATTCTATCGCCAAAAAAAAAACGCCTTACAAAGAGTCCTTCTGGGTTTTTTTTTGCTTTTTTTGTCTCACTTAAATGCTAAGTAATTTAAACATATTTGTGTATAAATGTTGACTTTATTTGTAAAGGGTTAGGGTTGAACACCTTTGAGTTTATTTTTTTTTTATTACTGTTTAAAAGCTCATTTCTTCATTGCTGGGAAAACTTTTTTTTTTGGCTTTTGGTTTCTTAGTTCATACTTGTGATCTGTTCTGGTCTTGTGGATTTATTTCTGTCAGAGCAATATTTTTCCCACCTTACTTTGTGGTTTTTGTGTTTAGCTCATCTTCATTTGTGTTCATTATGCTGCCCTCATGTGGTCTCCTATAGATAATCCTTTCCACTTGTAAAGAATTGCCAGCGCATTGTGTCAAAGGACTTTTGTGTGCTAGAGAAGAAGAACATTGAGCTACAGATTATTCTGACCTGCAACTTGGGCAAGGCAGTTATAGGGTCATCTCCTGCTTCCAGTAAATCGCGCACTCAATGGCTTAAACCACAGATTGAATTAGAAAATTGTCTACGTCAGGACACGGTTTGCACAGTACCCTACTGGCTGCTATTCTCCACGGAGTGCAAGGTAGCATAGGATAAAATCAAGTAACGGTCATTTTAAAAACCTAAGTTTAAATGGCAATATTTTAAAAAGAAATGTTGTTTAGGCTACAAACACGAGAGAGAGCGTTTAACCAGGCAGTACTCATCATCCAGAATAGTTTCTATGCTTTAAGCCATGTTGAAAAGTCAAATGTTAACTCATCTTGGTAACTCCGATATCATATATTTTTTACTCTTTCCAGTGTAAATTACAACCTGAGTGGGTGTTCATGAGCAATTTTTATGTCAGTTTTGGTATTTACCATATTTACGATACCACATGAAGGCAGCATTATGTTCTCATCAACAGCTGTTCTTAATCCCCTAAATCGCTCACCTGCATTCAATGCCATTCTCCACTCTCATCTCAGGATATAATTATAAATTC
Source organism: Cyprinodon tularosa (assembly GCF_016077235.1). Classification (NCBI taxonomy): domain Eukaryota; kingdom Metazoa; phylum Chordata; class Actinopteri; order Cyprinodontiformes; family Cyprinodontidae; genus Cyprinodon; species Cyprinodon tularosa. The sequence continues at coordinate 218,916 of NW_024039083.1, read as the reverse complement.
ACTGTTTTTTATTGCTGATTTCTCCCATTAAACTACCTTTATCCTGCTCATCCTGCGATTCCCTTATACATAAATTACCTTTATTGTGTATAATTTATTAAGTATTTTAGTTTTCAAAAGAAAAACAGACTTTATGACCAAGTTGAAATAACTGTAGTGGACTCAACAGCTGCCATCAAGAGCTGCAATGGCTGGAAAGGAGTCGTTCACATCAGTATTGTGTTGTTGTTTTTTTTGTCTTTCTCCTCTAGTAGATCTTTTTTTCATTCAGGACACATGGCAGGGTTTTTGAACATCATCAGACAGTTTAAAGTCAATCAAATTTAAATCTGGACTTTATGACATAAGAAAAATACTTTTTATGTTGGCTGTTCAGTTGCAGACATTCTAGTGGAAATCCTATTTTTGTCCTAACACAGGTTCAAGTTCAAAATGTGATGAGCCGAGATTATTGAGGATTAGGATGTGGTAAAAAGGCATAAGTCATACTACGGTGAATTGGGTCAGATAATACAAGGCCCTCAAGCAGCTCCCATGAATGTTGTTTTTTCTCAGCATCTCTCTTCTCGTTGCATCATGAATGAAATAGAAAGGTGATGCCTGAAGTTATGTGGCGTTTGTGATCTCCTGGATAAGATGTAGAAACACTCTTTGAGTAATTCTGGTAGGATCTCACCTCCTGGGAGCGTTTGTTACTTCTTCATGTTTTTTTCATATTATGGTTGTTGTCACTACCCGATCCGTACCATCAGCTTATCTGCGCATGCGCAACCACATATACATCTGGGTCACCTTCAATTTTATTTTGTAATAAAGCACTATATTACGTTTATATAAACTGTCACAGTCTTGGTTTTGTTATGTTTATTTTGAGTATTCAGCTTTAATTTGCTTCTTGTCTTAGTGTTTAATCATTATTTTCTTGTTAGTTCCTGTCTTCCTGGTTTTCCATTTGTTGTCCTCTGCTGCCCTCTTGTGTCCTCTTTCCCAAGCTCTGTTTTCTGCTCTGTCCTCACCTGTTTTCAATCATCTCGTTAGCCCTCTCTTTGTCTCTGTCCCCTTTAAAAGCCCTCCCTCTTCAGTTCCTGTTTGCTGGTTCCTCGTCTAACGTCTGTCTGCTTACCTCGTCTCTCCCTGGCTCCTAGAGTTTGGTTTCCCCTGATGTCTCCTTGGTTCTGGTTTGTTGTTATTTTTGTTGGATTTCTGATTCCTGCCTCAGTTCCTGTGAACCTCATTAAACCCACCTAAATTCACCTCTGCCTACTTGCCTCTGCATTTGGGACCTCAATCCAACACCAAACCCTGACATAAACCCCCAAAATAGTAATCGTACTAAACTCTAATGTTTTAGAGGGTAATCATGTGCTTCCTGAGAAAATAAATACTTCAAAATCCTTTCTGTTTTATCACTCGTCTGTGCCCAATCTGTACAGGAAACAGGGTCCTATGCTATTTCCAGGAGCTAACTTATTCTGCTTTGGATTTAAACATATATATATTCTTTTTAAGTTTAAGTTTCCCTTTTGTATTAACATTATGGTATAACCTAAAGAAAGAATCAACTATAATGCAGATACACATGGTTTAATCATATTTTGCTGGACTTCTCTGAGCATGTCCGATGATGACGTCAGACAAGCAGTTTAATTGAGAACAGGTAAAAAGCATCAAAATTGTCTCAGAAAAAGTAATAAAAAAAATTAAAGATGTGTATTAGCATTCTTTAGTATGTTAAGGAATAAAATAAGTAATTTTAGTACCATAATTACGTTATTTATGGAGACCCGGATGTATATCTGGTTGTGCATGCGCAAATGAGCCGATGCTACGGATTGTGCTTCCTGGAAGGATCGGGAAGCGACAGTTCCCACTGGGTTACTGTATAGAGCCACACAGCCTTACAATTAGCTTTGAAACCATTTAAAGAAATTGTTTTGATGAGGGATGAGGTAGGGATTTTTGAGATATTTTAGCTCACTTTTATGTCACAGGTTTTGTTTACAAGTCTAGTAGAGGTCTGGCAATAACTTTCTAAAATGTTTGGTTAATCATAATGTACCAAATATGTATACCAATGTATAAGTATATTTGCTTATTAATGAAACCACCATTGGAAGAATGTATATATACATTTACTCATTATTTGTGTCTCACATAAAAATTGTGACCAAAACATAGGAAAACTGTAGCATGGCACCATACTCCTCACACTGCTATACAGTATAGGTTTGTGCCCCACCACTGAGTTCATAGCACAGGCAGGCACTCAGACACTTTACTATGCGTGCTGCAGGAGTCAAAGAGGCTACTTTGCCTTGCAAAACGATGATTCACAAATTTGCAATCACAACTATTTATTTGTTTTTGCAGCAAACCCACGCCCCTGTGAGAAAACACATAACTCTTCAGAGAGACCAAATGTGCTTAGATCCAAGTACAATAAAGCTTCCCTCTAATTCCAACATTTCTGTAACACATTTCTGTATATTTAAAGTAGCATGAAGGGAGTGCCTATGATAAGGCTTATTAATTAAATACTAAAGAAAAAAAGGGATACTTCCACAGCGTATTCTAACTTTATACCAGGAAATGCTTTATAAGCCTTTGCATAAAAAAATGAGGACACACAACTGGGGAAACTATACAGTTAAAAGGAGAAATATACGTAAGTGTGGACGATTCACCCTTAAACACTGCAGCTGAGACTTGTCCCATCAAACACACTGACAATGATGTGACAAACTCTGTAAACAGTAGTTAAAATATGCTACTGTAGATAATGCAGGCCTGATTTAGCCTGCAGATCTACTCTGCCTGAATGATACTCACTGATGAGTATCATTCAGGTACTAACTGATGCACTGATGGCTATACAAGCTAACCCTATTAGGCTTTATTAATCATAACAAGCGCCCTTCATCTTTTTTTCCCCCACACATTTTTTATTTTCTAAGTGTTTAGAGATTTTACAAGAACAGTAATTTGAAGTGAGGTGTGCAAATCCTTATTTCTTCATGGTGATTAATGTGTCAACAGCAAATCTGTTTCCCACAAAGCAACAAAAGGCCGGTGAAGAGGAAGTGAAAGTTATTAGGTGATCTAGCTTAAGCATGTGAATGTTAATAGCCTAAATGTGTTGTTGTGCTGCGTATTTTCCATGGCTGTGTCTTGTTGTTCAGGTAAGCCCAGAATATCAGCTGCTACATGTTGTGAGCAGTGCAAGAAAAGCAAGCTTCAGGAAGATTAATACCATTCCATTTTTAACAACAGCTTCTAATGCAAAACAATCAAACTTCAATCCTAGAGATTCTAAAGTCTAAAGCATGTACTGAGTAATAAGTTATCAATCAAGTTGAGTATTTGAGAGGAAATGGAGGAGGAAGCATATGATCTGTGCTCTTAATAAGTGTGTAAGTTTGAAACAGTCAGAGACATTTCATGCAGTGACACTCACAGCCAGACAGGGAAGTAAATGTTTTTATATATATACACAAGGAGGAAACTCACCATCATGTTCCATGTTTTGTCCAGGGGGGAGTATGAATAGGAGTGTGAGCTGATCCTCGCTTCTTCCCGACACACTCGACCTCTGTGCCACCCACCCTCCACTAACTCACCTCCTCCCAGCTCTCCGACTCTGTACGTCTCCTGTGCTTTCTCTCCTCCCTCTGCCTCAGTGCGATTCCCTCCTTCATTGCCCCGCTCCCTCCCTCCCTGTTTCCAGCCTCTGTGTGCTGCTCCTCCTTCCCTCCACTTGCTCTGATGAAGAGCATTAAAAGTTAATGTTTGTTTCCATCTCAGGCCCTCGCTCTCTCCTTCCTGCCCTCATCTGATACGTCTCATCCTGCATCTCATCCATCTTCCCGACTGTCAAGGATTTTCCTACTTGCTCATTTCTCCAAGTTTATGTATTTGTGTTTCCCCCTAACAAATGAAATTCCAAAGTGACATAGAAAGAATAAGAAATAATCAGACACTTTCAGGGATGAACAGGGAGTATGGTGCACTGCAAAGTTAAGGTTATTTACAGGTGCTGGTCATAAAATTAGAATATCATGAAAAAGTAGATTGATTTCAGTAATTCCATTTAAAAAGTGAAACGTGTATATTATATTCATACATTACATACAAACTCATATATTTCAGATGTTTATTTTGTTTAATTTTGATGATTACAAATGACAACAAATGAAAATCTCAAATTCATCATATCAGAAAATTAGAATATTGTGAAAAGGTTCAAAATTGATGGCCCCTGGTGCCACACTCTAATCAGCTAATTAACTCAAACCACCTGCAAAAGCCTTTAAATGGTCTTTCAGTCTAGTTCTATAGGCTACACAATCATGGGGAAGACTGCTGACTTGACAGTTGTCCAAAAGACGACCATCGACACCTTGCACAAGGAGGGCAAGACACAAAAGGTCATCGCTAAAGAGGCTGGCTGTTCACAGAGCTCAGTGTCCAAGCACATTAATAGAGAGGCGAAGGGAAGGAAAAGATGTGGTCGAAAAAAGTGTACAAGCAAGAGAGATAACCGCACCCTGGAGAGGATTGTGAAACAAAACCCATTCAAAAATGTGGGGGAGATTCACAAAGAGTGGACTGCAGCTGGAGTGAGTGCTTCAAGAACCACCACACACAGACGTATGAAAGACATGGGTTTCTGCTGTCGCATTCCTTGTGTCAAGCCACTCTTGAACCACAGACAGCGTCAGAAGCGTCTTGCCTGGGCTAAAGAGAAACAGGACTGGACTGCTGGTGAGTGGTCCAAAGTCATGTTCTCTGATGAAAGTAAATTTTGCATTTCCTTTGGAAATCAAGGTCCCAGAGTCTGGAGGAAAAGAAGAGAGGCACTTCATCCACGTTGTTTGAAGTCCAGTGTAAAGTTTCCACAGTCAGTGATGGTTTGGGGTGCCATGTCATCTGCTGGTGTTGGTCCATTGTGTTTTCTGAGGTCCAGGGTCAACGCAGCCACATACCAGGAAGTTTTAGAGCACTTCATGCTTCCTGCAGCTGACCAACTTTTTGGAGATGCAGATTTCATTTTCCAACAGGACTTGGCACCTGCACACAGTGCCAAAGCTACCAGTACCTGGTTGAAGGACCATGGTTTCCCTGTTCTTAATTGGCCAGCAAACTCTCCTGACCTTAACCCCATAGAAAATCTATGGGGTATTGTGAAGAAGAAGATGCAATACACCAGACCCAACAATTCAGAAGAGCTAAAAGCCACTATTAGAGCAACCTGGGCTATCATAACACCTGAGCAGTGCCACAGACTGATCGACTCCATGCCACGCCGCATTGCTGCAGTAATACAGGCCAAAGGAGGCCCAACTAAATACTGAGTGCTGTACATGCTCATACTTTTCATGTTCATACTTTTCAGTTGGCCAACATTTCTATAAATCCTTTGTTTTTATTGGTCTTCAGTAATATTCTAATTTTCTGATATGATGAATTTGAGATTTTCATTTGTTGTCATTTGTAATCATCAAAATTAAACAAAATAAACATCTGAAATATATGAGTTTGTATGTAATGTATGAATATAATATACAAGTTTCACTTTTTAAATGGAATTACTGAAATCAATCTACTTTTTCATGATATTCTAATTTTATGACCAGCACCTGTACTTGTCATGTTCCAGCAAAAGCTTTCAATGTATTATAGCTATCAATGAATTGACTGACTATAGGGGGCTAAATATATGTCCAAATTACTTAGTCAAAATATTTTAAAACTAATGCACAATTTTTGCACCCGGTTTACAAAAAAGTTTTACTCTGTGTCCGACTATCCTGTTTATCAAAATAAAGACACTTTAAAGGTTGTACGGGTTTGGCTTAAAGGTATTGATGACAATCTTTTATTTCCGGGTGGTTCATCTAAAAAAGTGTCCCTCCTAATTGTCAATCAGTCTGGTCATATGTTTACGTAAGGCCGTCCTACGTGCTCGTCCCTTTAGCTATCGTTTTCTTCGCATTCAAGCTTTTCTCACTGCGGAACAAGTGTCTACAAAGTGTATGAGAAGAAAAGAAAGGTAAGCCTGTAAAAGCTATGAGAACAGCAACATTTAAACAGAGTATGCACGTGGAGAAATGGGCTCGTGCACGCTCTCACACGAGTTTAATAGGCGTTCCCTATCAGACGCAGGTACAGGGTTGTACATGTGAATGTTTTTTTAGAGTGGAGAGGGTGGGTCTTTTAAAACATTCAAGAAAATCTGTTCTATTAATACCATTAATAGAACGGATTTAACAGGTAGGTATACTTTTGTAAGGTACTGGATCTTTTTCCAAATGTTTTATCAAAAAGCAAAGTACTCATTTCATATTTTTATATGTCATCCTTTAATATAAAGAGAATATATTTAAAGGTCTGTATTCAATATTTTCTTACCCAGAGTGATTAGATCTATGACTCTGAAACTGTATTTTGTAATTGTTTCTTTTTATTATATGTAAATAGTTTTTATAAATTACATTACAGTTTGTGTTTTGCTTTATGTTTTGTGTTAACTGAATTATTTAACATTACACAGATCTCCCCCTGTATTAACTAACACTCAAATATGGCAAAATATAAACAACAATGCGTAAAAATCAACATCAAATCCATGTTATTATATAGATTTTCGATAAGCTTATAGGTGTATATATTTTATCTTTTTTATTTTTATCTCTATTATCTTGTGCAGTTGGATGTGTATATATATATATATATATATATATATATATATATATATATATATATATATATATATATATATATATATATATAAAACTGTAACGAGAGTGTGGGGTGTGGAGTTGTTTTTTTATAATAATTACATCAGATATTACATCAGAGGTATCTTGTTGCAGCACATTTGGTGTCAGTTTACTTCGTAAACAAAACCTCTTTCATATTGTTTTAGTCTGATTGTTGCTTAGTAACACAATAAGCTTATATCTAAGCACTAAGGCACCCTTAATGACAAAAATAAACAAAACACACACTGAACACAGATTAAATGAGTACAACATCTGCACAAATTTGCCACACCAGCTAATCAATGCTCAGAGACTCTTGAGAAAGACACAAGCCTCAAAGCATAAGAGATTCCAGCCGGAACAGATAGATGGTTGCTTTTAATTTTCATTCCAACACAAACAACCTAAAAACACTGTTGGGTGAAATTCGATACCATTAGGACCAATTTGCCCAAATATTGATGATCCTGGCCAAGCTTGGTTTAACACAAAATGGGTGCATTAGGATGGGTTTGACCTTCTATATTGGCTTAGGGATTCACAGCAATAAATGGGTTATGGTCTAAGTTAACTTCTGTCCTCTTCAGAGCATTTTTAATCAGGCAATATTCTGTTAACTGTTGAGATTTCTCAGTTCACATAGAAGGTTCTGATTACATGAACTAACAGGTTCTATGACTAACTAAATTTCGTATTGGTGGCGGTTATATGGATGTCCAGATCTGATATTGATCTCAAAAATTGGTCTAATATTAATGAAAACACTTATATCAAAATACATTGTCCTGCATCTAAAATATTTTATATTAGAAACATTTTGCCTCTAATCAATGTTTATGTAACCCATTTGTTAATAATACATAGGTCAGATTGTTGTTGACTATTGTCACTGTTAGAAAAATATGTGATCACGCCTTTTCTAACGCTCTACCATATAAAATAAGTGATAAAAGCATGTGTAACTCATTTTGATATCATCTTTGGTCAAATATCAGTCAACACTCAATATCGTTATTGCATCGGAAATGAAAAATTTCTATGGTGACGCCTCTATTACTAAAGTTACTTTGATTTATAGAATTTCACTCAGATAAAATTAAGTAAAAACAGAATAAATCTATAATATGGCAAATTTCTTTTCTTTAGATGCACACACTTCATTTTGGTGGTACATTCAAAACCTAAAAGGCCTCCAACTTATTGGAAGTCCCTGTTACATGGACCCAACTTGGGCTGCAACTGATAACAAATTAATTAATCTGTTTATTTTTTTTGATTAATTGATTTATAATCGGATAGCAAAAGGTTCCTTAAGGAAGATTTGGGAAGTTAGACTACATGAAAATAAAGCTTTTCCACTTGAGAGTTCAGGGTAGAGCATTCTGACAGACGAAAAATTTTTTTATCTTAAAAGCAAAATCTTTACATATTTCTTTGACACTTTTGGTATAATTACATTGCTCTGTCAGCTAAAGGCACATTTTAGAGTCTCTATAGTCTAGTTAGCGATTAATCAATTATTTTAGTAATCGCTTAATCACAATTAATGCGATTAATTGTTTCAGCCCTAGACCCAACTAAATTTTTTTGTGGGAGAAGCATGGTTTCTGTCTTAGCGATTGTGTGTTTTATAAGTGGGTCTGTGTGTGTGTGTTGGGGGTGCTTGAGAGCTGATGTGAACACTTTTACACTATCTAAAGTAAGACAGACATAATGTCCATACACCCATTAGGTTATTGACTACATAAGAGCAGCTATACACAGTAAAGCTCAGAGCTACTTCCCTTTCATCAGTCAGTGTAATTGCTGGATCTACTGCAGCTTCCAGTTCCCTTTCTTCAATTATTTTTCGCTCTTTTTAAACTTTCATTCACTCATTGAATCTATATCTCTAATCTCTACACCGGTTTCCTAAGATGTGAAAAACGTGGCGCTGTTGTTCTTGTCTTTTTTTCAGTGGCACCAGCGCTTCTAATCAACCCACTATGTCAGCATGACATTTCCATTACGCACAAACATGCATTTATTATATGAGCGCATCATTATAGGGGGCTGAGCAGAGTTGAGTTAACATCCTGCTCATTTGCTGCTGAGGCGTTTTTATAAATATTAATAGAGTTAAAGGCTTAGTAAGTAACCACAGAGTTACTGATAGACTGATGAAGGAGGAGATAAGACAAAAGTGAGACTTTGACTTTTTAAGCATTTCTGCAAGGCACTCTTGGCAAAAGGAAGAAACAACTGGCTTATCAATGTCATTGGCACCCTCCTCTAAGGAAAAACACAAAAGGGGAGTTGTTTTGATCCTAGAAAACATCAACTAGATCAGCCGGTGATTAAAAAGAACAGCTTTTTTTTAATTCTACCAGTTAATGTGATATTTTATTGTATCAATTGTGTCTAAAAACAGGTCAAGACTTAATAGACATTACAGTGATTACTGAATGTTTGGAACCTACTATGTAAAAGCATTCTTTATCGCATTTCTTCTTTAAAATAGAGTTTAAATAAACATATAGCAGCCAGAGAAATGCTTCGTATCCTCTTCAGTTTTGAAAATTGGGGGTGAGCTATTTTAAATAAAAAAGAGATAACAATTTGGTTCACTGGACAGTGTAAAGTTTTCAGTTTTACTGCTGATCAAATTAATCTTAACATGAGCTTTTTTCTGTATTCCTTTATTAGCTCCTCTCATAGAAATGTGTCACTGGCACACTTGTTTATTGTTTCTCTAATGTTGACACAGTGCCAAAAAAAAAGCATTAGCACCTTTAAAGCTTTATTTATTAATGGAACAAGGGACCAAAACTAGAGTTGTTTTAATTTGGTGATATTGAAGGATTTATAGGCATGAATGGCCTATTTTAAGGTCAGGCCCTGAGCTGTTGATTTGGATATAGGAAAAACAGTAACTAATAACAGATATCAGGAAATTCTCCATCAAGATTTTCTAGTAAGAAAATTATGGTTGCATTAATTACTGTAAATCATCTAAGTTCTAGAAATGCAAGGGAGCCCCCAAACCATCACACTACCACCACCATGTTTGACAGTGATAGCATGATATTCTTTTCATTTGTAGAGGTACTACAAATGAAGCTGGACACTCACCTTTAAAAAGTTCTACTGTGACTTGAGGGTAGGTTTCATATGCCATAAATGTTCAGATATAATTACACTTTAAGTATCAGCAACTAATTCCATCCATCCATCTTCTCCCGCTTATCCAATCAGAGTCAGTTGGGGCCGGTGCATATCTCTTGCAGTATATGTGTGAAAGGCGGGGTACACCCTGGACAGATCCCAAGTCCGTCAGAGGGCAACACATAGACACACAACCATACACGCACACACTCTCACAATTAAGAACAATTTAGAGAAGTCAATAAACCTAACAGTCATGTGTTTGGACTGTGGGAGGAAGGCGGAGTACCCAGAGAGAACCCACACATACACAGAGAGAACATGGACACTGCATGCAGAAAGACCCTGGACCTGGAATCAAACCCAGAACCTTCTTACTGCAAGGAAACAGTTCAACAAAACCTGCAACTGATTCCTCCAACAGAAAATATTTTTTGTCTTGCTCTAAGAGTGGCAGAGAAAAAAAATACAATTATTACAAACTGAAGAAAGTAAAAGGGAAAATGACAGACAAACAATTTGCCGGTCCAAGAAAAACCCTTCAGTCAACAGACAGGCTACCAATAAGCTTTTTGAGTTCTAAATGTCTTGGACTAAAGGTACAAATGGAAACTATATTTTCTTTCAAAAGCAATGAGGTATGAAGATGTGACTTTTTTGTAACTATATAGACACTTATTTACTCCTAGTGTTTTACAGTGGTATGTGGGTTTATTTACCCCAAAACTAGATATTTATAGACACTATAAATTCTCACTATCTGACATAATTCCCTTTTTAGGCCACTCATCATAACCAAAATTAGTTCTGGGAAGGAATTTTTTTTTTTTTTTTTTTTTCAAAAAGTCAGATGGCCACACATATTTCCTTATTGCAGTGTTACCCTTTATAATTTACCTTAATACTGTCCTATATGACTTGGATCAAACATTTTTGACTGTCTTCCCACAGCTTTTCACAACAGACTGCTGTGATTATGGCCCATTCCTCCCATCAGAACTGGTGTAAATGAGCCTTGTCTGCTCTCCACCTTGCTAAAAGATACCTTTCAAATCTAGCTCACAAATTTAATGAGGGACTGAGATCTGGTATTTTGTGTAGGACACTGAAAGCATAGACTTATAATCTTATGGTTTTTCCTGAATTGCTAAATGGCATAGCAGCCTTTAGGAAAAAAACTGTTTAAAAAAATGTATTTATCTCATTATTCTGGAATTTAGCAAACAGAAACTTTTGTTAAACCTAACTCATCTAAAGAAATTATGAGTTTGATTTAACCCCAAACTGTATATTAAAATCTGGTTTCAACAACAAACACCAATATAAATGGTTTCAATTTCTATAATACCAGAGGTGATTAAAGATCTGAAGTTGAAGCTAAACATGTTAAGTTGAAGTTGTGAGCTAAACATGTTGAAATGAATAGTTTTATAAGGTTTCTGTTTCGGAGCTGAGCTTTACCTCAGAGACTTAAACAGAAGCCATAATGCAGGCTAAGGATAGAGCGTGTGTGGGAAGTGAGGGGTAAAGAGCTGCTATCTGCACAACACAATATTTTAACAAGTAGTGATTGCCGACTCAAAAGGGCTGTAATCTATGTTATTTTGGAAGGATACCCAAATGGAACTGAGCTCTTTTTTGTCTTCTCTGCAGCTCTCTCCTCCTCCTACATAATAACCACATTCATGCATTCTTTTTTTTTTGTTCTTGGCTTCATTTGTTATTTAATTTTTGCTTCTGCTCTTTAACTTTCTTCAATCTTCATTTTTTTCTATACATTTTGATCCATTTGTTCTTTCCATCAATCTTTTTTTGCTGGTGCCTTTTATTTCCCTCTAATTAACAGAAGATAGAGATTTGAGGAAGGCATCCATCTGGAGGATAATCTGTTATCAAGAAGGAGCAGCAAAATGCCATCTATGCCTCATTGATCTTTAGACCTGAAAATATGTAAACTAATGTACGCAAAAATGTTCTAATGCAGAAAGAATAACAAGGCAATGCTGCCTCTAGCTTTGTAAGCTTGTGCAGTCCTCTAAACAGGATCTTTATAGTTTATCTTGCATCTGAGTGCAGCAGCAATTTAAAATGTTAGCTTATAAAATTAGACAAAGAGCTTTTACCTTCATAATCAGATGGAAGTTACCAGGGGAATTTGCAAATCTCTTTTGTGCACAGTTGATGATATTTTCCTTTCTTTTATTTAAATAAGACAGAAGAACTTTATCATTTGCAGAGGTGTCAAAAGTATTTATATTTATTACTTAACTAGAAGTATAAATCCTACTATTTAAAAACACTTTTGTAGAAGTTAGAGTATCAACTTAAGCTTTTTACTCCATTAAAGGTGTAAAAGTACCATCTTTAAAAGTTCTTAAAGTATGAAATAAAAGTAATGCAAGAAATAAAAAAAATAAGGACAGATGCTTTACTGCACTACCTTATTGAGGGTACATTTTTTCTACATTTCTAGACGATAACCTCCTTATACTTAATTTTCTTACTTTTATACCTAATGGTAACAGTGACAAATATAACTTTGGATCATCTTAAAAAAACAAAACATTTATTTTGGTGCAGCACTGAATCCAACCACAAAGAAATTAACTGTCTGGATGAAACAAATTATTTTGACGATTTTATTTTTTTTAAATACCAAAATGCCTTAACAAGAAATGAGCTTCACTGAAACAAAACTAATGAGTCTTTTTTTAAATGTAAGAAGTAGAAAGTAGAGATAATTGCAAAAATATTTAAGGAGTAGAAGTAAAACGTTGTCTAAAAAAATAATTACTCCAGTAAAGTATAGATTCATAAGGTAACAAAGTATTTGTATTTTGTTACTTGACACCTCAGATAGTTTCAGTTGAAAAAAATGCTGTAGTGAATTTATTTTCTAAGGAGAATTTTTTATCCATGTAGTCATCTCATACATGCAATCCCTTGAAAAACAGTAAAAAAAAAAATTTTAGGGTTTCATTTAAAAGGTGAAGCTCCCATCTTGTATTGATCCATTTATCTATTTTAGTTGAAATGAAAATGACTTGCAACCATTGAAACCCTCAAACCTAGCTCCTACCATTTTTTTAAACATATTAATTTGTTATATAATGTTTACAGTATGTTAGTACCTCCATAATAATGAGGAACATTTGTTCAGCATATTGAACCCCTTCACAAACGATAGAAATAAATTTTGCATTTTATTTTGAAGATTTAAAGCTATAGTGGAGGATTTTAGCAAACCTTTGAAAAGACCCGCCTTCTTCACTTTAAAAGAAAATGCACAATCCTGTACTTGCTTCTGAGAGGGAATGCCTATTAAACACGTGCGAGAGCATGCAGAAGCCCATTTCTCCTTGTGCACGCTCTGTTTAAAATATGTAAACATATCAGCAAAATGATTGACAGTTAGGAGGACCACTTATTTTGATGATCCACCCTGAAAAAGAACATCCTCCACTATACCGTTAAGGCTCTTTAAGTCTGAAAAACAAACGGTGAGGCTGAATCACAGTTGTTTTCTAAGTGAAGCTCCCCAAGTCGGAGTTGGTTTGAGGAGTTTTGTTATCAGCTGGTTTTGGCCCTTTGTGTTTCACCAAGTCCAAAATCAGCACAATCCCTCTTGAATGAGGTTTATGGAAATGCTCATCTTTTTTTTTTTTTTTTTTAGCAGGACATGTCCAGCAGCATAAATACCTGCAGGGAGTGGCGGCCTAGTGGTGAGGGCATCAAGTAAGTGAGTAGAATCCTGAGGTTCTGAGTTCAAGCCCCACTCCCACAGACTCTCTGCACAAGACCCTTAACCCCACACTGCTCCCTGGGTGCCCCACAATGGCAGCCCTCTGCTCCCCAAGAAGATGGTTTAAATGCACAGGTTAATTTCTCCAATGTGAGACCAAAAAAGTTCAATTATTATATTATTAATGGATATGTTATCAGTTTGCTAAGCAAAGTCATTGTGCTTAAATATCACAAAGAATCTACAGAATATTGTAAAGAGGAAAAAGACGCCCCAAGATCCAACAATGTGAGAAATGACACTATTACCAGTTAACCATTAACACGCCGCACTGGTTCAGTAATTCATGAAAATTATGAATTAAATTTACTGTACAACACATTATTGTTGTACATTTTTGTTATAGAAAGAATTGTTATTTTAAGTTAAAAGTTTCTAGGAAACCTATTATTTTTGTTACCTATAAGTCATTTTGCACCAAATATTCAAAACATAAAAATAAAGCAGCGAAATAAAGCAGTCTATTCAATTAATCTAAAGATCATATGCATTTTATATTTTAAACTATACTAATGTATTGAAGTTATATGCTAAAGTATTTAAAATGACACCAAATACGCCCTTTTAGTGAATGCCTTACAACAAGATCAGAGTATAATAAGGGAATAGCGCCCCCTTCTGAGAGTTACTTAAATATTTTAAATTGTTGACAAAATATAAAAGAAAGTTCAACATTTTTAACTAAGATTTTTAAAAAATGTTGCCCATGCAGTATTAAGGTTAGACATATTAAATATTAAAAACTTTTAATATTTTGGGACTGTATATGAAAGGATTAGTAAGAAACATACACAACTATATTTAAACTTATTCTTTTTCAGGCCTTCAAACTATATAACTTAAATGTTAGAAGCAAAAAAAAAAAAAGTACCTTTGGACATCTAGTTTTCTATCTCCTTGACTCTGCAACCATTTCCTGCAATTAGGCCTACAGCTGAAACATAAACACCCAATACTTCCTGTGTAAGACTGGCAGAAGAAGTAAAAACTTCCCCATGACAGTAATGCTTTAATGGATAAATCAGACTGCAGAATATGGAGGATCTCATAAGAAAAAGCAGTGCATTATGATGATATCAACACATCAGCGATGGTGGTAAATGGATACAAGGCTTCAGAATGAGGCTAAAGTAGTGGAGATGGCTTATAGGAAGTGGTTTCAACCACTGACACAATAGATAGGCCGGTTTGCGCTCTGCAGCAATGGGCAGAAGGCTGCAAAACTGTCACACTGACATTTAACAAAGATGCCGAGGACTGACAGGTGGTTAAAACCATCGCATACACCGCTGGTGCATTTGTCTTTTTTTTTTTTTCTTAAGTTAATTTAATACCCGCCCATAGACCCCGCACCGCTTTACTGTACCGCCTGCCTGCACAGATATTTCATGCACATAAAACAGTGTAAAAGCATTAATTTAAGTGGAATATCTCAGCTTAGTTTAAAGTTTACATTTATGAAAAACTTCAATTATATCTATATAACAAGAAATCACACCAGCTTTAAACTAGAAGAGTCTTAAAGTTAATGCAAAATGTGAAATATAAGCATAAAGGAAGTGACTTAAAATAATCCATAAAGACAAGCAAGGATTCCGGTGTCATATAACAATATCTATCAGGGGCCGCCTACCTGAGCGGGCTCCCCTGAGCCTGCCTAACACTCTGGAGCGAAATCCTGAGGTGTCACTTTGTGAGCGATGCCTGGGAAGAGGCATGAGCGGTGCAAAGCGCTTCATCTCTGGGTAGGTGTCCCCTTCCTCATCCTCCATGGTGTCCTCAGTTAGTCCGCCAGGGGAGAATCAATAGAGTGAAGCTTCTCATGCACTTGCAGGGGCCACACTGGGCCCCTCCTACTCACTCTCTACAAACTTGACTTGCCCTTCTTCTTCTTCTTTTTTTTTTTTTTTTTTTTTTGACACGTGTTCAAGCATCTTCTTTATCTTTATGTTTTTACAACTACAGTTTTAAACCTTACAAAACCTAAAAAAATGTATTAGGAAGTGTTCTTTATGGCCTAATTGTTAAAGTATCCCATCATAAATTTAATCCCTGTTCAGACAATTCAAATATCACAATTTTCAGTCTAAAAATACCTACTGGTACACAAATGGCAGAATGTGAAAGCAAAATTGTAGAAAATGTTCAAATCACAGTGAGTTTTGATTTTAAACGCTAGGTGTCGCTAATTCACCGCTCTAAGCGTCCATATAAACATTGAGCCCTGCTCGAAGAGGTAAGTGCTGAGACGTCTCACTCCCAATAATTTTAAAGCACCATTTTGTTTTCATTCTACATTTTAATTTCCTAGTATCACAGTAGATCAAAAAAATAAAATAAAAGAGATAACAAAGTGCTCTAGAGAGAAACAATGGTCTTACTTGCAAAGAATCAAATGAAACAAGTTAATGTTAGTATAAGTATATATATATATATATATATATATATATATATATATATATATATATATATATATATATATATATATATATATATATATATATATATATATATATATATATATATATATATATATATATATATATAGGTAAGATGTTATTGAATATGAAGGACCAACTCTGCCATATTTAAAAATAAATACAGAAATAAATAAATGCTCATTAAATGTATAAGCATACAATTAATTGCCAACAAAAAAGTGAGACATAAATGTATATAACTCTTAATTAGCTTCTTTATTTATTTGCCTTTGTAATATTTACCTTATTTATTTTTCTGTCCTTTATAATCTTCAACTTTATTTTTTAATTACTTATATTTTTAAGTATTTATTTATGTGCATGTTATAATATTTTTGTCTGTTTTATTCTTCCTTTGTATTTTTTTACCTTAGTTATTTCTTCGCCGCTGTTTATTTCTCTCTGCCCTTTTTACATTTCTCTCTGCCCTTTTTACATTTCTCTATGCATTTATGCCTCATTATGCAAATGAGGAGGGGGTGTGTCCTAGAGAGTCAACTTCTGCTCATTGGTTGGCTTGGCGGTCCATCTCCTTAACTCACAGAGCTCAGAGTACTAAGTTAAATGTTCTCTTTTCTGTTGCTGTTGTTCAATAAAAGTACGTTTTAAGATCATTTGAGGCGAGAACCTTATACTTTTAAGCATCACCATATGCCCATTCACAGATTTAATGCGTAATTTAAAAGAAAATGTGACGAACTTGAGAGGACCGTGGCAACCAGCGGAGCTCCGAAGCTGACGGCAGCCAGGTCTATAGCCAGGCTATGATGGCAATTTTTTGTTGTATTTGGCAAAGTTTGGCAAAGTCCCTACTCAAGTTCTAATGACTTCAGACTCGACATCAGACTCTCCTCCTGTAGATTCGACCGATGTAGTAAAATGCTTACCAACACGCTTCACACACGGTTATGCCGAGAGAGGGCCGCTGCAGATGTGCTGTGGTTAGACCTGGCTGCCGTCAGCTTCGGAGCTCCGCTGGTTGCCACGGTCCTCTCAAGTTCGTCACATTTTCTTTTAAATTACGCATTAAATCTGTGAATGGGCCATATAGTGATGCTTAAAAGTATAAGGTTCTCGCCTCAAATGATCTTAAAACGTACTTTTATTAAACAACAGCAACAGAAAAGAGAACATTTAACTTAGTACTCTGAGCTCTGTGAGTTAAGAAGATGGACCGCCAAGCCAACCAATGAGCAGAAGTTGACTCTCTAGGACACACCCCCTCCTCATTTGCATAATGAGACAGAAATGCATAGAGAAATGTAAAAAGGGCATAGAGAAATGTAAAAAGGGGAGAGAGAAATGTAAAAAGGGCAGAGAGAAATGTAAAAAGGGCATAGAGAAATGTAAAAAGGGCAGAGAGAAATAAACAGCGGCGAAGAAATAACTAAGGTAAAAAAATACAAAGGAAGAATAAAACAGACAAAAATATTATAACATGCACATAAATAAATACTTAAAAATATAAGTAATTAAAAAATAAAGTTGAAGATTATAAAGGACAGAAAAATAAATAAGGTAAATATTACAAAGGCAAATAAATAAAGAAGCTAATTAAGAGTTATATACATTTATGTCTCACTTTTTGTTGGCAATTAATTGTATGCTTATACATTTATTGAGCATTTATTTATTTCTGTATTTATTTTTAAATATGGCAGAGTTGGTCCTTCATACTTGAATGCAAAAGAAAGAAAATCAGCAACAGAAAATTCACTAAATAATAGAAAATAATAGAAAATAAATAATAAAAAATCAGCAATAGAAAATTCACTAAATAATAGAAAATTAACTAAATACCTGTGCTCAAAACTTTTGTGTATTTTTACAGCTCCAATTAACAACAAATATCCTCTCTAAAAAACAGATTAAATTTAAACAAAGAGACCTCTACCATGAAGTATGGTTACTGGCTCAGAGAGACAACTTCAGGCTTAACCCTGACTTTCCACATATATATGCTTTTTTTCCTTCAATCAAGTAGATAAATCTGAGGATTTCCCAAACTAATAAGTATTTTCCTCTTAAAATAAGATTTTTACATATTATGAACTCAAAATAACATAATGGAATTGTATGTTTTTTTTTCTTATTTCAAAACTGAATAATCTTATTCCATAGGTAAACTGTCTTAGCCATCTGCTAAAATGAAGGTAAAAATACACTTATTTCAAGAAAAAATGACTTTTATCTACATTTTTGCATTGTATGCTTCCAGAGCAGGTTCAACAACCACATTAAAAGGGACACTGGCCCCTGTTGCCCCCTCTCTAGAACCACACGTGGTCCCCGTCGGCAAACACCGATGCAGTCAAAACCTGTGGACGTCTCACTAGCTGCTCTTCTGAAATCCTCGGATCTAACATCTTTCCAACAGACGATCTTTGTTGGTCCTCCCGCACTGCTGTCTCCTGGATGTGCTGAGATGTGCTGAGGGCTGCGGCGCAAAGAACACACTCAACTAACCGGGAACTCCGTCCTCTCATCTAGGACCCAGAAAACTGGAAGGTAAAGTGTGTTTTTATCGGAGGGAAAAACCACTGAATCAAACCATTTGCGTGTTGTTTATATTTCTAAATTCCCCCCTAATGTTTAACGAAGCTGGCTAACTCCAGTCCCCTCGGTTAGCCGTGTGCTTAACGCCAGCTGTAGTTACCTTAGCAAATCCACGGTAGTTTTAGGAAGGAGATTCACACCACTCCAGATATTTGCTTGCACAGTTAGCTTGTTTTTAGAGAACTAATCCTATCTCTCTGGTTGCTGCTAACGCAAAAACGTTCAAAATGTTGTATTTTTCCAAGTTATCCAGCGTTATCTTAGATTAGCCTATTCCTAATGCTATTTTACCCGTCTGCTGTCGGCTGTAACTGAAGGCTCATTTTTATTATTTTACCTTCTACGTTCCTATTTTCCTAATTTGGTTACACAGGATCTAATTTTGGGGTTTATTTTAAGGGTTTTGTACATGGTTATCATAGCTGCTGATCTTATCTGCTTTATTAAACGGTGGTTTATTGGTAAAAAGTTGAACAGAAACCACCTGTCCCACAGTATAACCTCCAGATAATGAGGCCTTTACAGTCATTTTCTTTCTACTCCATGACAAATTAATGCCCAATCCATATCTGATTCACAAGCTGACACTTTCCTGTTTTGAGTACTATTGTCTAAAGCTATTTTTCTAAAAAAATAAATAGTTTTTATTTCTCTTTAAATCAGCTATTGGACACATCTCATAACCTTCATTTTTGAAACCAAAAATAAGGTGTTTTTTTTTGTTCTAGTTTTTTTATTTAGCATAGCACCATATATTGCTCTGTTGTTATGGTGACGGCAACCATCTTCAGTGTGGATGTTAAGGAAACAGCTCAAAGTCAGCTACCTTCAGTAAAACTGATGTGTTAAAACACTAAGCTTAAAGGAGAGCACAGATCTAAGGAGTTATTTAAAAGGAAATTGTACTTTTAAAGCTACAGTGTGTAATAATTACAGGGATATACAGTCAGAAATGTAATATATTATACATAACTATGTTATTTATCATCATCTACGAGCTCAGCCTCTTAACCTTAATATTTGCGTTGCCTTAGAATTCGTTATTTATAATTACATAGGAGCGGGTCTCGCAGCCATGGAGGCAGACATCTTTGCGCTACGGCAGCGCAGAGTAGGGTTGGGAATTGAAAAGATTTTCACGATTCCGATTCCTTTTTTGATTCTATGAAATGATTCGATTCTTTATCGATTCTTTTTTCGATTCCAATTTGGGGAAAAAAGGAGAACAAACAGTTTGATTATCAGCATCAACTTTGTTTACTTACCGTAACTATTGCACAATCTTACAAAATCAACAAGATCAAGATGTCCACAGGAAATGTGAAACTGGAGTCACATCTGTGTTTAAATGAAAAATGAATACAAGAACAAACTTAATTACCAACAATGTCTAATAAAATAATAATAATAATAACCTATGTTAAATAACAAAAAATTCTAATTATAAAACAGTAGTAGGGAAAATTAACAGTTCTTTTGCAGAAAGATGAGCATATCTGCTTTTTCTGGAAGGATACGGGATCTTTCAGCGCTTAAGGTGTCTCCAGCCGTGGAGAACACCCTCTCAAATGGGGTGGAGGAAGCCTGCACACAGAGGTAGTTTTCAGCCAGTCCAGATAGCAAGGGCAGCGTATCTTGCTTGTTCCACCACCACAGTGTGGCGCTATCCCTGCAGGGGATGGAGGGCAAGCTTTTATAGAGCTGGATTTCCTGATCTACCCTCTGGGCTAAGGAAAGACAGGGCTTTGATTCACAAAGTGACCGCAGCTCGTTGTCTTCCTCCTCGAATAGTTCTTCCAACTTGCGTAACATGCGTAACTTACGTAAAAAACGTGACGTAAGTCGTGCTCCCCAGAGCCGGCGCTCTAGGCTCTGGTGCTGCGGGAATCGAAAAAAGAATTGTTCAGCGAGCTGCCAAACGATGCCATGGAATCGGAAAATACGGAACCGGTTCTGAACAGGAACCGGTTTTCGATTACCATCCCTAGCGCAGAGCCAACAAACTAGCGATTGCGAGATCGCCCATTACGCTAGTTACGAAAGTAACTACGGCAAGTTGAGAGAGATGAACTGAGACGGTACTGAACAATAGATGGCAGTATTATGCCTGAGAATACTATCTGTAAAATGATCTATGTAAACAAACCTCATCACTTGAGAAGGTAGGTGATGCGGACGTTGTGGAAGACATTTTGTCCCGTAACGCTCGCTGTACTGTTGGGGGGGAGAAGCGGTGGGGGGGAGATGTTCATGTTGCTGCGGTTTGCAGTATGGACGTTAGATGTCGCTAAAAATTACACACTGTAGCTTTAAGTCTATATATACATTCAGGCCGTGGAAGGGAATGCATTTAAGAGCTGAAAACAGTAAAGTAGAGCAAATTTACACTGTTTTATTCCTTTGCACTTTAAAAAGAAATTAGGAAATCTTGTCAACCTTTTGGAAAACTAATATGCTTTTTACAGATCATACAAGATTGAAATTATGGCCCTTTGAGCTTTAACTGTGTGCAGTCAGGATTGTGAAACTAAAGGGGCGTGGCTTAAAACCTACAGCAGCAACCTGAGCAGGATGTAATATGTGTGTGAGGGGGGAAAATCTGACCTTAATGCAGGCTTCCAGATCTACGTTGTGCACCGTTTTGAGCATCATCTGGGTCAGATTCTGCAAAGCAGCTTATTTTACAGATCAGAAGGACTCTGGAGGGTCACACTATGTCTGAGGTACAAATTCACTACGGATTTTTTTTTGCATCTGCAGCCATCTTTCTTTTTTATAAATAATCTATAAGGGTTTTTTTTTTTTATGAAAAAAATTCCTAACCTGCAGCAAAAGTTGAATAACATTTTTACTTCTGCAATATAACCTCTTTTTTCCCCTTAATGATAACCAGAAAAACAACCAGTTACAGCATGACAGTATTTACACTAACTTGATTCGGAAATAATACAAATATAGAAAAAGAAATCAATTTTAGAAAACATTCTGTAGTTTAAAATTCTTCCTTGTCTGGAGCGAAAAAGATGACAAAATAATATAGCTCAATCCCTTCTAACAGTCTCAGCCCCTCTGTCATCTGACCAGCGGTTCTTGCAGGTAAAAACTCTGAACCCTTTTAAAGGGGTCTTTTATTCTTTGACAATTCTTTGAGGATGTTTTAGATCACTAAATATATAAAATTAGTAAGGTGGAGGCCAGTATAACCGTTATAAAAGAATGTTCCGTGGATTACTTTCGTGGTTATTCTATTTCTGATATATTGCTTAGTTTAGTGAGTGTGTCTTTGTGTAGTTGGCTGGTTGAACAAAGGGTGAATAAGTTAAGGCTTATTATTCTCTAATAGATGGAGATCTAGTTGTCCGTAAATTTAAAATACAGTGCAGACAAGGGTGTGGTCCTTGCAAATGTGTTCAGCAGCAGTCCTATCCAGTTTCTGTCCTTTTGGCCGCTTTGCATCATATCTTCTTTGGTGATCAATTAGAGTCAGCAGGGTAGGTTGGCTCTGGTTCTGGCTAGTTTCTGCTCTGTCGACCATGTGCAATATTCTGATTACAGACAATTGTTTAGAGTTGCAGTCACCTTTGGCCAATACAATGTTTTGAACTCAGTATTTTTACATGTAATGTAAAAGCAGTTGGACTGAATCAAAAAGCATAAAGTCCGCACAAGGAATGAAGCTCGGATGAGACGGAGAGGAAAGAAAAACATAGGAATGTGTCGCAGCTGATATCACCATGACAATATTTACCAGTGTTGTCTTATATGGTGCAGCTCTAATCAGGGTTTATTAACATCAAACTACAGTTTTGACTTTGCCTTTTTTGCGGGAGACCCATTTCTAAGTCTCTTCTCTAATTGTAACTTCCACTGGCAGCTCGCTGTTTTGATTCCTAGCAATCAACGCTCAGGTGAGCCTCTCTATGGAGGAAACTGCTGGCTGATGGAAGTGGGAAGATAAAAATAGTTCAATTTGTAGTGATTTTAATACGATCATTCTCTTTCCATATTTTTTTTTCTTCGTACTTTTAATCCCAGTGGTAATTATTTTAAATAGCCCTAATCACAACTTTATAGATTTATATTTTGTGATGACCTGCCAAGAGGGATCAGAGGAGAAATGGTTCACCTTTAACTCGTTGCCTCTTTTTCGAAGGGTTGACATTTCTTTAACATGAGGTATAGATAACACCCATGGGAACCAAAGGATGAGGTCAGGATTGATGTTTTTCTAACTTAAGAGACACAAATGCATACATAGAAATAATTATTAGATGCTAAAGTGTTAGATTGGATTGTTTTTATTTAGAGTTATGCGTTTTGCTAAAGTAGGATCAGATATCGGCTACAGACCACTGACTGGTTCATCTATATATAGCGTTTATTGCCGTCTCTTCTTCAGAGGTGTTTTACCTGTTAGGTGTGACTAAAAGTGTTTCTAAGGCTTCTGGGCTTGTTTTGCATCAATTAAGCACAACAGGAATGGCCAGTTTTTCTTTTCAGATCTGTTTTAATAGTTTTTACCAGGTTGTAATAAAACCCACGTGTTCTGATCATCTTATTCAATTAGGAGCTTATGGTTGAAGTTGCAGCCATGTTTGTAGGTCTGCAGGACCTGCTGTTTAAATATAAATATGGTTCCAAGGCAGGCATATAAGTGAGAGTTCAGGTAAGTTTAAGATGACATCATGCAGTTTTTTTAGTAGTCATTTGGGTGGCAAGACGTACAGAAACCAGTAAAATAAAAAAATATAAAAGCAGATTTGAATGAAGATTATTGTCACCTTTTCCTTCAGCTTTAACGTCCACAGCAGTATCAATAATTACTTGGACATAATCAAAGTTATGTTGTGTTCCAGTATGAGCTGATTTAACCAACCCCCCAAAACACACAAAGCAGATTAGCAAGTCTTTTATATTTTTTAAAGAACTTATAAATATATGTATGTTTTAATTTGTTAACTCCTGCTTTACACATTGCTGCAAAAATGTATCAAACACCTTGAGACAGTAGAAAAAAAACAGACCCCAGTTACGATATAAATACCAATTAAATTATACCCATCATGTTTTTTATTCTACATAAATTGGGAATGTAATGCTTTGGTCTGAATTTTTCCTTGTACAGCTGTTTAGCTGTTTGTTTCATTTATTTTCTTACATTCATCTGTCAGCAGCTTGTTTTCGATGCAGTTTCTTTAATTGCAAAGGAGGCGCTTCACACTCTACCCCCCACCAGGTCGTGGCACGTTCCTTTTCACCTCGTTTAGCCATATTTTTAGTTCAAATAGCTTAGATACAATAATGTAGCTGTGCTGACATTTTTTTTTTTATAATCTATTAAAACATGTCAACAGCTGTTGTGCTACAACTGACAGTAAGTTTTATAAACGCATCTTAAATATGAAAAGGTTAATTTAAGTAGTTACAGAAGCAGTTTTGATCCTGGGAAACTGTGAAATGACTTATGAGGTAATACACCCTGTGACTAAATATTTCAATTCCTCTGCTTGTATTTTGGCCCCTTAACTTTGCCTACAAATATATAGCAAAATGTGAAAAAAAAAGACTTAGCAGTTCCACGGCAAATATCATGACATAATGGAGAACAAAATGTACCGGTAACAGAAAATGGACTCAAAGTAAAGTAATCTAAAGAGATCAAAACAAGACACTAAAAGACTGAATACATTTTCGTTGACATTTAGATACTCCGAAGTACCAAAATGTATTTAGTAATGAAACTGTGGATTTTGCGTCCTTTATATCTTTCAATTATTTTATGTTATTAGGCAATTCTGAGATTTTACAGTAAAAAACTGTGACTTAAAAACAAGCTGCATTGTTAACCTGCCTGCAAGAAGAGACTGGAAGTATCAAAAGCTGACCATGTGCTTTACAGCACGTATGGAAATGAATGTTTTCACATTTAGCTTAAGTCTGAAGTATGGTTAACCCGCAGGCTAATTTAGTATTTTCTTGGAAGGGCCACTGTAAGGAGGAAACATGACGGTTTCGGTGGCATCTCACTAAGCCAGTCTGACCACATTCCTCATTTATATGCTGGGGTTCTCACTAGGCCTGCAACTAACAGTTTGCTAATTGATTAATCTGTTGATTATTTTTTTGATTAATTGATTAATAATCGGTTAACATAAAGATTGTAAACTGAATTTAAGAAAGGTGAAGCTAAAACTGTGCCACTTAAGAGCTCTGGATAGAAGGACAAAAATGTTTTTTACCCTTTAATGCAAACATTTTTTCATATTCTTTACAATTTTAGTATAATTACTGCTTTTTCAGCTAATTGCATGTTTTAGAGTTTCTATACTCCAGTTAATGTTTAATCCAAACCTAAATTAGTTGACGATTATTTTTAATACTTGATTTATCAGTAATTGTTCCAACTCTATTTGTCATTACACTTAATTTTAAACATTGACGGCGATGCCCAGGAAGATGTTCAACACTTTATAACTTTTTTTGATATTATGGGGGTAAAAAAAAATAGCAACTGATTTAAGGCAAATGTAAAAGGGAAAAAGGGTCTCAACATAAAACTTTCTCAAGAGAAGATGCCTGATGTATTCTTCTTTAAATGGGTAAATAATCCAGAAATCTAAGGTTAACAATTGCAAAAATATGCAACACTTGTTTTAGTATCAGTATCATGCCAAATTAGTATGGAATCCATATACAGCGTTTCAGTATTTATTGGTGTCGGAGCATATTTATTTTTGACAACCCTAAAATGCGAGTGATTCAAGCTATTCTCGGATTATTGTTTCTCAGTTAGATAGACAATTCTCTTTATAAATGAATGAAAATAATGGAGATAAGAGTGAAGGTTTAGAGTCTCTTATATATATTATTTTTTTTCTCTCTTACAAAAACTAAAAATATTTTAATGATCCCGGTAAAGATTCTCATCTCGATGGAAAGAAAGGCAGTAAAAGAAAAGCTTGTGTGTACGTGCCATCGAAAGATAAAATAACTGACTCACAGGGACTTCCCCATAGAGTTTAGACATAGCTACTGAAGTTCCTGACTTCACTGACATCCTTCAAGATGAGAGATATGTAGAGATACCAGATAATCACCCAGACATCTGAACCAATTGGTTTTCTCTGCTTGTGAATAAATAGTGCAAATCTAAGAACTCTCCTATCTCTGTCTGTAAACTTTTTTGAGCTAAGTAAAAAAAATGTTTGGGGAACATTTTTCAAGACTAAAAGGGGAAATTCTGCAATTCCTCTATTTTCTATTGGGCTCAAACTACTACCTCTGTCAAAGAACTGGCAGAACATTTATAACTTTTAAAAATAAGCCACTACCTATTGTAGAACAGTTTTAAAGGGGTCATAAAATGATTCTATAGGGTACTTGGTGCTGGTCCTTAAGGTCTCTGAATAGGGTGTGCAACATTGGTTGGGCAGAAAATGGCATATTTGCTGTTCTATGAGCCCTAATGCAAGCCTGGTTAAAAGCCCTAGAATGAAACGACAGGTTTTCTTCCTTTTATGGTAAGATCATGAATATTTAGATGAGCTGTGCACTGATTGGTTGATTTACAACAAGTAAAGCTGCTGAGCAAAGACGCATCATAGCAACAAGCACTCACTCACTAAAACATCAAATTGTTGATATGGTAGGGTGACCAGATGTCCTCCTTTTCCCGGACATGTCCTACTTTTCATACCTAAAAAAAATTTCCAGGGGGAATTTCAAAATCGTCTGGGATTTTGGTCGACTACAGTGTGGCACGTTGTCGAAACAAGTAGCCAGCGGGGGACGGGGCGACAGAATCCGACCCAGTGACGGTAGCCTGGACAATGGCGGCCCCGTGCTTCCCCCCGCCTGCCTTTTATAAGGCCTTAAGGGCTGGTTATACTCCCCGCAGCAGTGTGTTGCAGTGAGCTCAATGCAGACATTTTTTATTTATGCTCAATATTGTAGCATGGGCTTCTCGATACGCTGGGTCTAGATACGTTCGAGGCAACGGAGGGACATGACGGCGAAAAAGAGCGGGGATCCAGGTGGGAAAAGGGTCCCAGCGTTCTCACATACCTCTCTCTTCTAGCTGGTCCAACTTCATGAGTTGTTTTCCGCCATTGCGGTCATAAAAACAAAACAAGCGACCTCCTGTCTGCGGTGACCTGCAATTTGGGAGAGGTGCAGCAGAGTGTCTGCGGAGGGGTCAGGGATGTCTTTTTGTTCACTGCGACACCTAAGCAGACGACCTAGTTTCGAAGTATAAATGAGCCTTTCAGCAGGCCTGCTTGATACCATGGTAAACATACCGTAACAGGGTTTTGGTTCGATCGCTCCGTCCCCCACTCGGTCCGGTCCAGTCAGCGGCCCTGCAGCTCATTTTATGATGGAAGTTTAGAATTGTGAGATTTGCAGAGAAAAGAGATGCCGATGGGGTTTGAACTTCCCTCTACGTCCATTTCACCCACTGAACTATCGTTATTCATCTATGACAATGTAAACTCAGTTTTGCATTCTATTAAACTTTTAAGGAATGATTTGCAAAGTTTGGTTGCAAGGTGGCACAGTTTGCAGCATTACTGGCCTGTAGCAGGAAGGTCCTTGGTTTGAATCCCAGCCTATGGCTCTCTGGGTTTGAACATTTTCCCCGCACATTCATGGGCTGGCTTACTTCAGGGACTGGGGTATCTCTGGGTTGCCAGTGGGTGGACTGGATGTACCAGGATGTACTCCACATCTTGTCCAGAGGCTAGATGGACAATGATTTTTTTTTTTGTTATTATTATTAGAATGAATTGGATATTTTTTTAGGTTGTAAATTTATTGTTAATTCATGGTATATTTAGCTGCCAAAAACTAAAATAATAATTTTGAGGCTAATCTTCATTGTTCTCTTTGATACACGAAAGAGAAAAATCATAGAAGCTACCAGCATATACAGTGTTTTCCAGACTATAGAGCCACAGCCACTATTTTAAAAAAGCTGAAAACGTACATGTATAAGTCGCACTGGGCTATAAGCCGCTTATATATACTGAACTTTTTCCCACCAAACCTGCAGGGGGAGCTCTACATATATCCCCTGACATAGGGACAAAGAAGAATGCTAGCTCCCGTTAGCTTTTTAGCTTGCAGCAGTAAGAGCTTCTACTGAAAGATGGGGCTTCATCCGCTCTTTATTTCAGCTCTGCAGGAGTTGAGCCCAGTCTCTTCATTGGTTCGGCAGCTTTAATGCGGAAAATAAATGGCTAAATGTTTGAATTCGGGACATTTATTTTCCGTCGTGCCTGCTGCTAGCATGTTCTTATGCTAAATGAAAATTAGCCCCTTATTTTTTCACTGCCAACTTTGACTTCCCCCTCTGACGGTTAGGAAAAACTAACAGAAAAGCTGCACCTTCTTATAAGCCGCATGATTCAAAGCATGGGAAAAAAGCAGCTGCTTATAGTCCGGAAAATACGGTATTAAAATCTGAGTGTTTTACTTCATATACAGGTGCTGGTCATAAAATTAGAATATCATGAAAAAGTAGATTGATTTCAGTAATTCCATTTAAAAAGTGAAACGTGTATATTATATTCATACATTACATACAAACTCATATATTTCAGATGTTTATTTTGTTTAATTTTGATGATTACAAATGACAACAAATGAAAATCTCAAATTCATCATATCAGAAAATTAGAATATTGTGAAAAGGTTCAAAATTGATGGCCCCTGGTGCCACACTCTAATCAGCTAATTAACTCAAACCACCTGCAAAAGCCTTTAAATGGTCTTTCAGTCTAGTTCTATAGGCTACACAATCATGGGGAAGACTGCTGACTTGACAGTTGTCCAAAAGACGACCATCGACACCTTGCACAAGGAGGGCAAGACACAAAAGGTCATCGCTAAAGAGGCTGGCTGTTCACAGAGCTCAGTGTCCAAGCACATTAATAGAGAGGCGAAGGGAAGGAAAAGATGTGGTCGAAAAAAGTGTACAAGCAAGAGAGATAACCGCACCCTGGAGAGGATTGTGAAACAAAACCCATTCAAAAATGTGGGGGAGATTCACAAAGAGTGGACTGCAGCTGGAGTGAGTGCTTCAAGAACCACCACACACAGACGTATGAAAGACATGGGTTTCTGCTGTCGCATTCCTTGTGTCAAGCCACTCTTGAACCACAGACAGCGTCAGAAGCGTCTTGCCTGGGCTAAAGAGAAACAGGACTGGACTGCTGGTGAGTGGTCCAAAGTCATGTTCTCTGATGAAAGTAAATTTTGCATTTCCTTTGGAAATCAAGGTCCCAGAGTCTGGAGGAAAAGAAGAGAGGCACTTCATCCACGTTGTTTGAAGTCCAGTGTAAAGTTTCCACAGTCAGTGATGGTTTGGGGTGCCATGTCATCTGCTGGTGTTGGTCCATTGTGTTTTCTGAGGTCCAGGGTCAACGCAGCCACATACCAGGAAGTTTTAGAGCACTTCATGCTTCCTGCAGCTGACCAACTTTTTGGAGATGCAGATTTCATTTTCCAACAGGACTTGGCACCTGCACACAGTGCCAAAGCTACCAGTACCTGGTTGAAGGACCATGGTTTCCCTGTTCTTAATTGGCCAGCAAACTCTCCTGACCTTAACCCCATAGAAAATCTATGGGGTATTGTGAAGAAGAAGATGCAATACACCAGACCCAACAATTCAGAAGAGCTAAAAGCCACTATTAGAGCAACCTGGGCTATCATAACACCTGAGCAGTGCCACAGACTGATCGACTCCATGCCACGCCGCATTGCTGCAGTAATACAGGCCAAAGGAGGCCCAACTAAATACTGAGTGCTGTACATGCTCATACTTTTCATGTTCATACTTTTCAGTTGGCCAACATTTCTATAAATCCTTTGTTTTTATTGGTCTTCAGTAATATTCTAATTTTCTGATATGATGAATTTGAGATTTTCATTTGTTGTCATTTGTAATCATCAAAATTAAACAAAATAAACATCTGAAATATATGAGTTTGTATGTAATGTATGAATATAATATACAAGTTTCACTTTTTAAATGGAATTACTGAAATCAATCTACTTTTTCATGATATTCTAATTTTATGACCAGCACCTGTACCATACAGTAGATCATCAAAGATCCAATTTGCTTTCCCGCTTACTTCCTGAGATATCTACACATGATATAAAATATAGAGTCTAATAGTCTACAGCTTACACAATTCCAACATTGAGATGAGCTGAAAGGATATTATATGAACTTTATAAATACAATTATAATTAAATGTGTTTATCTACCTCTTTCAAATGAAAGGTTTGTAATACAAGGTTCCGGTAAAAAAAAAAAATGCTAATTTCCGCTTGGATAGAACATTTAATAGAATATTTTTTATTTTTTGGACAAAATCGTTCAGCTCTACTTTCCGACTTAAGTCCCTGAACCGATCATTGGTAATTGGATATCATTTGAAAAGGATAAACATTTCTTTACATGCTGTGCACCATTAAATCATCACTAATGGGGGAAATGTTTTACCACATGTAGGAACATTTTAAAATTGGCACATCTTATCTCATTTATCAAACTTTTCCAGTGACTCATGGCAGCAAAAAAGAAAATAGTTTTTATAAAACAGTTAATGGTTTTCTATGCAATAGGGGTTTAAGGTCAGGTCAGTAGCTATAGGTTTGAACTGGCACTGAGATAGAAACTGAAACACTGCAATGGAAAGAAACGTTTTTTTGTTTTTGTTTTTTTTGTTTTTTCCACCGAACAGGTTTCATTGCTAAACTGGTGCGGGTGCTTTTCTTTCTACCTACATTGCCGCAAACACTGACCTTAAAAAACTGCTGCTATATCAGCTCCATATCTTTGTTGGGTCAGGCAGAGGAAAGATTTGTTTCCACCTCATGGTGGGGAGTTCATCTAGACCAAAAACAGTTTTAATTTTATCAGCAACAAGTCTTGAGTTAGTATTAAAATACACAGAGTCATACATTGTTTATTTTTTTGAATATTAGATAAATAATGAGATATGTTAAACTAACTAAATTGAAATCATGTGCAGCTAAATAGGGGAATGTTAAAGAAATTTTAACAATTATTTGAATAAAGTCAAAAATCAGGAAAGGGAGTCATTCAATTGATTTGCTTTCGCTTTTTTTCGGAAACCTATTTTGCAAATCCTAAAAAGAAAATAGAGTTAAAAGTTTTTTTCTTTTCATCACAGCAAAGTCTAAAATATAAGTAAATTTTGCTTAAAATTGACACATTTTCCCCTTAAATTGAGCGGCTAAGTAAGAAAGTTCACCAGTAAATAACAATTTGTAAAGTCTTCAATATGTTCTTCCATAATCTCTAAATCTCTTATTTTAGAGGCTGTTCTGCAGAAGCACTAGACATGTTACAGTAGCTTTAAATTTCTGCACAGCCTGCTGTCTAATTGTCAACAGTCGCTGTACAGGTGGAGCTGCTGCAAAGGAAAGAGCTTTAGCTACATGTTAGCTATCAACACATACAATATCATTTTATTCAATTACTGTGATATGACATTTGGACAGATTTCTGGTATTTAGGCATAGGCTGCAGTCTGCTGTTACAGCGTTTATCACTGACTGACGTTCTGAGCTCCGTAGCTGTACAAAAGCTGCGCAGCACGTTAAATGACGTAATCCACAGACAGGGAGCGTGTGCTCTGCTTCTATAGGCTGTGCTGCTAAGCTTCAACGCAGGCAATTTTAGCCACAAAATGAGCGCCATGATAAGGTAACCACCGTCTCAGTTTTAAAAAGACTGTACCCGGCTGATCCTTTCTGAGATAAAGGTTTGGTTCAAATTTTACTATTTTCCACGCTTGCTGTGCCCAGAAAAAAAGAGCAATAGAACAGAATTGGAAAATAATTCAATTCATTTCAGTTTATTTATATGGTGCCAATTCACAACACAAGTCATCTCAAGGCACTTTACAGTTCAACCAGATCATCCAGTCAGATTGATTCAAAGTTTTCTATCTAAGGAAAACCAGTTGATTGCATCAACTCAATGACTCAAATGCAATCCCTCACACTAAGCATGCTTGTAGCGACAGTGGAGAGGAAAAACTCCCTTTTAACAGGAAGAAACCTCCAGCAGAACCAGGCGCGGTGTGAGCGGCCAAAATAATGAGAAGTTCAAAAAAAATAAACCGACTTTCTACAAACTAACCTATCATTGTGAAGTGCTGTGTCAATAAGGTTTTTGTCAAAAGTTAGATTTTTGCAAACTAAGACATTCAGTGTGTATTTCGAGAGCTAGTTGTAAGTTTAACTTATTTATTATAGTTATTTCTGAACGTAGTTGTTCGTCCTTAGGTGTGTTTTTCTTAAACATATTACAGTCAATCCCAAAAAAAAATAAAGGAGACAATGATAAAAAAATAAAAAATAAAAAAAAAACACAGAAAGAGGCTATGGACTGAGGAATATGAGGACAGAGATATCTTAACCTGTTTAAATGTTCATTTAATTTATTGAGCATGGAGCTCCAAAACTATCTTTATAAAACTATTTATTTTATTACTATTTAAAA
Source organism: Cyprinodon tularosa (assembly GCF_016077235.1). Classification (NCBI taxonomy): domain Eukaryota; kingdom Metazoa; phylum Chordata; class Actinopteri; order Cyprinodontiformes; family Cyprinodontidae; genus Cyprinodon; species Cyprinodon tularosa. The sequence continues at coordinate 186,630 of NW_024039083.1, read as the reverse complement.
CGAATTTCAAAAATCTTATATTGCAGGATTCTCTTCTGGGCCTCCTTGGTAGTTTTTAGATGCATTCATATTGTTTATATAAATATTAGAATTATATTATAATAGTACTGACCAACATTTTTTTATATCTTGTAATTTAAGTTTTGGACCTATGATCGAGCCTTACTACATACTGTGGTAAATGAAATGTACTGAATTATCTTTTATTATATAGGTTGCTGGACTGCTTGGCAGCAATATGTGGATGATATAGTATAGTTAGCAATTATACTTTGCTGAGTGACTAAATCTAATGTTGATTATCTATGTAAAAAGTGTGAAGGCCTTACACGTGATTTATACTGTTGTCGACAGTATTGGATCCTTTCTCGATTGTGATGCTGCACAAACCTCATTAGATATGCATAGTAATATTAATGAATTGGCTTACAAAAGTCGCCCCCGTATTGGCAGTATTCTTATTTGACTCTTTAAATTTACTATTATAAAAAAAAAAAAAAAAAATTACACTAATTAAATCGTTTATCTGTTTCCTCATATCACTGTACGTTTATTTCTCTATTAGCTTTTCTCTGTTGCGCTACCTTTGGGATCATAACTAAGATCCCCGCTTTACGGCTGGTTTTCTGAGCTAGGCTGCTTCTCTCGTGACAGTTGGTATTTGTTTTTGTGCTGAGCTCGCTGCTTCTTACTGCTGCCCCTTTCTCCTGCCTGTGTGTCCGATAGGATGACTCTGGTGCATGCAGGGATTCAGTGAGACGCTCGCAGCCCAGAGTCCGTGCATAACAACTAAGCCTTTTGTCCCCTTTCTGCCCCCTGTCCACCCACACAGTGCACATAATGTTGTGGAGAAAGAGCCCTTTTATCTCCTGCCCTCCACCATATTTCCATATTTTAGGCCTGGTCCAAAAAGACAACAGCTTAAACAGACTGATGCGACAGTGTGTCTACAGTGACTCTGCACCCACCCACGCAGCTTTGACATTGAGATGTGAGCCTTTGCACGCAAACACGCAGAGGCTTTCCTAATCATTGACTGATTTCTGTTAACAGAATGCAGAAGGTTTCAGGGATGTGAGTAACCAGGTTAAGGATTGCATATTCCCTCTATGTTGGAGTGAGTAGCGAGTTGTAGGAGGGAGGAGGCAGGAGGGGTTGGACAGAGGCTTGCCAAATCAGATGAGCGAGCAGTTGGAAGGGGAGAGAGCTCGGAAAGTGAAAAAGGAGCCAACTGCAAAGCAAAAAAGGTGGGGGAAAAGGGAGCGAGTAACCGGGCTGAGGAAGTAAAAGAGAGAGTGACAGTGTTGAGTATGTGTTACAGCAAAAGAAAAAAAAAGACGAAGAGCGAGTGAGTGAGGCTGATATAAAGGGATAAAGGCGGGCTGAGGTTTGTGTCACATGATCTGCTCACTGGTTGGTGCATGGGGAGCTCCAGGTGGCAGCGAGACCACTGTACATGTGAAATAGAGAAGGGGGAGAAATACTCGTCACAGAGACAACTGAAAAGCCTCGTTTTCTCCTCTCTGCCTCACAAATCTCCCCTTTCACTCTTTTCTCTGTGTCCTGAAGGAATTCTTCCAGATCCTGGTCACCCCTTCACCTCTCCCTCCTCTCCCGGCCTAACGAGGCCGGGGAATGTCCCGACGGCGAGATGCCTTATGTGGACCGACAGAACCGCATCTGTGGCTTCCTGGACATTGAGGAGAATGAGAACAGTGGCAAGTTCCTGCGACGGTACTTCATTCTGGACACACAGCAGGGGAGCTTGGTTTGGTTCATGGATAACCCTCAGGTAACTGCAGCTAACGGTATTAGCTTAGCTTTTTAGCTTTTCTTTTGTGGTTATAAACCTACTGAAAAGAAAGGAAATCTTCATGCAGCTCCACATGTCCATGTTTGTGGTTTCTGTTGATGGAGCGTTGGTCATTTTGAAGCAGCTGGGGGCCAGCTGTCATCTGCCCGTTATCTGTAGCGATGATCAGCTATCCTGCAGCTGAAAGCAACTTAAACCTAACCTCTCTCATTCATCATGAGCGCAAAATTAAGTCTCATAAATGTTTCCATTGCCGGGCAGCCTCATGAGGGTAAGAGAACTTGTAATTATGTAATTGTAGCTGACAGAATTGGGAAGCACATATTTTAGGCCCAGGAGTAACTCGGAGCAAACAGTGCGTCTGGGTTTTAGCTGCTGGCCGACACTCCTGTAAATCATTTAAGATGAGGGTTGGAGAAACTCTTCTTTCAATCGCACTTCTTTTTTTTTATGTATTATTTGTTTTTATGCTCTTACTGGTTTTGATTCGCTGTATTTTTCAGAGCCTTGTCGTGCAACTTATAAATGATGCAGAGAGAATGCTAAATAATTAAGTCCTTCTCTTTTTATAGATAAAAAAAGGTTAAAATTTAATGATGTTAAAACTGGATCTCCTATTTTGATTAATGGTGCAATGAAAATGATGGTAATGGAGTGCAGCCAAAGTTTTTGCATAATGACACAGTCTGTATTTACTTTAAGCTATAACTTCAACCTCAAGAAATAAAAATGTCACAGTCAGTCATTTAATATAAGGCTTTAGTCAATGTAGAATTGCTGCCTGGTACTAAATTTGAATAAATCTAATTGTAACGGGGCTTTGGATTCTTCATACCTGTTTAGTCTGTGGGAAATGAAAGTAATCAATCGCATCTTTCAGTCCTCACCAGCTTTTTTTCCAAGTTTCCACTGGTGTTTCGTCTATTTAAATAATGCAGGGAAGCAATATCAGTGGGGCTTTTTTTCACTCTGTCAAAGTGGTAGGACATTGATTTTAAAATCTGTAAATATAGGTTATCAGCCTTAAACATTCATATCCATGCATCCTTAACTACATCTTTTTGGCATTTTGGCAATTACTGGGACTTTGATGCATGTACTGATTGTGATGATTTTTGTGGAAAATGGACCCCAGGAAGAGTAGTCTCTACTCTCGTAGAGACTAATGGGGATCCTTAAATAGATAAATAATTAGATAGATTTAACTTGACGCCAAAGATTTTCTGGGCCCTGCAGAATTATATTCTTCCCTTTTCTGAGAGCAATAAAGGTTTTGTTTTAGCAGTTTATCTTGAGTAGCATGAAGACGCTTCTGCAACATGAAGTTAACTAGATTAAGAAACCACAATAATGTTTGACCTAAAATTTGCATAGCTTTATCATTTCCTTCTAAAGACATTTCTGGCTCATCAGATGACAGTTACGACCTTCAGTTAATTTAGATCCTGCTTTTGCTGTTTTTACCAGCAGCTTGTAACGTGTTAAGGTCAGGTCAAGCTCTGAGGCCATTATTTGTCCTGTCACGCTGGCTGCAGTGCCTGTAAAGAGGCTCCTACTGTTTGAGTAGATGCCCTGATCTCTACAGGGCAGGATTCATAACCAACCTGAGCACCATGCTGTTAAAATACAACAGGTCAAAGATTTTAATGTATGCAAAATAAAATGCAAACTGTGTTAAAAGAAAAGAAAATTCTGGAACTGGGTGAAGCCAGTAAATGTTTGTTGTTTTTGTGGCGTTTTACCGTTTTTATAAATTCATAAAGTGGAGAACATGTTAACACTGCACCAATCCTTCATTATCACACATATATTCTAAGAATCCATGTTGTTTCACGTTTGGTTTTTCTGAAGTTCAAAGAGGATCACTATTTTCCCCTAAATCCTCCATAATTCTGACCTCTTTTCAGGCTAAAGCAAGCCATTTATTGAAATGTTAGTGCCTCCAAACCTGGCTGGTTTAACTTGTGATTCAGAAATTTGCCTTCATATTTTTAGCCAAAGTTGTACCGGTAATGTTTTTTTGTGACTCGCAGAGACTTGTGTGTGGTATGACCAGCCCCGTTAAAATGAGCTCCAAGCGTTTTGACTTCATAAGATCCAATTCTCCGTCGGATAAGAGACTAAGGCTTTAAGTCTAGCTTTAGGTAGACAACTTGATCACTTTAAATGACAACTTGATAATTTCTCCCATCAAATATTACATTTGTAAGTGCAAATAAACTCTAGTCTTTTCTTAGAGAATTCCCTCTTCAGTTCGTAAGATGGTTGGAAGTATATCACTTTCTGGAATACTCCAGCCACCATGGATTGTCAGTGTTCTTCTGCCTCTTTTTTTGTTTCTCCTTCAGCTGATCTTCTTGTACTCCTGGATGCCTTAGTACAGCTCTGTTAAGGTATTGACAAGTTTGAATTGCTGTCTTGATGTGCTTTTGTTCCTCACCTTCAGAGATAGAAAAGGGTGCTGGTCTGTGTTTGAATAGGTTCCGTACTTCAGTTGTGAGGATTTCATTTCTGTCAATGTGCCCCAGTCTGTCAGAAAATTGTAGTTTTTATCTTGCTATCCTTATGAAATTCATGAAGCTGTCTACTGACTTCATTTGTTCAGTAAAGACTTCCACCTCTTTGGCTTGGATTTTGACGCTGTTGTCGCCCACATATCAAAACCAGAGGCTTGGTAAACTTCAGCCTTCTGCTTTCCTCTTTCTCCATATTGAGGTTTGCCACAATGGGGGAAACTGGGGATCCAGTGGCACACCCAGACTGCTGTATGTAGAAGCTGTCTTTGTGTGTTTTGGAAAAAGAGAGTTTAAAAGCGCAATTCTTGAATTGGAGAGCGCAAATCTGGTCATAGTGAAAGGTCTTTGTAAACGCAGGAAAAAAATAAGTCTCTTTGCAGAAAACCCATCTTTAATTAATGCAATAACCTTTGCAAAGCATCATTCTTTTTTGTACAAAGAAGGAAATTTTCTTTTGTTAGACTCTGTAAAATGTTGGACAATAGACCCAAAAATTATTTGGATTAAGGATGCACAATATACCAGCATCAATATTGGTAGGTAAAGGCAATGTTAGTCATTTTTAAGGCCAAGTAAGTTTTTGTATAGCACAATTTAGTATATGGACAATTCAAAGTGCTTGCATGAGTTGGATTATAAAATAGAAGAAAATAACTTTAAGCATATCTGTATCCGATCAGTACAACTGATATTTATGGCCACTATTAGCCATTTCAGGGGAGGGGATAAATCGTCTGGTACTTGTTTGGTCATTGGACGGTGATTGTGATGCAACTGGATTGTGGGTGTTTAACTGAAACAGAGAAGCAATGTCAGCACTGTGGTTATTTGATTATGATATTGCTAAATACCGGTTATAACAGCAATATTATAAGATATTGATATCAACACAGTTTTTTCTTATTGCCCCATCCCTAATTTGCAGCTGCTTTTTGTCAGGACCTACTAATACTGAAGGGTATTTTTGGTACCCTGAGCCATATGTTTGTATCAGATCAGATTTGTTTAAGATAACGCTTAGAAGCCATTTTGCTGTGCGGTGCAGCTCCATATGTCACAGTGGAAGACGTGGACTGACTCAAACCCCAAACAACATGGATACCAAAATATCTAAATGATCAATATCTTCTTTTGAACATATACAACACTTGCTTTTTTTATCTATACATTTAATTTTGATAGCTGGGAACCCTATATGCAATATTGTGATAATATCATATTGTGACCCAAACATCATGGCCCGTATCGTATCAGAACACCTATGCCAATACTCACCCCTATTGATAGCAATGTTGAATTCTGTTACACACTAATATAAATTGATAAAAAGATATATAATTGTACTTTGAGGGTAGTAGATTTTTTTTCTGCAATTTTAAATGTACTGCTTTTGACTGATGAAGGTTCTCAGTCATCCAGGTCATAGTCACTCCAACATTTGAATTGAGAAAGCTTCCTGGAGAGGTGGCGAAACGTCTTCAAATCTTGAAAACCAAGTCCAGTGGATATTTTTTTTATTTTTACGGAATACTGCTTTTGACTTTTCTTAAACTGTTGAAAAGGTTGTTAGGAGGGGTTGGGTTGGCATGAAAACTTTGTTGTAAATTAAAGGGAGTCCCAGTAAGAAAGGTTTGGGAACTTTTGTCTTAAACCAACATTGTCATAACTTCACACTGTTGTTTAATCTAGTTAACACCGGTCCTTCCCTTTTGCTCTCTGCCTTAGAACCTTCCAGAAGGTGCAGACTGTGTTGGCTCACTCAAGCTCACCTACATCTCTAAGGTAAATAAAATTCCAACTAATTGTACTTGTTTTATTTAACTAATGTCGTTAAATATACAATGTTTAATTGAACATGAAGAATAAGCTTTTCACTACATCTTCAGGTCAGCGATGCCACAAAGCTGAGGCCCAAAGCAGAGTTTTGCTTCGGTGAGTTTGGCAACCAAACAATTTCATCTTACTATTCCTCATTGTTTACATGCATCTTTCTCTGTGGCCTTGTTTGGTTGGCAAGTGTTGTTGAAAACATGTTCAGAAAAACAAACACAAACAAAAGAATCAAATACCAAAATACTATCAAGAGTCCGGCTTCCCAAATTTGAAAAAGTGCCTTTATGCTTATTTTTTTTTTCAATCTTAAGAGTAAATCCTTGTTCACTGTTGTCCGTTTACTGACACTAATGGTGCTAGAAGATGACAGTCAGATTTTATAAACTGTTCAGGTGTAGTTTTAAACATCTTTTAGTCTTTATGCACTTAAAATATGCCTCTCCATAGGACTAAAAAGATTTAAAATGTTGGTTTACCAGCATAGTTTTAGAATGTAATATTATACAATGGTTGCCTAGCTGGTTTTTTTGTATTGCTACAGTGGAGGCAATCAGAGCTCCATCAATGTGCATTTTTTAAGATGATCTTCTCTCTTGATCTGTCCTCGATATTTAGACTAGGGATACAACCAGACCTTTGCTCAGTCCGGATGACTGAGACTTTACACAGGCAACCTTTTCCAAAGCGCTAGTTATATTACAAAATCTCTAACAACAGATTCTTTATCACACTAAAAACAGAAAGCTATATCCCAGTTAGTTACCCCACTGGATTAAAATAAGGTGGCAAATAGTCTGACAGCATATAATAGCGACATAGTCCGTCGCTTTGATGTCACCTTGTAGCTCTAACCTTTAACTATGTTAGCGTATATTTTATTAATATGTTATTAACCTAATGGGTTCCTGTTTTGTTCTTTTATAAATAATGTGAAAATACACATCTTTTTGTTTATTCAGTCACTACTTAATACATCTGGCACAACATATATTTAATTCTTAAAGGTATACTAGAGGATTTTTGCAAGTTTTTGAAAAGACCCGCCCTCTCCACTTAAAAACAAACAAAAAAAATATTCACATGTACAACCCCGTACCCGCTCCCGAGAGGGAACGCCTATGAAGCGCGTTCGAGAGCATGCACGAGCCCATTTCTCCTCATGCACGCTCTCTTTAAAAGTTGATGTTTGCATCGCTTATATAACTTACTTTCCAAAAGAAAATTTGCAATTTTTCCACTATGTCAGACTCGACGACGGCAAGTGGAAATGTGGACGAACACGTAACGTAAACATATCAGAGAATGATTGACAATTAGGAGCATCACTTATCTAGATGATCCACCCAGAAAAAGAATGTCCCCCACTATACCTTTAACTCGGCATAGTATTAAAAATACATTGGCCTTTCGCGTGTGCTTGGTACAAAAAAAAAAAAAAAAAGTTTAAGAACATTGTGGGTTATCAATACGTTTACTTCAGATTAGTCAACTTTAGATTCATAAATCAATAACTTGCTTCCCTACTTTCGATTCATATTAAGCCAACATATAAGTGAAAAGAGTAGCATAAATTTACAGCCATCATCATGTTCTTAAAGAGTAAACTTCCCTTTCTGTTATTGTTTACTTACCGCCCCTCCATCAAATTCAATCACAGGAAATATTAGTGGGACTAGTGGCAGCCTGTGTTGATTTAGCGGTGTGAATACACAATGTCCGGCTGTGTGTGCACCATATGCCTTGCTATGATTTCTACAGGAGGCCAGCATCTTCACTGGAACTTGCGCCCATATTCTGACAAACCCAGTTGTGTTTAAAAAGGAAAGTAAGAGAGCAGGAAACTTTGAAACTGATGGTTCTGGATCGTTTTGAAGTACTTCTTTTTAAGCTTCAATGCTTATCAGCTCTTCCTCCAAGATTTATCATTTTAGTGCTTTAAAGATTAAAACACTCACTTAATAGTAGGCCTATCTCATATACGTAGTCGGCATATTTGAAAAGATTAACACTGTATGGTGTTGTTATTCTGGTTATATATGTGAGAGCAGTCAAGTTTATTTAGGATGTTTTCACATCTGTAGTTTGTTTACTTTGCTCCAAATCAGGTGATAGGTTTGTTAACTTGCAACTTTTTCTGCTTTTCCACCAAAGGAAAACTCCCAAAGTGACTAAAAGTTGTCACCACAAACCACATGAGAACCTTGAGTCTGTTTATTCATCGAGTCTGTTCAGGGAGGGAGAACCTAATGTAAATACAGGAAGCACATGCTGTTTTCCCGGCTAGTAGAAAACATTGAGAATATAATTAGAACATCTGTGTGTTTCTGGGTATGATTTCAGACAATTACCTGCGCTGTATGTATATCAAATGATTTTCAAGAAGATTTCTTGGGTCAAGCTTGAAGGATTTACTTAGTTGTTTCGGATCACATTTGCACCATAAATGAATGCATTTGTTTTGGTCGATTCCTGTATTGAGTCTATAAAAAATTACCTCAGAAAGTAAACGGAAAATGGTCTAAACCCTCTTGGAGAGCTGTGTCATTCTGCTCTAAAGCCAAATGCAATGCAGAATTGGGATGAATAACAGCATTGCCTCTGAGTTTGGCTTGTTCATTTTACAGTCGACAGGTATTCCTGCCCAGTTCTGATTTTAGACATCACCATGGTGTGGAAAAGAAACAGAAGAAACACAGAAGCTTGAATAGCAGAACTGAATGATTCATGGCAGAGAGAAAGGAGTTTTCTCACTGCTCAGACCTTCATCCACTCACTGCCCTTCAGCTTCTGACTCACATTTTTCTAGGATCTAAACCTTTGTTCTTTCTTTCCCTTTGCTTTCTTTGAGGTCCAGAATATGAGGAGATTCAATGGTTGCGAAAGTTTCTATTTATCTTGACATTTAAAAAAAATGTTTGGCAGCACCTTTCATCTGACATTTATTATTGAGCAAGAAAAGAAAATCTTCGAGTTAATACTTCTTTTCTTATGCAGTTTATAGATATGGTGACATAATTATCTTATTCACAAAATGTTTTAGGTGGTAGTATGTCTTTTACTGACGGTAGTCGTGCCTTAAGTTGATTTATCCTTTCTATTATTCCCATTGCTGTGTTATGATCTGTTAGTCATCAATGCTGGGATGAGGAAGTTCTTCCTTCAGGCCAATGATCAGCAGGACCTTGTAGACTGGGTCAACGCTCTCAATAAAGCCACCAAGATCACTGTAAGTCACTTAAAACCCGCTTTTCCTTTCTTTGTTTTCGACTCTACACATCTGCTCCTTCTGCCTAATATTTCATCTTTTTCTTCTTCCTGCTTTTTTTGAACTGATTAAAAGGGACTGTCAAGGAATTAGAAGTGAGTCAACACATGAGTAACAGGATGCTGTATTGTTTCCCTGAGTTTTGGGACAAAGGACTGCTTTCATTGTTCTCCATTAAATCCTAGCCCAGCAGAGAGGAAATTGATTTAAAATGTGTGAAGCTATAGGCAGATTTGACATATGCAAATTGATGTACTCCTCTTCATGAGAAATAGAGTATCATTTCTCAAAGGTGAAACTATAACTACAAACCCTTTGTGTCTCTTTTTTAAATTTGTTTTTTTATTGTTTTTATTTTAAGGTGCCAAAGTCATGTGAAAGCCAGCAGAATTCAGAAAACCAGAAGGTTTTGCCAGACGTGGTTGGCTCCAGGAAACAGGTGTCCTATAGGACGGATATAATTGGAGGAGTCCCAATCATAACCCAAACCCAGGTAAACATCAAGTCCACCTTTCACTTCTTAAAAAAAAATCTGGGTAGATGTAACAATCCCTACATAAAATGTGATTTATTTACTACATTTTAACAAGTTCCTCTTAGCTGCCTTCATAAATGTGTTAAGTAATGATGGAAAAACTCCCAGATTTGACTTTTCACTTACAAGAACTGCAGTTCAGGGGAAGTATTCCTTGGAAATGCTTCCACTGGAATTGTAACGGGCCAAACTAAACACAGAAAGTGTCCTGAATCTTCTCCAGTAAAATGAGAGTGTTGCTGTTGAGAGTGAGACGCTCCCACTCAAATCCACATAAAGTATTATGACTCAAAGGGAAAATCCTCTGGTTAAAGCTTCTATCGGTTTATAATTCAAAACTCTTTCCCATTTTCTCCTGTTGCAGTAAAGCTTTTGTTTCATCTTGTTTTCATTTTTTGTTTAATTTGTTCGTTTTATTAATGAAATACTTTTAATCAATAAATTAAAGCTTTTATAAAAAAAATAAATAATCCAGAATCTGCTTTTCGCTTTGAAATCATTCATTAAATTTTTGATTAATGCTGAAATATGACACTGATTATTTTAATATACAGTATTAAAATTACACTGAGAATATTTTAAATCCACTGCTTTAAAAATCAAAAACCGATCAACAGTCTAATCTGGTTGGTCAGTCCCATTTGTGTGAGCTAAACTCTCCTTCAATTACTATCTTTATATGAAAATTAAATTATTAAAGCATTGTTTCAATGTTCAGATAAATACAGATGTATAATAATGGAATATTAAATTACCAGGTAATTCCTCTATTGATGATCGGTAACCATCATAGTTAATTACCTCATCTGACCCTTTGTTAAAAGAGGAAAACTTAGTTATATGTAAAGAATTATTTCAAGATAAACACACATTCTTTACAAAGAACAGTTTGGCATTTCCTTAATTTAAAGTGAACAGCTACAAGTTTGACTCCTCCGGGCCAGTAAGAGGCAAACTTTTGCTCAACCACATCCATTCTCTACTGTTTGCCAGTCTGTAAAAAAGCTTTTTTTATCTAGTTATGAGGATCTGTTGACGCCTGAGCTCCAGCTCACCTAACTTCAGCTAACAGTACTATTTCTATGGTGCAGAATCATTCAGTGTTGATATTGGCATTGTTAGCATAGGCAAATATTTATGTGTTTTGGACCATTCAAAATCTATAAAACAATTATTTATATTCCATATGTTTTTCTGAGCCACTCTAAATGTTCAGTGGATGTATTATTTAGGGATGCACAATATAATCGGCCCCCTATCGGTATCGGCCTGTATCGGCCTTAAAACTGAATATCGGACATCGGCCACCCCACCGATTTTTAACCCGATATTTGATCAGCTTCTGAGTTTCTAAAGTCTAAAAAAAAAAAAAAAATACTACTTCTTCTTCTTCCTCAAAAACTTATTTTTTACAGACTTGAAAACTTCTAAAGACGAGGGAAAAAATATTGATTCATCAAAATATCACAATATCTTCATATGCTGATATATTGCCATTTAAAAACACCATATCAATCTCTTTTACTAATGAAATATTGCTATATGTCATCGTTATGCTACGAAATCCCCCGAAAATTCACGAAATTTTGCCATATTTTTATTTGTTGATATATTGACGCGGTATTGATCTATTTTACTAACAAAATCTCACAAGAATTTGCAAAATATCACGAGTTTGTAACAGAACGATGAAATTTCATGAGATTTTAAAAAGTAAAATAGATCGATACCGCGTTTTCAAAAATCAATTTGTTATTAGCATATAAAAATATATTTTAGTATATTATTTTTCAAAGTGTCAGAAATGGATAACAAAACTGCTATTTTCAAAGACTACTTATTTTTGTCCAGCTTTAACATCGGTATCGATATCGGTTATCGGCTACATGAGTTTTAAAATATCGGCATATCGGATATCGGCCAAAATCCCAATATCGTGCATCCCTAGTATTATTATTATTACTGTAGAAAATGAATTGTTTTGATTTAAAAGTTTTACCTCAAATGTGAAAAATAAACATATTTTTTTTTCTGTTCTTTTTTCTTTTTTTTAATCTATCTGATAAAGTGTGGCTGTGTATTAGAGCTCGTGTTAACTTTGACACTCTTGGGAATTTGTATGTCTTTCCAGCAAGAAGGTGGTGAGGGTGCAAACAGATCAGAGCGTGAGGCCTTGCATCGATCCCACAGTCAGCTGCCGTACTTTCTGGGCAGGCCGGCGCAAGAACACAGCGTCATCAAGTCAGGCTACTGTGTGAAACAAGGAGCCGTGGTAAGCCTCCCTATCAGCTCTTTCTTCGCCGTTACTGTTCGGAAAACCCTTCAGGTCTTTATTTTGCATATTTTGATGATATTTAGCTTAAATATTCAACACTCTTTTAAAAGTTAAATCTTATTTTTCACAAAAAGAAATCGTTTTTTGTCAACCAGTTTGGTTGCTCTAAAATGTGAATTCCCTAAAGCTGCCTAAAGATGGTAAAGAAGGCGCTAGAAATAGACTGATACTTCAGCAAGCCAATATTTATGGCCGATGTTCGCCTTCCTCTATCTTTATCGGCTGATTAATGCATGCGTCTACAGATTCATAAGTGCAATTCAGCAGCCACGTTTTCAGATCACGTTAATGTCATGCATTTTCCCTCTTGCTCCATTAGCTATCTATTGTTAATAGTTTATTTGATTTGTGAATAAATGTTGCTTTTTTGTTTAAATTGAGACTTGTGTAACTTATTTTTTTATCATTATCTTACTGTTATCAAGGGTAGAACAACTCATATCTGCTCCAAGAATCAGCCCAAAAATATTAGCAACACACATCAGAGAACAGATAGACTGTCAAAATAATTGGTATTAGTATTGCCCTAAAAAAACTGTATCAGCCTATCTCTTGCACACTTACCTCTCTCAGCCAATATAAGGGATACATTAAAGCAATGGGCTGCTGACTACAATATTATTCTCTTCAGCATGATTTGGTGGAAGAATTTTAAAAAGTTAAACTTTTCCTCTACTTGTCAAATGTCTGCAGTTTATTCTTACATTTATGTGTTAAGAGAAAGGGATATTTGAAGAAAAAAAACAGGAAGCTGTTTGGTTTTGGAAAGGATATACTTCCCGGGAGGAATATTTTTAGGTATGCTTTCCACAGTTTGCTAATATATGCAGAGACGAAACATCTTATATTTACCTGGAAAAGTTCTTTTTTTTTTTCTAAAATTTCTTTTTCTTAGTTTTTTTTAGAAACTATGCTAATTAACTGAACGTGCTATTCCCTTTTTCCTAGATGAGGAACTGGAAGCGTCGCTACTTCCTCCTTGAGGAAAATGCAATGAGCTACTTCAAGTCTGATTTGGTAACTAATTCTTAAAATAAAGATATTTAAAAAGTGTGTTATGTTGGGTTTTATTTTTTTTTTTCCAATTCACAGAAGTAGACAGAGTAACAACACTCGCAGTCCAGTTTCAGCTTGTTTTAATTCACAGTCTGAGGAATTCACTGCCTGCGCCTCACATGTCCTGTCACGCCACGTATTTCTAGCCCCAGCCATTTTTACTCACACACACTGTCCTCAAGACAACCTGCACATCCTGTCCTTGTCTCTGTCAGCCCCTATTTGACAAGTGTATCTATGTATTTGGCTGTCAACATCCTGAAGGACACAGACGCTCTGTCTAACAATCAAGAACATTACAAACATCTGGAGTTTTTATTTGTCTGTTTGAGATTTTTGCTTAGTGGAAAGTTTGTATTTGGATTGATTTCAAGTAATGATGCTATAATTAATAAAATTATGTGTATTCAGTAAATACTTGAATGATTTCTGCTGCATTTAGGAAAAAGAGCCTCTGAGAATGATCCCACTGAAGGAGGTTCACAAAGTCCAGGAGTGCAAACAGAGGTATTCGACATGCCCTGACATTTTCCTCTTACAATATATGGCTTTGTGTTTGATACAGGTAGATCTATATCAGCTGTACACAAGCTAAATATGATTTGATGTTGTTTTTGACTTTGCTGCAGTGACATCATGATGAGAGATAATCTGTTCGAGGTCGTCACCACATCCAGGACGTTTTATATCCAGGTACGTTTTCTTTCATCTTTGAAGGAGTTTAGCTTGTTATCTCTTAGATCAGACTGTGATTATTTTAGTTTTCTGATCTTATAAATCAATCTTCTTCTTTACCTTCTCTTCATTCCATATTTAGTCACCTGACTGCATAGCGTTTCAGCTCATGTTAGTTCCATTTCTTCTCCACAATTTTTTTTCTTTTTTCTCTACCAGGCGGACAGTCCGGAGGAGATGCACAGTTGGATAAAGGCTGTCTCAGGGGCCATTGTAGCCCAGCGGGGTCCTGGGAGGTCAGCTGCTACAGTAAGTATCATTCAGGGAAAAAGGAAGACTAGCAGAACTTGAGAATTACACTGACATCTAGTGGTAGGAGTTTTCAATTCAATTTCTTTCAAGCCAAAAAACAACAAAAGAAAATAATTTTCACCCATTTTTTTCTTGATAAACATCTTTTAACTTACATCGGGTAGCAGTTTTGAAGTCATAATGTGGATAAACTGAAAGTAAGTTATACTCTGGTTACCAAACAGCCTTGTAATCATAATCCTTGACCTCTTTTATATTCTGTCATATTGAAACCTCCATCCTCAGGGTATTTAATTAGATTTTATGAAACAGACCAACACAAATTAGCCCCTACATGTAAAGTAAAACTAAAAGTATTTATATTCAGTACAAATAAAAATATTAAAAAAAACGTTTGTCAGCACCCCTAAAAATATCCAAATGCGTTTAAATTCAGTAACTGGAGTGTGTTAAGGTGATATAGAGGCTCACTACAGCTGAAAAGCCCGTATGGGGTTTGTCATAGAATTGCTAATAGATCACAAAAGGAAGCCATCTTCCAGGTTTTGCTAATCTTACTGAGAACTACTGCATCCATCATGTGATTCATTAAACAGTATAGCAAATCGGCCAACTTAACCAAGACATCTACTTGCACAAGCATCCCTCTTTTTACTGTAAATAAACTAAAGGGATCCAGAACAGAAAGAGGGGAAGTTCTGCAAAATATTTACTCAGAAAATGTTTCCTGTTAATGGAAAAAAAAAAAAAAAAAGATGCAGGGGAGGAAAAAAAAAATTCTTCCATTTACGATTACGTTCTAATTTATGTTGGTCTAGAACATAGATCTGCAAAGATTCAGTAATTGCATGGAGCCTTTCAAGCCTTGTTTTTTTTTTTTTTTTTTTTTTTTTTTAACCACTTCTCCTCATCACCAAACACCAATCATAAGCGTGTTAATTTATTTAATTCTCCTTGTAGAATTCAGTGTCTGTTAAACAATCAAAAGATAAGACATTTCACAAAGGGCCTGGGATACGGTCAGTTTTCTGCTGCAGGTCCTGAAAAGTACCAGAGTTTTGTAAATTATACACTTTTCTAAGTACACAAGATGCAGCAAATGACAAAAAAGGTAAAGCTGACAGGTAAAGCTGAAAGGTGCTGAGAAATAAACAAAACCTCTGCTTCCTGGAACCATTCTGTGACTCCCAATTTCTCTAAAAATCCATTTTTTTTCTCTAGCTGTTCTTCCTCTTTTCTTACTTTCTCTTCTTCCTTTTCCTACTTTATCACAATCTCTCCACCTCCGTCCTGTCGCCCCGGGATCCCACCCATCTGCTCTAATCCTGCTGTGCACTGTGTTGTTGCAGATGCGGCAGGCCAGACGGCTGTCGAACCCCTGTATACAGAGGTATACATCTCGAATCGGGGAGTGCAGCAGCACGTATGTCAGCTCGTCTAAATCCCCCTTACAAGCTATAAGTTCACCTTTCCAGTACTTTTTATTTTCTCCCCCCCTCTCACTGGCTGGCGCTTTGGTTGTAGATATTTGCTCTTTTCACACATTGAACATTAAAAACAATGTTCAACTGAATTTCCTTTAAAATTAGCTTTTTATTTTCAGACTACAGTGGCTGTTTATACAGAGACTAAGAGATTTTTAGTGACATGTTGTCTGAAACTTGAGCGCGTATAAAGGTAACGTCTGACTAGCGTTTGCCATTAAATGTTTTTCCGTAAGGACGTTAATAAAATCTGATAAGATCCCTGAACAGCCCATATATTGAAAGTGAAGTCAGCCTATTTCTTTGATTATTATATGTTTTATCATTTACATCAACTTCCTCATGGAAGTAAGAAATTATTTAGATTTCTCCAACCTTCTATGGTCCTGATATTGTTCGAGCAAAAGTCCCCCGAGTACGTGTGTCTGTTTGCACATCTAACCTCATTAGAGCATTTCCAGATATTTAGGATTACATTGAATGTGTGAAAATGGCTGCTTTACAAATAGTTAAGACCTAAAACCAGATCTAGTACTACTGCTGTGAAAACGTATTTGCTCCCTTAGAGATTCCTTTTGTTTGTCACACTTTGATATTCATGTTCCTGTAACAAAGTTTAGTATCAGACTAAGATCACCTGAATGAATACAAAAGCTAATTTAAAAAAGTTTTAAGCTATCCAAACCAACATGGCCCTGTGAATTATGAATTAACCTCCTAAATTTAACTGATTCCTCAATGTCTGTGATTAATTTGACCACAAACATCCAGGGCCTGAATTTTAGCAGACCTGTGGAGCCACCAACATAAAAGCTGACAGGCAATATAAAGTTTAAGATCTGGAAAAGCAGAGCTCTTCTTATCTAAGGAAGTTCAAGAACAGATTAGAAATAATACCAGAGATCTGGGAAAGAAGATGAAAGCCAGTTTTTAGGCTTCCCAGGAATGGCCACTAAAATGAAGTTACTCCAGGAGCACACTGACAACTCATTTAGGGGGTTTCAGAAATCTCACTGTATTGTAGCCCTGCAGGACTGGTTTACCTTGGTTAAGATGACCAACACAAGTCTCATCTTTTCCTGGAGGCTGTAAAAGCCACAAACCAAAAAAAATAAAAAATAAGACCTTTGTTGTACAATGTAAACACAGTAGAGGTGGTGTGATGATCCGGGGCTGCTTTACAGCTTTAGGACTTGGATGAGTTTCTGCTCCCGATGGAGTTCAGTTTGGTATTCTGTCAAAAACAAAAATAATAATAAAAACAAATAAATATATATATATATATATATATATATATATATATATATATATATATATATATATATATATATATATATATATATATATATATATAATCTCTTAAATGAGAATTTCTGGCTGTTGGTTTGTCATGTTAATCTCAGATTAATTTTGGGTCTGATAATCTAAGCACTTGTCCATGTCTGAGGGGTCATTAGAAGAAACAGGTTAGATGATGGTTTTGGAATAACCTGGTGTAAGAATTGGGATCATTGTGCGTCCATTTATGGTTTTGGTTGAATCAAAACATTATTGTAAGGTGGGGTGGGCTGTAGTTCTTTTGCTGCCACATAAAAAACTCATTGCAAGTCTTTTTATAGTTGGACAATAAAGGGATTTTCTATTCTAGATGGCATTTGTCGACGCTGGATCAATCACTTATTAGCTTTAGGAGGCTGTTTTTCCACATGGGCTCCGAGCTGGTTTTGATAGCTTTTTATTCCCTTTCCTAAATGAAATGAATCGAAAAAACCTTTTTAAATAATGATTGATCTTTTTCAGGAATTTAGAATTTATGTGAACCAAAATGATCAAAGCAAAGGAAATTCATAAGGAATCTTATTCTTTTTCACAGCTTTGTAAGTAGCAAGCACATCCTAAATATGGCTGCGATAACTCGGCAAGCTCTCTCACTCTATCCCCTTTTTCTTTTCGCTTCTTCATTTCTCTTTTCTCTCTTTTTCTTGGGCTAAACTCATAAAGGTTGGCTATAAGCTGTGGATCCTCTGTGTTCAGGTTGATTGGAGCCCAAGGTCATGATGAAACGTGTGCATGCACACTAGCATCACTGTGGAACACACAGGCTTAAATACATCATAAATATCAGTTTTCTTTGTAAAACCTCATCCATAAAACAAGATACCACCTTGATACTCAGCCCTGTGTTTGATTTATGAGGTTAATTGGTAACTTATGAGTGACATGCAGGCATTGCATACGTAAAAAAGATGAGATCAAGTGGCTTAATTAAGAAAAAAATGACCCCTCCCTGTTAAATGTAGTATATTATTTAATAATTTGGAGAGTCTGGTTGTGTACTGCATACATCTGATAGATGTTACTGTAAATATTAGGCCTTTAACGCACCTATTTTTAATTGGATGGTTATGTCTCCATTGCCTTTTTCAGATAGTGATGTTTAAATGGCTGCATATCAGTAAAAAAAAAAAAAAAGAAATCCCAGTGACAGTGACTTTCCCAGCAGCCTGACTGTAAATACTCTTTCTGTTTGTCATTGTTGCTGTCATTCACACCTTCTCTCTCCCTCCACGCCTTGTTCTCTCTGCAGCCTGCTGCAGCTGTGTACCTGTCTTAGATGTGTGACATCCTGCTTGTCTCTCCTGTTCCCTCCTGTTCGCTGCCTGTATGTTTTACTTTCGTCTTTCTCTCCCATGTGATAACCAGATGTGTGTGTTAACCTGTTGACTCCCTTTGTGTGCTAAACATTTTTTTTTTCTATGGAACTCTAATCTTCATATCCAAACCTGCAGATTATGTGTTTATTGTTTAGCTACGTCACAATGTTTCAGGTCTATAAAAGTTTATTCAATGTGTTTAAAATCTATCATAGAACTGCGGGTAAGTTTCAGGTATTCACCGTTGTAATAAGTTATAAACTTCCTAAAAAGCCCTGGAATATAGAGTCACTTTGGACATTTTGAATGGATATAATGAGTCTCCTGATAAATGGTTGGAAGAATTAACAGAAACAGTAAAACCTTCAGAAAATCCATCTATAGTTACTAGATGTTTTACTTTTAAAACAAATAAATGCTCATCTTTTATAAAACTTTATAGCTAATTTATTTGACCTTACGTTTCTAACCATCCTTAGTCCCACATTCTCTCCTCTGTTTTTATAAAGGATGTAGAACAGGGGGTAAAGGTCATTATGAGCTCTAGGAGAACTGATGGATTAGTTCTTGTTCTCAAAGTAACAAGAACAAAGTTTATTTGGCTCTGATTATTCATAGTTGAGGGAAAAATCAGTACTTTGGGATTAATGAAGAAGGAGGAGGAAGTGGACGAGAGCAAAATACTCCATAAGACGTGTCATAAAGCTATCATTTACACACCCAGAACAAAAATTGTGAGTGGAAAACAAAAAGGGAAGATCATTTTGTTATCTTTCTGTCTGAGCTGTGGGAGCAGGAACAGATTGCTCTCTCCTCATGGATTACCCAGCGGCCTTAAGGTGGCCTTTGAAGGACGTGGATTTTTATTTCCAATAAATCACTTTACGAGCCTCAGATCATTCTTCCTAAAAACCTAGTCATGGACAATACCCAGTACACTGGTACTCCCCGCCAGATTTTTATTCACGACTTCCTCATATTACAAATAGTTGACCAAGTTGTGCACTTTAACCGCAGTTAGGAGAGTCTTTAGGCAGGGAACGTGTGGCAACATAAATCCTTCTGCACTCAGCAGTGGTTTTAAATGCTCTGTCACATATTCTAGATGGTTATGCTGGTGAAGGTGCTCAGTCATCCAGGTCATAGTCATTCAAAAAAATTAAAAACAATCCACTGGACTTGGTTTCCAGGTTTGAAGATGTTTTGCTTTCCATCCAGGAAGCGTTTTCTATTCAAAATGACAGGAATGACGTTGAGCCCAACAAAGCCTTGTTTTTGTTTTGAAAGCGTGCAAATTGGAACTAAATAACCCCCACTCCAAATGGGTGGACCCCTTTTCTGTTCCAATTTCCATGTTTTCAAAACAAAAACAAGGCTTTTTGTACTGTATAAAACCTCGAACTTAACGCTAATCCTGACATTTTGAATTGGAAAAAGCTTCCTGGAGGGGAAGCAAAACATCTTCAAACTTGGAAACGAAGTCCAGTGGATTGTTTTTCTTTTTGTTTTGTTTTTTTTTTTTTTTGGAATTCTAGATGGTTTGTTCCTGGAAATGTCAATTTTGGTCTAATTGACCAAAGTTGAACTGCCTTAAAGGTTATTCTTCTACCATCACTCCCAAGAAACCAGTTGCCATGTAAAATGTTTATTGTTATGAAAGCAAACAATGGTAGGACGGTGGCAAAACACATGCGCCTCCTTGTCACCATATTTATTCCCCTGGGAAAGAGTAATTATAAATCACTAGAATCACTGATAAACTGTTTAAGTTTAATAAGCAAAGGATAAATATCTGCAAAAGATTTTTATTCAGAATAAGGTCATTAGGGTGACCATTAATTTTCCAATTATGCATTTAGGTAAATAAAATTTACCTAAAAATGTATTTTCCCACCACAGTTACTAAATGTACACCACTTTAATGTCCCCAGAGGTCCCAGTGTGGGATTATGATGCTGCACTAAAAGATGAATTTCAATCTTTTTACACATCTTTTCCCAGGAAAAACACTTTTTCGGTTTTGATTATTAAACGCATCACATGAAAGGATCAGTCTTAGCTTGCGGCCTTTTACTGTGGCAGATTTATGTTTTTAAACTATGGAAGCTCAGAGGTGCCAGATGCCTTCGCTGCACTCTAGTGTTGCTCTATTGCTGTCATGTTTATCTTACTAAGCCTTCACCGGCTGCTCAGTGGCGACGACTTCTCTGCTTTCACTGTCTCTGTCCTGTTTTCTTTCTTCTCCTGCTTCTTTTTTTCCAGAGACTGAAAACTGACTATGAAAAGCTGTGAAATAATAAGCAACAGCCAAACACTGCTTCCAAAGGCTCTCTGTTTTAAATTTCCTTTGCAACCTAAACCCGCTGACACTCCCTATTCCTGCTTCCACTACTACCAACACCACCACTATCTCCAGTCTTAATCCCACCCTCTTCAGCTTCTACAGCCTTCAAGCTGCTTCAGACTCCACATACCGGTGCTAAATCTAATCTAATCTTTAAATTAACCATGTTTACCAGAAATATATATTTTTTAGTCACTAATAGCAGCTGGTCTTTCTTTATCCCCCCCCACCCCCCACCCTGTTGTGTCTCACTACAGGAACTCAGCAACCGTCCCACATTCTACCGCAGCCCAGCGGGTCCCCCCGTCCCTCGCTCGCCCATATCTACCGTGCAACCATGCTACCCAGGGCGGGGGGATGTTGTCTCGTGCAGCACATGCTCGCAGCCTGGCGTGGGACAGCGAGCACTTCATGAGCCTGCTGCCGCGCCCCATTCACAGCCACACGCCGGCCCGCCTGTCCCTGCAGGAGACGCGCCTCGCCAAGTGACGTCCCCGCCTCCTACAGTCGACATGGCAGACTCCGAGGAGTCGCCGTGGAGACGTCGCAGCAGCTTCGAGCCCCTAGTTCCTGAAACTAATCCGGACCTTGATGATGCTGATCTGCCAGTGAGTCAGGTCTGACCCACTCTAAGCTGGACTAGAAGGCTTCCATCTGTTGAACAGGAAAACCTGAGAATCCAGGCTTTGGTTAACTAAAAAAAAAACTGTAATACAAACCCTTCATCCACATATGACCATGGAGCCGGCGAAGCTGCACTCCTCTGCCAAAAGCAACCCAGCGTTCACCTAAACCCCTGAACTCCAGAGGCTGTCAAATCTAAACTACATGTTTGACCTGCTCTGAACGAACTTCAGCATCAAGGCTTTATTTTAACACGTTTAGGCACAGAGATTTTTATAAATAAAATTGTGCCAACGAAATAAGGGAGCTTTTAAAATGCAAGCTTTTTCATTAGTGTTTGAAAAAAGAGTGAACTTTTTTGTTTGTTCGGTTTTTTTTAAGTTTGCTCCGGTTCATGTACACACTAATTTTACCAACACTGGATAAAACGGTAAGAAGTAAATGTTTGCAGCAAAAAGTACATATGCTTGAAAATCTGCCTCTGACCTCTTTGTTTTCAGGTATCTGTGTGGGATGGGCTTTAGCATAAAGTTATAACCACTCACATAAAGCTGCCCTCGCTTGTTTATTCCACCTCCTGTTGGTATTAATGAAGAACAAAACCATAGGCTGAATCGGCTTCATTTTTAGACTGGATTTGCGTGCTTTGCGGCATTTAGACGTAAAGGATAAAGTGATTAACTTGTATGTTTGCCGACCAAACGGCAGAAAGTCACTCATCAAATCATCATCATCACAGCGAAACACTGAGGGTATTCACTTGCTTCATTTGCATGCTAATGTTTTAAAGATTCTTCAGGTGATCTTGTTTCTTTTCCTTTTTGGTTATCTAAAGATTTTTCTGTTGCTGTGAGTTTGCAGGTTTATGTTTTTATATGCTTTTAGATCAGATTTTCTTTTTTTTTTTTACTGTGTCTGTACCTCCAGTGTAATTCTAAGCAGCTACCTGACGGTGTTATTAAAAAGAAACAACTCACTGTTATCCTACTAGATGATGCACACTAATCCTTCTTTTTCTTTTAAGTGCCTGTCTTACTTCAGTCTAGTAGTCCCGAGCTATTTCACTCCTATTTCAGTCTGGTGTTTGAATTGTTTCTATTTATTAAGTGGATGACTTGAAAGAAATAAACACTGCAAATGTGCTGCGTGGTCTAAGTTTTCCTTGTCACTTTTAGAAAAATACAATCACTATATACGAATATCACTCTTTGCTAGACTTGCTCCATACTGCCCTCTTGTGGCAAAAATAAGGTTTACATATCTGTATTCATTTAATGTTTTAGATCACTATACCTGTAGGGAAAGTGGTTGAGATTTTAAATTGGCACATTTATAACCTGAGATAAATTAAGGTGAAAATGGCTTAAGATATACATGCAATTAGATTCACCTTTCTCTGATTACAAACTCAACCACTCCAAGATGTCACTGAACCTTAAGATAGATTTCTACTTCATTAAAAATCCTTTTTTTTTTCTTTATTCAAAGCTGTTTCTAACCCTTATAGATAATCTTGGTAGAAAAAAAAAACTTCTGAGACAACCATTAATATTGCCAGGCATATCTGTTGGCACCCTCCAGTTAAGATGTATAAAAAGTGTTGAGATCAAAGTATTTGGGAAAATGCAAACCTTTACCTCAGTGCAATCCCTGCTGGCAATAAATGCTGCAACCCTGTTTTTACAGCACTCTCTTTAATAGTTGGAGTAAATAGAGAGACAGATCTTTGAGTATAATCTTCTCAAACTCTAGGAAAGTTTTCCCCTCTTGCCAACCAACAGGTTCGTTCAGGAATTAGGTCTGTGTAATGTTTCATCAAAGAAGATTAAGTTCTGTATGCTGGATCATTTCTTGGTTGATTTTGCAATAGTTTTTTATCCTTTTAGCAAAGACCCATTTTAGTTTCTTTTGGTTTGTTCATTAAATAGCTCTCTGTATCTTAATCTATGATGCTTTTCCCTCTAACATGGCTCCACAGGTCTTTGGAAATAAAGCAGGCCCACAGTATGACAAATCCTCTGCCATACTTAACAGTGAGCATGAGGTCATTTTCCACATATTCATCCTTTTATTGTACAGCGCTTTGAGCTGAGTACCCTGTTCCAGTTAGGCAAAAAACGCCACGTTTATATTAATGATGGTAGGAAGTGGAAAGGCTTTTTATTTTTGGCATCAAATGGAAATGTATCGGCCATCGATGTTTGCTGCTGGGTTTTTTTTAACCATCGTGCTAATCACTGTGCATTATGGGTAGATAAATATGGGCCCTAGTCTAGTCTTGTGGCCAGTGACTAAAAGAAATGGGTCTCTCTGTCACGTCATGTTTATATCCCGGGGTAACAAAGTCATGACGTCTCATTTGGATGTTCTTAGACATCCTGAGCACTAAAAGAGGAAAACTCGTCTTCATGAGACCTAAAATGGAAATTCAGACGCACGTCTCGTGAATATTTTCAGCAGTGTTGTTCTCAGTCTATTATCATCGGTTTTGAGACTTAAATGTGGTTTTGGGCATTGAACTACAGCCCCACTGTTCCTTTTAGACCTCGGTTCAGAGCTGAGACAGCGGCCTGTCGAGGAGAGATTACACAGACCTCAGCCGATTCCATCCTTGGCTGTGCTCACTGCCCCTGGTTGGAGAATGGGTGTTCCTTATAGATGAGGTTGTTTTCATCTGAAGATTTTCCCACCATTTGTCGGCCATGCATTTACACTGAAGAGGGTTCTGCTTCATAATCAAAGGACTCTATAAAGTTTCTGCCAGATACATTAATTTTGTTTACAATGAGTGGTTTCATGCATTAAAATTATAGCATTCACTTTTTAAATTTAGGTTTCCCTGTTTCCTTTGCAGCCCTGTTCCCTTTCTAATTGCCCTCTTCCTACTTGCATTCACCTAAACTCTCTGCAGGGGGTACCAACCCTCAGTCCCCTTTATTGCCAGACAGCCTTCCACAAACAAACTCCCCCTCTGTTTAAACCCACTCGGGGACCATTCAATGAATCCTTCTCCTCACAATCAATAATGCTGTATCGAGGCGTTTTATGATGCTGATTTACTGCAGTGCCGTTTATGGGGATCTTACAGTTGGCAACAGACTTTTAAATCCAACAGAGCTCTGTTGTTTAAAAAGGGAAAGATAAATAAAGGGATTAAATGGCAAAACACACCACATCGTGTCACAGAGCTTTAGTGGCACTTAGTAACTTGGTCATATAAAAGAACAGTTCAAAGCTCTTATAAGGACTTTGTAGATTAAGTTAGATATATTAACCTTCACAAGCCAAACAATCTTCCTGATGTTTCCCCTCCTGATAGCTTGGTTTAGCCATAAGATTCCATGTGTGACTAATTAATGAGGGAGTGGTAAAATAAAAAAAAATAAATAGTGAATACAGCCCTGCGGATTGCGTGAGGAGCAAATAACACACAGGCTTTTGGTTTTATTTTCAATTTATTCAAAAGTAGGGTACTAGAATCTAGTAAACATGTGTGTGTCTTATAAAGTGGTTCCACATAGTATGGCAGTTTCCATACTTTCTCTTGCAGAGAGTTTGGAAACGTTTCTGCAAGAGAGAGAAAGATTAATACTTTTGCACAGAAACAGCAGTGCTTCATTTAAGCATTAATTCATGGCATATATTTCCCCCAAGACTTAACTTTTATATGTTTAAGGTATTTTTAATATTCTCAAGAAGCAATTTGTATTGTAACCAGTTGAGAAAAAAAAAAACTGAAGAAACATTAATCAACAATAACACAATAAAGCATCATATCGATGACATAAAAACATATATTAATCATTTTTCTTGCATACATTGTCTGTAGCAACAAATAATTTTCTTAATTAATCATGCATGTTTATATTGTTTTGTTTGTTTTTGCTGTTTTATATTTTCCACATCATGTGACTGTATAATCTATTACTTATCACCGATCTCTGAAATGTGACGGTGAAATAAAACTCATCAGCATGAAAACTCAATTTCCAAGTTTGTAATTAATGAAATACTTGTATTCTTTTCTATTCATTTTTTTGCTCTCTAAATATTTTTTTTTTTCATTCGTAGCCCATCCCGTGCAGGAGCTGATCTATAATTGTCACCTGCTGTAAGGCCTTGCTCCCTCACATTTATATCATTAAAGTAATCATTTTAATTATGAATTCTTTGACCACAGCCCTTTACAGCCTACATTAAACTCTAATTTTAACAAAAAACTCTGTAACACATTGCTGTAATATACATTTTATCTTAAATGTAATGTAAAAGTAATAACCTGGTTGCCATGAGAACAAGATTGCATAATTGAAAGGTTTGTGCATCCTGTGATAGGGAATTTCTGGTTTCATATAGTTATAGACTTAATGCCATAATAAGATGACTAATTTTTGCAGATCGTAATAAAAAGGGAATTTAAAAGTCAAGATATTTCTAATTTTTTGGCAAAAAAGAGAGGGATGAGAAATACCAAATTACAGATTTGAGGAAGGAAGAATGATCCGCAGGTGAAGATATAAGAAAAGATTAGGAACATAATGTTAGAAAGAAGAACATGATGAGAGGAATAAGGAAATCCAGCCTATCCAACTGTAGCAACTGGTATTTATTTATTAGATATTGATTTAGTATTGATTTATAATCATTATCAGAGGTTTTGCTGACCGGCACAACCTTTTCCGCCCTGAAAGTGAAGGTTGAAACCAGTCCTTTATGATAATTGAAATACTTTCTCTGAATTGGGTTTCTTTGTTAAGTTCTTTATGGATTTTGTGACACATTTGCTTGTAGTCTATGCCTGTCTTTTGTTATAAGTAGAGAAAATGATGGATTGGTAGATCGGCTGCTGCTTTAATGCAGATGCTGCACTGATATGTCGTGGTATGAGTGGCTGATCTCTCCCATAGAGAGAGGACGAGGAGCTCGGTCACTTGGGAGATGCTTAAAGCAGAGCCCCTTCTCCTCCACATCGAGAGGAGTCACCCAGGTTGCCCGGACATCTTTTTTGGATGCCCCCTTGATGCCTCCCTCTGGAGGTGTTCCAGCCATCTCCCACTGGGAGGGACCCAGGAGGGACTATGTATCTGAGCTGGTCTCTGAGCACTTTTAAAGTTTTTTGGGATGTTTAGTTGATTTTATTTACATATTCTGAGATTTCTAACATAATTCAATGAAGCCAGCAATGGCTTCCAGCTTAGACATTTTGCGTCTAATTTGCCCCCAGATGTGACATTTTTTAGATCCACCACCTACTGGCCTCCCTAAATCACATCTCTTAGAGCAGTATGGCAGTCCCCCAGGGCGCCATACAGCAACGGGTTGACTGAAGACAGGGTTACGTGTGACTTACATATATTCCATGAGGAAATCAGACACACTGAACACAGCATTTGCAGCTTTTAAACTGCTGCAGCATTTCCACCCTGAATAAATATTCTGGCAAACTCTGGCTGACTGCCAGCTTGCAGCACCACACAGAATGGAGCAGTAGAAAAACAAAGCTGTTTCCAACATTCTTAAAAAACCTTTTTGTGTTATCCTAGTGTCACGATAATTTATTTACTGTTTTTCGCAATCTGTTGATCATGGTGATATTATTAACATGTGTAGACCCGTACCCAAGATTTTTATATATGTTTCAGCATGCAGCTGTGCATGCAGTTATTAATTTTCCTAGGTGCACGGTGCAGAAAATCAGATGCGCAGACGCTGCGTGGAGGTGCGTGCACACGTTTCAAGCATGAATCAGGCTTCAGGGCCCTTTTCCACAGCTGGTCCAGTCTAGGGAACTATAGAAGGGATTAAATTAATTCCTTTAGATGGTGCAGTTTTCTTCACAATGACATTTTAATTGTTTTACCTGATGTATGAACAAATTTGTGTGCCTGCAGATCGTTACAATCCCACTAATCCCCCAAATATCTTTTTTTGGCTTCAAATGTATGCACACAGTTTGTTTTTCCCCCTGTTCTACTCTTCTTCTTCTCCAATGTGCTGCTATTACCTCACATTCTGTCTTCCTGTTTTGGGTCTAGTATGGGCGTCATTCACACTACAGAATCTGCATAAACCGGGCCAAGATCAGCACTTGTAACCTCCTTGAGGTTCCTAGATTGGGTTTATATTAGCATGATCTGTTCCAGAAACTGAACTCATCCAGAATAAAAAGTATTGCAAAGGTTAGGTGTGAAAGCAACTTGAAGCTCTTAGTGTCTAAAGAAGGTTTCAGACACTTAGATACTGTCTGAAAGGGTTCCCTCCCACTGTATAAACACCTAGAAAATATGATCTAAAGACTGCAGCTGTATTTTGCTTTACTAGTAATAATCTAAACTGGGTTTAATAATCCCTCCTTCAATGTGGACTGGCTAACCACAGATGGGTTATTCAGCATCACTAAACAGGGATTTCTTTTAAGGAGATTGAAATTAATGAGACGTCTATTCTATATATTAAAAATACTTAACGGCACATGTTCAGTTATCATATTTGCAGTGTGTACAACTTACATTGTTTAAAAATTTTTCTCAATATTATAAAAACACATGAAAGTGTTCACAGCCTTTTACTTTACCACTTACTTTACTATTTTGTTGCATCCCAGACAAATTTACTATTGATATCCATTTTTTTCTTTATTATTGTAATCATTTGTAATAGTATAGCTGTAAAACAGAGTATTTTCACCTCAAAGATATACACATATACATTCATACAGTCTTAATCACTTAAATAACATGCTGATGTTATTTTTGCGCATATCTGCCGTTGCTTTTTTCAAATATCCATTACTGTAAAAATGTCAACAGCTGTTTATAGATTTGTTATTCTCCAGACGCACAGTATTTATATTGTAAAAACACTTTACAGTACAGTATTTAATTTGTTTATTTCTTAACTCTGTCATTTATTCTGGTGTTTTTATACACTTTTTAAGCTCAAGTTTTGTGTGACAACTTTAGCTATAATCTTTTGCTGATGTAACACTTTAATTTCCCCACTGAGGGACAAACAGAGATTTCCTATTCTATTCTATTCTATTCTATTCTATTCTATTCTATTCTATTCTATTCTATTCTATTCTATTCTAGTTATATTCTACATAAAACATTTTTATTTTCAGTATGGTATTGGTTATTTAGCCAAAAGCTAAATAATCTAGGGTAAAGTGTCAGATTGATATAAAATGTAAGGTGATCAAAAATAGGCCTACTTCCAGTTGTGCCCCAATATTTCTGTTGGTTTGGATCAGATGAGATTAGACAATTTGTTTTTCTTAATCTTGCTCTCAGACTGGATTATTTGGATAAGATATTTCACTGCCTGCATCTCCTTCTGCATTTCTCCCCCCATGTTCTATTTTTCAGGAACTTTCAAACTCTTCATAACCACTTTTTCCCTTTCAGTGCGTCCCGTGAACGCACCACTCCCCATGCATTTTCCCCACTGAGTGGAAAGTTGCGTTTGTGATGCGGTGCCAGTAAAAACGTGCGCAGAGATTGGTTGCGCCGAGGTTCTGATAAATGCCTCTCCAGCTACAATGACTCCCCCCTCAGCAAAGAGCTCTCCCATCCCATAGCCCAACAAACCGGGGTCGAACTTTTCTTCTTCTTTTTTTTATTCAAACTTTGTTTTTTTACTTTTTAAAATCATCTTGTAGTTGTTTGGACAATGTTTTGGTTCTTGTTGTTGTGCGTGGCCGCAACGTCCGTGCAGGCAGATGCGCAGAGCTCCAGTCGTTTCGTGGTCGGATGCCCCTCTGTGTGCGTCAAATCCATGTGTCCCCGTCTGCCGGCCGACTGTCCGGCGGGACAAGCCCTGGATGTCTGCCGCTGCTGCACGGTGTGCGCGTCCGGAGAGGGAGAAGCCTGCGGCGGCGGGGGCAAGCTGGGCGATCCGGTGTGCGGAGACGGGCTGGAGTGCTCCATCTCCAGCGGGGTGGCGTACAGCGTCACGGTGAGGAGGAGAAGCAAAGGCGGGATCTGCGTTTGCAAGACCACGGACCCGGTGTGCGGGAGCGACGGGGTGTCTTACCGCAGTATCTGCGAGCTGAAGAGGGTGAGCCGCAGGGCGCAGAAGCTGCAGCAGCCACCTGTCCTCTTCATTCAGCGGGGAGCCTGCGGGAAAGGTGAGCTTTAGGTGGCTTCCATTAGGAAAGTATGTTTGCATAGGGACCATAGGGACATGTCCCTACCAATAATTCTATCTAAATAACATCTTTATAATAAACAATAAAGTGTTTTTGCGGCAGTTGCTTCTTTTCTCACAACTTGTATATTAAACTTAATAATTTAAATGCTCAGTGTCAGTTCCTCTTATAGTTCTATGCCTATGTAAATACAATAAATCTATTTTCAGTCCCTTGAATATGTTATTTTGCTTTGTTTTACAATACAGAGAATAGCATATCAGATAAAAAAAAAATAAGAATGGGTTTTACCTCTGTTTACCTCTGCACAATTCTCTTTCTTCGAAAGAAAACACCGGATAAATACATAAACAACAGACATATTTAGACTATATTTGGTTAAAAAGGCACATATTTACCTTCCGTCTTAGTCACTGGTAATTTCAAATGTAACCCTTGTCAAAGTGTTAAGTTGTCCCAATTTTGCATCGTTCCAATGCTTTAAACATTCATAAACAGCATATTTTGTGTGTAGTGCTTATAAAATTTGTATATATGTAACAAAAAATGCTGTTTTCTCTTTAAACGAAATGTGCCCTGATGCTCACGTCATGCATAAAAAAAATAGGAGCGTGCATAATGAGTTGGACCAATGACATCTGACCAATTCAACTTAAGACCTATAGTGTCCCTACCAAAGACCCTTGAGTTTAGGGGATGAAAAAGTTGGAGGGTTATTACTGTAGCACTTGCAATAAATATCAGAAGTTATTTTCCGCCATTTGTGTTATGGCTTATACAGAATTAAAACCCAAAATCTGTTTTCAAAACATCATTTTTTAGCATAACTGAATGTCACAGCTGTTTTGTTTGTATCCACGCAATCCTGAGGAAGACTGCTGACCGGATAGTTATAAACACCCTTTCCAAGACCATTGAAGTTCACTGTTCCAGCTTATTACCAGAAAGTTAAGTATAAGGAAAACATGGTAGAATATGTGGAGAAATAACTTGGTCTACAAGTGATAAATAAAAGAATGAACATTCAACGAAATTTGAATGTTAGGTACCTCCCAGACTGAAGTGCATCCAAGGCTTTTTGGTGAGTTGTATTCAACCTCATATTCCATGATGGCACCTTTGGTTTGAGGTCAGCTTGTTTATGACACAAAGCAATGCTTTTTTAAATGAGCCCAAGCAGCTTTATGTTCAGGGTACAATTTCCACAGTCAGTGATGGTTTGGGGAGCCCGTGCCATCCATTGGTCATGGGTCACTATGATGTCAGCACTGTCATCCACTAATTAACTCCAGGACTGTCACAGTCTTGGTTTTCCATTTGTTGTCCTCTGCTGCCCTTTCCCTTGCTCTGTTTTCTCTTCTGCCCTCACCTGTTTTCAATCCCCTCGTTAGCCCTCTCTTTGTCTCTGTCCCCTTTAAAAGCCTCCCTCTTCAGTTCCTGTTTGCTGGATCCTCGTCTAACGTCTGTCTGCGTACCTCGTCTCTCCCTGGCTCCTAGAATTTGGTTTTCCCCTGATGTCTCCTTGGTTCTGGTTCGTCTGTTATTTCTGTTGGATTTTTGATTCCTGCCTCAGTTCCTGTAAACCTCATTAAACCCACCTAAATTCACCTCTGCCTACTTGCCTCTGCATTTGGGTCCTCCAAACCAACACCAAATCCTGACAAGGACACTTCATGCCTTCCTCTGCAAATGAGCCTTATGGGATTATACAATTAACTAGCTTCAAGACTTACAGCCAAAAGTACCAATACCTGCTGTGATGACCATGGTATAGACCCCTCCAGGGTCTTTTGTTGCAAATATGATGCAAACTGTTGATATTACTATTACACAGACAATGTATATATTAGGGCTGAAACAATTAATCAGATTCATCATGATTAATTGATAATTGAAATAATCATCAACTAATTTAGTAATTGATTAATTATTTGTTAACTTGAGCAAAGATACTCTAAAACAAACTTTACCTGACAGAGCCCCCCAACTTGAGCAGCAATTATACCAAAGTTGTAAAAAAAAATGTTAACATTTTGCATTCAAGATAAACATTTTTTTTCATCTGTCAATATGCTCCACCTAGAACTCCTTAAGTGGATTTTTTTTTTTGTTCTACCTGGTTTAATTGAATAAAAAGTGGTCTTTAAGGAACCTTTTGCTATCCCATTATTAATCAGAAAAAAATAATCTACAGATGAATCAATTTTGCAAATTAATCATTAGTTACAGCCCTAGTGTATTTTCACCCAATCTCAGTATTTACACATTCAGTTGGACTGAACAAGCACTTGTTCCTGGTACAACTGGTCCATCACAGTCTCATTGAACATTAGAACTGTTGTCACAATTTTTTTTACATCAATAGAAATGTACAGATCTCAATTTACTAACTACTTAAAGGCAAAAATCACATTTATATAAATCCAGCCATCAAGGGGTTAACATGCTTCACAGCTCAGCAAACTCACTTGACCTAAATCTAATAGAATTTAGGGAGTAGTGCCAAGAGAAAGATGAGAGACAATATATCCCCAGCAGATGAGTTGGAGGGTGCTAGTAAAGTAACCTAGGCTTCAGAACACCTCAGCAGAACCAAAAGACGCCTTTTCCATGTCATTTATACAAGAAAAAAAAGCCTTAGCAAATATTCTGTACATGGAAGACACTCAAAGACACTATATTAACACAACTACTCTAGTTTATTGATATTCTTATGCTGTTTTTATGTTGAAAAAAGCCTTGAAACATTTAGTATAGCTAAAGCTAATATAATTCTTGCTTTCCTACCAGCTCTTTGGCCTGACCCCATCAGCTCTCACTGGGCTGATCCAACCTTCTGAATGCTCTGTAGTTTACACAGATGTTGTAGCTCAGAGTAGCACACAATATTCTTGTGTCTTTGACAACAAGAGCCGCTATTCAACTGGGTTTCCTTTTCCTTCCCAACAGAGTGAGCCTCAAACTGAGGATTGTTTTCTCTTTCGCCTGACTGGATGAAGGCATGAACTGCCCCACTTATGTAAAGGTTGATTGGAGCTTTGGGATGGAAACCCGGTCAATGCAAATCAGCTTGATTTCTTGTTGCCAATGGTTTAGGGCAGTGTTATTTAGTTGATATGAAAGGAATGTTTAAAGGTGGATAAAAATAACATCAGAACCAGAACAGCAGCCAGAGCTCAAACCGCTACCAAAGAGATAATTCCCCCAGATAACCTGAATAACTTCTAGGCAGAAGTCAAGCTCTTATGCATGAGATAGTGTACTATGGGTGAGATAAGTGGCAAATAATAAAAACAACCTAAAAGGGCACTTAGGAAGCTTTACCTCCTTCAACGTGTTGTAAATGCATCCATACAGGCATGTAATCCTTTATTAAATGGTCTGGATGTGACGCAAAGCTTTAACAACTTTTCTGTGGGTAGAACAGGGAAGACTGTGACCTGTAATATTAAATCAGAGAGCAGAAAACATCTGGATGTGCCTTAAAAGCTTTTGCCTCACTGATTGCCATATAAATTCCTTGATTTATTTTATAAAACAACCATGTATACTAATGAGACACATTAACATCATGAACCGTTCTAAGCCAGGCCTTATGTCAGGCAATGCACTTTTTGTTTAAAAACAGCTGCTATGCTGGTCATGTTTTCCTTCGGTGCTATTGCATGCAAACAGGTGTGTAGTTAAGCATGGGATGACACAGACATCCACAGACTAGTTTAAAGAGGCATTATGGAGTTTTCCAAAGATACTGCAGCACTCTGCAGGTTCTGCTCTTTTAGGTAGCCCACATTCATAAGTTTTTTTTTTGTTTTGTTAGTTTTTTCACCTTACAAGGAGTTGCCATTGCTCTCTGAGTTGAGCTGGATGCTGGTCACTTCTGGATATCCACAAAATCCCTCTTGAATACAACCAGTACTCGAGTTGAGGAGAGATGACACGCCCCAAATTTAAACAATTCTTAAAAATCATCCCCCTTCTTAAATGATCACACCCCCCATACCATCCCTGTGACATTTTATTACTGAATATGTAAAATGTCGACTATAAACAGTAATGGCCATATATGCCCTTTCAATATTGGCAGGCTGTGTGCTTATGAGTACAGTAGCCTGAGCAAAATACATAAAATCAAAGAAGTGGTCTACCATGACTATGAAGCTGATCCCAGTGGGAAATTTGTCCTCTGCATTTGTCCCTAACTATGTAGGGGCAGTAATAGCACTGTAGTTCTACTGTAAGGTGCTTTGGTCAAAGTCAATGACATGGCATACCTGACATGTAACAACCATACTATGCATATTAATTTAGGTTAATAGGTTAATAGGCCATATTAATTAGGCTATGTACGGTTCCTAAAAAAAATAAAGAATTCAACTATCCCCCTTCTTCTTTTTTTACAACTAGACCACTGAATATAGGCTTTGATTGTTGGTTGGACCCACTCAACAAAGACATGTTTGAGACGCGGGAACTTCTGACCCAAACTTAATTCAGGAAAAATGGGCTAGATGGATTGGCGTTGAACTACTGAGGTGTCAGTCTGCTCATCAAACAATTTTTGAGTCATAAAGGGTTAAATAAAAGGCTATTTAAAAGATTGTTCAGTAATGACGTACATGTCTCTTTAAGTGGGCTAAATGGTCAATCCAGATCCTCACTAAAACTTAATGGGTACTAAGTTGGGCCAAGACTCACCAATGGCATAAACTTGAGAGCAATCGCTCTAGGACCTTTTCTGTAATTTTGCTAAACAACAAACCAATGCTACCTTAAACATGACCTCCTTGGCAGCAGTAATTATACTGACGTATTTAGTATAAATCTTATTGGTCTGTGCTTTGTCAAAGCATTTCACTCTAATCGGAGCAGTTTTATAATAAACTGACATCATTCTCTTGGAGCAATGTGGCCCAGCTGAGAAGAAAAAACATTCTGTACAGTTTAACAAGTGGGCCATTCATCATCATCAGTGTGGTATGTGTCTATATTTTTAAGTTATGATTGAAAGACTCAGGAGGGAGGAGTGATCGCACACATTCAAGGCTGCAGGTTTACAAGATACTGTACTATGCCTTTGGTTCTGGTGTGTATTTATCCTGCATACTGCTTTTGGAAGTGGGCACTTAAAGAACATATGCATGAAAAGCTTCAGCACCTGCTCCGTCAAAGGCCTTTCCTCAGGGCTTTTGGAAACTTTTGCCCCCCCACCCGCAACCCCCAAACTTCTGACTGCTTCCTTCTCGTCTTTTTGCTCTCTCTGTCTCTCCCTCCCAGTCTGTGTTTCTTTTGTCACTCGTAAATCACACTCAAGGGTCTCGTGAAGGAATTTCTGGAACTGACTCAAAGCCACAATTCCTCCTCTGTCGAGGACGGTTTCAAACAGGCAAGAGGAAAACGGCAAATTAGCAGCCCACACTTTTAAGGAAAGGGTTTTCTGAAAATTAGGAGGTGCAGCTTAAGGGCAGACTGCATTGCCACAATCACTGTAAGTTTTGGTAGAAACTTAAAGGATTACTGTAAGTCATTTTCAGACTGCTAACCATGTCTGAAACAGACATGAGACTGAGTGCTACTAGTTCCAACTCGGGAAATTGTCCTTTTCTGCAGCAAAGCAAGTTGTAATTCAAGTATTATTGTCCAAACTTTACAACTCTCTCTCTCTTAAACACTCAGATTCTTCCTAATATTTGCTGTTATGCTGATCAATGTGCAATAGTATGCAAACCGGTGTGTAATTAAAGGTATAGTGGAGGGTTTTTCTGCAAATTTTTGAAAAAACCCGTCTTCTCCAATTTAAAAAAATGCACTTGCACAACCCTGTACCAGCTCCCAAGAGGGAACGCCTATTATATGTGTGCAAGAGCATGCACTAGCCCATTTCTAGAATTAGTTGTGTTTAAAACTGCAGACTAAATTTGTGAAAGTTGACAATAAAAACAACGTAATCCCTCGCCTAGGAGGCTGAACTATCCCCTGCAAACCTGGCCCCACATTAAGAGAGCACACGCAAGTACAGTACAATTACATCTCATTTTGAGTCGAGACAGTAATGATCTTGGTTAAACAAGCAGTTTCCTTTGGCATTGAAAACTAGGTCACAATATGGTCTCAACCCTTTTAGGGTTCATTAGTTAGACATTATCCAGTTTTTCAGAAAAAGTGTGCCTTCTGAGGCCTGTGAGGCTTTGTCAGTGGTGATGGATATCAGGGAGACAGGTCTAGAAGAATTTAATACCTGGAGCATCTAGATTACCATGAGTCTTTAGGATTATCTCTGAAATGCATGTCAAGGCTTGAGCAGTAGCACAGCAATTGGAAATATGTGTATAATTGTATGAGCATTCATATTTTCATTGCAGTTCTTTTATAAAGCTAATACAAACTTTTCAAATAGGCAAAAACTAAATGAAGAGGAGCAACAAAACAGTGTATAGGTGATGATGGCTTCTACTATTCATACGTTCTTTTCCAGCTGTTGCAGAGCGCACTCAGTGACTCTGGCTGGTGAGATTTGCTGAATGAGCACATTTTTCCTGTGCTTGTCTCAGCTGTGCTCAGTATTAAAGCATTATTTTCATGCATGTGTCTGATTTTTGTCGGTATCATTCCACCAGGCTGTTTTTCCTCCTGGTTTTATCTTCTCATCATTTTCTTACTTGCTCTCCATGTCTGCTACTCTCTTGCTATTTCTTAGATTTTTGATTACCTGAAAATTAACTTCATATAGATGTATAATATTTTTAAGTGTTATAACCCATTAGCTTTGTTTAACATTTTATTTAATGTTATCTGTTCAGGTTGTACAGTTACTTGGACTGTGAAAACAGTAGTACGTTTTTTCTAAAGTTCAAGTCATTATTGATGCCCTTTTCTCTTTGAAGAAAGCATTTCAAACTAAATGCAATGTATTAACTTGAAGAAATAATGTCAATTGTGTCATTCCAGCACAGTTGTAGAGGTTGAATATTTAGGCTTGTTCTGCAGTAGTAAGTCCTAAAAAGGTGGCAGTCGTTCAATCACTTTTCATGAAAGTTTGAAAACTGCCCTAAAGGCTCAACGATGTGCAAGAGCCTTGGGTTGTCTTGCAGGTCTATACCTTCTGTACACACCGTACGTGAGCCCATAGAAGCACTGTACACGTTTTTTAGTTGATGTAGACGAAGATGCAGTATACACAAAAACAAAAGGAGGCTGTCATAAGTGAATTAAGTGAATATTAAGTGAATTAACCCTTAATTTGAGTGGGCAAATAAGATGATTTGCCAATGCAATGAGTATATTTACTCTTAAATAAGATAATTTGATAAAAGGTACTGCAAATAAGACAATGTAATTGTTTTTCTGTTTTTAAATGTAAATTGTCTTGTTCCATTAGCAAAGTGTCTCACTTACCTTCTCATTTCAAGAACACACTTATTTGCACTTATTTTAAGAAAAAATGACTTATTTAGATCAAAATTTTTGCAGTGTATTCAAGAATGTAGTATTATTGAAGACTAACAGGTGTGTTTATGGCAGCTAAGATGGAAGTTTACTTGTTGCACGCAGAAAGACGAGGACAGCCTGTGAAGGCTGCATGGATCCTCTTTAAATAATATTTTTAAAAAGTTGTTTTTCTAAATAAAAGCAGGAAACGTTAAATGCTGTGAGTAATTTAGACTTTTTATGCTATAGGTGACAGAAACCTAAATCCTTGTTTGTTCCCATTAGCTTGGCCTTTTTGTGTATGTTAAATCCAGTTGCAGAATTAACAGGAAGAGCACAGCAGTTAACAAAACTTCTGGACCATTTGATGTCATCATTTAGGGAGGGCCACTTTGTGTCCCGCATTTGGAATGTGGTTCGTGCCGAGTTACAGAAAATCAGAGATAGCACCTTACCTTTACACAAAAAAACAAGTTTGCATTTAAAGCTCATACTTTCAAGCAGAAATTAGTCCTAAAACACTGGCCTTAACAGGTTAAAATTTTGTTTTCAGCACCTCAGCCCAAGTTCTGATGTTTACACTCTATACAGTGTTCATCCACCAGCTTTTGACAGCTTTAACAGTAAACCCCTCACCATATCTTGCGGTTGGCATGGCACCCAGTCCTTGCTCTTTTTCTCTGTTAATCTGGTGGTGAAAAACTTTGAAGCTCCATCTTATAAAGTTTATAATACAACTCCAATGAGCAGCTACTCTCATTTCTTTAAAGCTCTTTCTTCATTGCTAAATACTATTCTAAAGCTGCCTCGTCGACAATTTGAAAAATTATATTTCACATTTGAATTGGGACCTGAAAACCTCATAACTTTTATTTTCCTAGGAACCATAAAAGTACTTTGAAGGTTTCTGTGCTTCTTGCCAGCCATGGGCCCTTTTCCGTTAACAGTGCATTGCATATACATCTTTTATGCAAAGAGTCTGATCATAACTTGTTTTTTGTCTTTTCTTTGCAAGAGTGTGCACCGTTTGTTTCAGCTGCTGGGTGAGATCATCAGAGGAGTGGCATCATATGCATAGAACACCTGTGATGCCAATAACTACAAGAAAATAGGCTTCTTAGAGTTTTGCCAGCTAAATGTGAGCATGATGAGGTTGCAGTGTTGGCGTTAGACCAGGTTGGCCAGACATCTGTCTAATTCTCAAATGACAAGAGTCCAACACATCATGGGTAGCTGGCTCCACTACTGCTAGGCTCTTCTTCACAGCACGCGGGAACACGATCTAGTCCCAGCACTTGTTGACACGCTGAGGAGGTGGTTCAGTAGTTTAGTCATTCACATATTTAAAACATGAAGGGCAAATTCCTTTGAAGACCGGAGCTGGCAACATTTGCTTTATGTGCTCGTAGTCTAATGATAGTCAGCCTTGGTCCAGCAGTTCAATTAGATACTTTACCTTTCAATAAAGCTGTTGTCAATCTATTATCCATTAAGTTTTCTGTTTGTGCTCAGTTTGCATGAAACAGTTTCTCTTAGCTTTCCATTTCCCACAACTTTAAGTCATCAGTTTACCCTGGTTCTCATGCTCATTTTGCTGTATTTTTCATTTTCTAATGAATTTTCTTACACATGTTGCTGCATTTTGGCTGAGTGCACCGTTTGCATCTGCAGGTCAGCTGTTGCCTTTTCATCTGGCTTCAGGATGCCTTGTTTGTTCATATGTGCTGCCTGCCGTCAAAACTCCTGTTCTTTACTTTAACTGGTGATTTTTTCAAATTGACCTGGAAGGTGAGAATGAATGCCTGTCTCATTCTATGTTTACTCAGCGTGTAACCTGCCTTTCTTCTGTGACTGCCAGCTGGGAAGGGCCTAAGCCCCCCTGCAACGTGCTGCAGAAATAATTGAACTAATTATGTTTTCCACTTAGGTCAAAGAAATCTCTGAAAGTTGTCATGATGTAATTTTTTTTGACTGCTGCACCATTACCTAGATACAAATAGGCATGTCGAACAGTGCAGGTGGAACTAATTAGGAAGAGGCAGGAAGTGATTCTTTTTTTTTTCAAAACAAAAGCAAAAATGATGTCATTAAACCAAAAACAAGTAAAAGGTTCAGATTAAGCTACAGGAAATTGTATAAACGTGCAGTTTTGCTTGAAAATGGCTTTGATTGGTTGCATAATTGAAAAAAGATGAAGGAAATGATTTAGATGAGTTTGTTTTTTAATGTAAAAGAAAAAGCTTCCTCTGTGTTTAAGTGCCAGTAAAACACTGGGTGAGATGTATGGGAAAACAAGCTGAGACCTTGAACTGGGACCTTTTGTGGTTGTTGTATGCTGCTCTGGGAGACCTAATGGATACACCAAGCTGTGAGGATAGTGAGCTCTCTGTGCACTAAAGATTGCAAGGGAAAAATACCTGGGGTTTTTTAATAAGATTTCTTAAACACGTTTTAACATTTTCCTGATTTTTAAGACCTTCACCAACTCCATAAACAATCTTCCAGTCATCTGATTGTTGTTAACAGATGTTTAACTCTATTTGGCTCTTTTATTAGCAGTCACCAAATGTTTCCATATGTCAGCCATATTGGGGTGGGGGATGGATTTTGATCATGACAACTCAAAGCAAATCATACCTCTTTATGTCAGGGCGTTGTACATAATGTGTCATGTCTCAAACAGTGTTTACTGTTATTTTTTTTATACTTCATGTCAGAATTTGTAACATACTGAATAGGGACATTTAGAGACATTCATAGTAGAACAACTTTTCTTTCCAATCCTGTGTTAATTTAACACCTTTAAGTCTAAATGATTCAGCTCTTATGAGTACAATCTGTAAGACTCATGCAATGCAGTCATAGCTGTAACTTGGGGGATTGCTTTCCCTGCACTGAGAGGGACGCGATAATGTGGAGAAAGTCCTATTTAAGTACTAAGGAAACTGAAATTATTTCTGAAATTGTTCCTCTTATAATTCACATTACCTTTCTCAGTTTTATAACTACTAGATGAAATTAAACAATTGATTATATAGTGGAAGGAGAGGAGCACAGTTCTTTCAAGATTTTAAAAAGTGTGTAAATTTGATAGTCTGCCAGAATGACAAATACTTTCTGCTACCACCTTTAGCTGCAGGTGCAGATCTCTTCTCATATAAGGATTGAAAAGTTTTGCAAAACAACTCAGTCAGATGTGCCAGAAAACATCTGTAAATAAATGCAAAAGTTTTGCAAGATGATCTGAAGTTGATTTAATAATAGGATTTAATCGGGCCATTCAGATACATTAAAGGAATAGTACACCCAAAACATGATTAGCCTTCATTTTCTACTCACCCCCATGCTGAACAACACTCTGGAGTACTTTTTTGATATCTCAAATGCATCTGGAGATCTGGGAGGCTTCTTGCTGTCTGCTGACATTCAAATAATGGAGGTCTATGGTGACCGAGACAGAAAGGTCCATAAAAGTCCACAAAAAACGTGTCAATATTCCTCCATACTGCTCGTCCAATGTATTCCAAGTGTCCTGAGTGGGTAGCATCCAGAATTTACTCGAAACAAAGTCATTTAGAATGTTTTTAGAGCATAAACAGTAGTGTATAGAATTTCCTGAAAGCGCGCGCCTGCACGTTCACGACGCTACGGAAGCCGGCAGACCAAACCAGAGGAAAGTGCGCATTCAGCGTCTGCTCTGCCGATAATGCAAGCGTAGAAGAAGAAATGTGCTGTTTACCTGTGCAAAGAAAGAAACAACGAAAGAAAAATGTCTGAGGACTTCAGTGTTGAGGAAGAGCATGAGTTCTTTGCCGAGCTGAATGCGCACTTTCATCTGGTTTGGTCTGCCGCGGTTTCCGTAGCGTCGTGAACTCGCAGGTGCGTGCTTTCAGGAAATCCTATACACTACTGTTTATGCTCTAAAAACATTCTAAATGACTTTGTTTCGAGTAAATTCTGGATGCTACCCACTCATGACACTTGGAATACATTGGACGAGCAGTATGGAGGAATATTGACAAGTTTTTTGTGGACTTTTTTGGACCTTTCTGCCTCGGGCACAATAGACCTCCATTATTTGAATGTCAGCAGACAGCAAGAAGCCTCCCAGATCTCCAGATGCATTTGAGATATCAAAAAAGTACTCCAGAGTGTTGTTCAGCATGGGGGTGAGTAGAAAATGAAGGCTAATCATGTTTTGGGTGTACTATTCCTTTAAAGCCCTGTGATTTGATTTATACCACACTGTTGTAGAAATGGGTGTGCATTTGAAACTTTGCCCTACTCTCTGGTTTTCTTTCAGGACTTCTATAAATAAATACATAAATTGAACTTTATTGATCTAACAATGGAGAAATTAACTCTCTGCATTTAACCCATCCCCTTTGGGGAGCAGTGGGCTGCCATTGTGCAGCACCCGGGGAGCAATCAGGGGTTAAGGGTCTTGCTCAGAGACACAGAGTGGCATTCTGTGTGAGTGGGTTTCAAACTCACAACCTAAAGATTCAAAGCCCTATGCCCTAACCACTAGGCCGCCACTCCCCCAACTCCCTGCTTTTATCTCCCATCAAGATGAACTGTATTTGCTTTATTTGCCGAGATCTGTTCCGATGGCATGATGCTGCCACCGCA
This sequence comes from Cyprinodon tularosa, assembly GCF_016077235.1. Taxonomy (NCBI): domain Eukaryota; kingdom Metazoa; phylum Chordata; class Actinopteri; order Cyprinodontiformes; family Cyprinodontidae; genus Cyprinodon; species Cyprinodon tularosa. The sequence continues at coordinate 144,975 of NW_024039083.1, read as the reverse complement.
GTGTGTTCAAGGTCATATTAAGTTTTAAATTTCTGACACACATACTGTTTTGTTTGTAAAATATATCTTGCCTATAATCTGATCAGAGCACACTCTAACACATTATATAAGACTGACTTTTACCTTTCTCTTCTATTCACCCCAATTTTAATTTCCCTTTTCCTTTACAAAAAGTATTTTTTAATTGATTTCTATTGAAATGTGGAGTGTTTTTTTCCCCTGTCTACATTGTGCATCTTTGAACCTCCTTTAGAGTATTAAAGGACCTCTAATATCACAACTTGATCTATGGTCGCCTTGTTTCTATAGTCCTCTTTAAAGGGATTATAAAAACACGATGAGATGAGCTCTGACCAGTGGGACTGCTCTTGGTAACTCTAATCCCATCAAAGTCGACCACAAACCTCTGAGATCTGAAGCTAATGTAGGGAGAATGACAACAGTCTTTCCATTACCTTCAGCTGCTAGAAAATAGCCTGACATTTATCATAATTAATGCTTTATTTCTAGTTCAAAAGTGGTAGGGGTTGGGGGGCGCTTTGGAGGTTTTACAGAAAGCTGCTCTACTGGTGAGAATCAGACGGGATCCAGTAAACATTTTCTTTTTATATGAATGCCTCCCTCAGGATATATCTTTATATCTTTATTGCTTTACAGACTCCTAAACTTTGTCCTTTGTGTCATACGGTGCTTTGAATTAAGCTAAAATCTCGTGAAGCTTCGATGAATTGCAATAAAATTATATTTATGACAGCAGGGAAGGATTTGGAGATCATATGAAGACATCCATCCATCTCCCTTCATACAACTGTTTTCATACTGTATAATTTAGTGGCATTCCTTTCGCTAAGATGGTTTTCATTCAGACCCAGTGTTAGTGTAAATGCACCTCAAGCGAAAAGTGTCCTCATTCCTTAAGCACAATTGATGATATCCCAGGGCTTATGGCTGTCTTTAACTTTCCCTCTGAAAAGGTAATGACTGAAAATTGGCCTCATCAGGGGAAAAAAGTCGTCCAAATTACGTGCTTAAAAAAAGGTTTATGGATAAAGGGCTAAAAAGCTCAGGAGAAACTATGAGTTTTGTTTAAACTTTCATCTTTGAAGGAGTTGATTACCAAGTTAGCAGTTCCTAAACTGCCTTAGACCAGCAGATGTGATTCAGCTTATTTCAAAGCATTCATTTCTTGTGTTTATGGCCAGACATGGTAAATGAGCATGTATACCAGAGCTGACCTAGACAGTACGAGCCTCAGAAGTGTCATCTTTTCTTTTTCCGTCCTGTGTTATGATAAAGGTCAGCCTTTTTTTTGTGTCATTTTTCTATTCTCACACGTCTCTTACATCATGCACTATTTCGGTGAATGGGTTTGTTTATTTTGCTAGTCTGACATCTTTTTGTGTGGATGTATGTGTGTGTGCAGCTCAGGACAATCCAGACAGCCCGAGGCACAAGTACAACTTCATCGCAGACGTGGTGGAGAAAATCGCTCCCTCTGTGGTTCACATTGAACTTTTCCGCAAGTACGTACAAGTTGTTCATCTGTATGTGTGTTTCTGTGGTTGTGGGAAAGAGTTGCAGACTGAAATTTCCTTTCATTTCACCAGATTTTGTCCGTCTGTAACACCTCAACTTTTCCTGTCAAAGTTGTCTGCAAAGTGCCCTATTAAAATCTGTATCTACCTTTACCTCAGATGCCTTCTCATTCTCAGCATTTTAACTTTGAATGGCCAACTTTTAGTTACTGGTACAATAGAAATTGGCTGATTACCAGAACTGTTCATAGTTATCATCACAATATTTAGATCTACAAAATGTATATATGTATAATTTGATACCTAAGGTTTTTTTTGGTACCATCTATTAAAGCTCTACTTGCAAATTTTAGAAATTGCCTTTGTCTCCATCCTCCATCCACTATTATAATGTATTTTAGAGCCATCTGGATAACCGAGCCCAAGGAGAAAGAAAGGAACATTTTCAAGATAAAAAAAGAAAGACCGGACAAAATAGGTGTCAATGATGTTAATCAATGATTGTGATTAACACTCAATATTCAGAAAAATACAATCTTTTTTTTTTTTTATTCCTAAGATGATGCAGCTATGATTATCCTTTTTAATTGGTGCTTGTTGGAAACCAAAAAATCTTGCCCTGTCTTGTCCCACCACCTCTAAACACGTTGCACTGAAAAGAACCCTTCTCTGTAAAAGCGACTCAAGGTTATCTATTCCAATATGTGTTTGAAAATAAAGAAGCAATTTCTTTAAAAAGGCAGCTGTTTTCTTACCTGGAATATCAGCTACTGATATGAAAAATTAATGAAAACTTTTGGCAAAACTCAACAATAATAAATAACTAGGAATGCCATCTCTCTGCTGTAGGTTTATAAGCTAAAACCAGTAACTGCTGGTCAAACCTTTAGAGACCAAAGAAAAGTCTAATCGGTGCTTTACTAGTAATATATCAATTTTATAGAAAGAAAACATGCACAGAAAATACTGTCTCTCCTGGACTAAGCCGATATGCAAATTTGTTCTGTAAGTAAAAGATATTTCCTGCCTTTTTCTTTTCCTTTGTAGGATGACTTATACCAAGCGAGAGGTGGCTGTGGCCAGCGGCTCTGGTTTTGTCGTGTCAGAAGACGGTCAGATTGTGACCAATGCCCATGTGGTGGCCAATAAACACAGGGTGAAAGTGGAGCTAAAGAGCGGCGCCTCCTACGATGCCAAAATCAAAGACGTGGATGAGAAGTCAGACATCGCCCTCATCAAGATTGATGCACCGGTCAGTCCATGTTTGACTCAGAAGGAGGGTGTAAAGAAGCACTTTCTATGTACTTTTGGTTTTCTTGTTGCCTATTTTAGTATGAATCTCTTCAAGGAGACCTGGTTTTAATACTTTGAAAGATGCACTTTGTTACTGAAAAAAAACAATGGAAAACTTAAGGATTCTTAAAAGCAAGGTTTGTTAAAAGGATAAAACTATACTGCTTTACGTAGAAAACAAACCATGTCTTCTTTAGTAGAAATCCAGATTATTTAGTCCAAGGGGAAGAAGCCAACCGCTGCTCCAGGAAGGGCTAAGATCAAAGTGAATATCCAGCCTCAAAAACATCAAGGCAGCTTTTGTGGGCAGTATTTTATGTTCCACTGTGTTACAGGCAGGTTATTCTTGCTGATACTGATACTGAGCTAATAAAGAGAATCTATTGTCAACTGCCTTTATTTTACTATTGCAATTAAATACTTTGAGTATTGGCACGATGAAGCCTTGGCAGTTTGGGAATTGAAGGCATCTGTGATGAGAATATAAGAAAAGGTACGCTCAACTACGAAGGCAGGAAAGTCTATAAGAGCTCCTCGCAGCTTACAGTGTGCACAGTGGTATGTGTGAGCCTTATTTAATCACAGTAGCATAGGCATAGACTTACAGTTAAAAACTTATACTGTTAATTTAAAAGGATGCATATGATTATATGTGTTTAACCTGAATAAAAGTCGGATTCTTGTCGTTTTCAATGGCTGACCTTGCGGTCCATGTTCGCAAGCCATGCTCTGCAACATTCGGCACTCAACCTCACAGTTTGTCCTATTTTCGGAGTTGTTTTTAATGGAAACTACTTTGCCACCGTATGCAATGTTGGAGCATCCATCAAGCATCGTGAAATAACAGATGCATGCTTTGTAGGAATAAATCAATAAATTAAATACTCTTCCGTAGTCAAACCTAATCAGCTGTTTTTAAAGCCACTCTGCCTGCTCATATGGCGGTTAGCGACAAAGTGTATCCAGATGTGTGATGTCACATGGGAACTATGTTTTCATTTTCACACTGTCTCACTTATATTTTGGTAGTCTAGGTATTCTGACTGGAAATGCTGTTGCACTGTGATCCCAGTACAACAGGAGGTTCAACAGTTTGCCATGTAAGTTAGAACTGTTTACTGGGATCTAGTAACTAAGATTGCTGTTAGCTAGATAGGCTATGTTCACTTTATCCCCTGAGTCTAAACTTAGAAAATAAGATAATAATGTATATCTCTCTGACTCCCTCCAACGCCTTTTTTTTTTTACAACTCAAACTATAATTGTTTTATTTGATTTTTTTTTAGTAAACATTTGTTACATCATCTAACTGATACCTTCAATTAATCATTACATGAAATAGGAAGTTTTTTTTTTTTTTTATGACATAATACAACACCTTGAAAAAAAAAAGTCCTGTTATGTTACTGTCCAAAGTCCCAATAATACCAAACTTATTACTACTGATAATGTGGAGGTAACCATCCCCAATAGAAGTTTCTGGCATAAACGTAGTGGACCAGTTTTTATATTTTCCCTTCTTTAAAATAAGTTTTAACTGGGAGATCAGTGCTAGATCCCTGATCTGTTCCTGCATTTGCCTTAAAGCTGATATTTGCTCTATGGAAAAAGAACCAGCCAAAGAAAAAGTGATAAATATTGAAAGCTTTACACATTTGCAACTTCAAAAATATGTCTTTCTTTTGCTAGAAATTCACCACAGCTACTAGCTAATTAGGATTTATAATCAATGATTATGACAAAGTTAACTGCTTCTAACCTTTTAACAAAACCTCACTTCAGAAATCCTGTCCTGTCCCCTTTATAGTCTCTGTTTAGAGACTCACAGCTTAGATTTCAGGACAGTTCTGTTTGAAGCGAGAATAAACAATTGAGTTACAGCCAAGCTTAGTGTTTGGTTGTTGGATCAAGTTTTTAAGCAAATCTCAAAGGTGGCGTCTTGAAGAAATAATGCTTTGAGCAGGTATTGGAGTTTTTGTGCTGTACAGACAAGATCAAAACCGTATTGCTTCCAATACATGAGCCAGGAACTGCTGCAAATATTTAAAGTTATTGGACTCAACGTTTGTATAAAAATGCTGTAAATGTTGCAGGTTTTCCAGAGTGCAAAAGATGTAAAGTTAGAATGCACGTGTAGTGATTCAAGTCCAGATCCTATCGGTGTTGAGACACAATCTGTGAGAATACATCGCCGTTATTAAACGGCTCTTCTCACGAAAAGCCGATAAAGACTATAGCCTATAACTTACTGAAAGGTGTTTTATGAAAAGAGCAACGCATTTACCAGAGTCCATCTGTTTGTCAGATTTTCTCTCCCTCTTCACGTCCCTGTCTGTCTTTATTTCGCCGTCTACTGGACAAGAGGGATTCATGTTGGACGTTAATCATAGTGCTGTGCAGGAATGTTAGGCAGAGCGCCAAGGCCTATTGACTGCAAGTAAAAGCAGGGCTGAGTGAATTGTAAAGCTTGCTCACAAAGTTGAATGACACAGCTGAAAGGATGGTCATGACTGCAACACAAGGTGTTTTACAAAGACTTTGATTGATTCCAAGGAAAGACTCTTTACATTTTTTATTTAGCCAACAATGCGGGCAAAGGTGCAGAAAAATGCAAAGACAGATGTTTTGTGCTTGCTCATTCTTCAATAAAGGCGGATGCATCTGTTGATGATGGCCTATTACTCCATATAGGGGGCTTCCCAACCTGCTTACACCACATTTTTGGTGGGTAGTGACTATGCTGACTCGGGAGGGACAAATGCTCTTGTACGTGGTGGCATGACTGCGTTAATGCAGGAGCTTTTGTTTTTACAAGGCCTACAAAAGCATTTTCATCCGAATGCTACCTAGACTTTTAAACATTTCTCTGCATTGTACCTTAAATCAACTACTTTCACTGTTTCAAAAAATTTAGTACTTAGAGAGATTAGTCAGATTTAGTGTTTAGATAACTACCGTCAGGTATGTAAATTACTTTTTTCTAGCTGGAATGACTGAAACAACCACCAAAGGGTATAAATGATGGGATCACATGTCGATGGACATGTTATTTATTTTCTTTAGCTATTTAGCCTTAATTTTATTAGGAAGATCATTGAGATCAGCGTCTATTTTCCTATGTTGTTACAAGATAAAATGTATATTAGCATAAGAATGTATGATCAAAATACACTCACCGGCCACTTTATTAGGTACACCTGTCCAACTGCTCGTTAACACTTAATTTCTAAGCAGCCAATCACATGGCGGCAACTCAGTGCATTTAGGCATGTAGAAATGGTCAAGACAATCTCCTGCAGTTCAAACCAAGCATCAGTATGGTGAAGAAAGGTGATTTGAGTGACTTTGAACGTGGCACGATTGTTGGTGCCAGAAGGGCTGGTCTGAGTATTTAAGAAACTGCTGATCTACTGGGATTTTCACGCACAACCATCTCTAGGGTTTACAGAGAATGGTCCGAAAAAGAAAAAACATCCAGTGAGCGGCAGTTCTGTGGGCGGAAATGCCTTGTTGATGCCAGATGTCAGAGGAGAATGGCCAGACTGGTTCGAGCTGATAGAAGGGCAACAGTGACTCAAATAACCACCTGTTACAACCAAGGTGGGCTGAAGAGCATCTCTGAACGCACAGTACGTCAAACTTTGAGGCAGATGGGCTACAGCAGCAGAAGACCACACCGGGTGCCACTCCTGTCAGCTAAGAACAGGAAACTGAGGCTACAATTTGCACAAGCTCATCGAAATTGGACAATAGAAGATTGGAAAAACGTTGCCTGGTTTGATGAGTCTCGATTTCTGCTGCGACATTCGGATGGTAGGGCCAGAATTTGGCGTCTACAACATGAAAGCATGGATCCATCCTGCCTTGTATCAACGGTTCAGGATGGTGGTGGCGGTGTCATGGTGTGGGGAATATTTTCTTGGCACTCTTTGGGCCCCTTGGTACCAATTGAGCATTGTTGCAACGCCACAGCCTACCTGCGTATTGTTGCTGACCATGTCCATCCCTTTATGACCACAATGTACCCAACTTCTGATGGCTACTTTCAGCAGGATAATGCGCCATGTCATAAAGCTGGAATCATCTCAGACTGGTTTCTTGAACATGACAATGAGTTCACTGTACTCAAATGGCCTCCACAGTCACCAGATCTCAATCCAATAGAGCCTCTTTGGGATGTGGTGGAACGGGAGATTCGCATCATGGATGTGCAGCCGACAAATCTGCGGCAACTGTGTGATGCCATCATGTCAATATGGACCAAACTCCCTGAGGAATGCTTCCAGCACCTTGTTGAATCTATGCCACGAAGAATTGAGGCAGTTCTGAAGGCAAAAGGGGGTCCAACCCGTTACTAGCATGGGGTACCTAATAAAGTGGCCGGTGAGTGTAGAATAACTCGTTTTCAAAATAATACAGCCTTAAAGGTATAGCTTACTTTCCAAAAGAAGATTTGCAATCTTTCCACTATGTCAGACTCACTAGTGCTAAGTTAAAATGGGGATGAGCACGTAGGACGGCCTTATGTAAACATATCAGAGGAAGGATTGACAATTAGGAGGACCACTTAATTTGAAGATCCACCCAGAAAATGAACATCCTCCACTATAACTTTAACACATGATCAGGACAGCGAGTTGGGCTAGAAAGGAACATCAGCATTGTTGCATATAGCTGCTGTCTCCTTAGAAAAGTTAGTCTGAGGCTGGAAGGCTGTCAGATCGGTGGCAGTTCACCTGGTTTTTCTCCATCTTGCTAAAATGTTGGAGGGAGTAACATCAAAGAATAAAACTCCAAACTATGCAAATTAACTTTTAACAAGTGGATCACAGCTTGGTAGCTTAATCGGCACAGCCTCTTGGTTTTAAGGCAGTCGGCTGGTCAGTTATTATTTCCATCCTTCTCTGCCTCTCTCCATTAACTTTCAAAGCTCAGTGGTAGATTTCTTAGCTTCTTAGCTTTTTTCCCCCGGCCAAACTCTTTAAATACAGGTCTAGAGTAGAAAAAATTTTACTTTTTTTTTTTACTAAATGTATGTAAAATTTGATCTTAACAGCAGTATATTAATTGCAGTGCATGGTGATAGTCTGAAGCAAAGTCTTTGGGATAGATAACTAGTCTTTTGAAAGTGATGTTAACTATTTCAGCAATCTGTGTCAGAATCATTTCATTTCACATCTATAAAAAGGTATTTTTAAGGCCCGTATTTGTGTTTTCATGCACTTTACACATTTTGATAAATAAGTTTTGACTAGTTTTGGCCTCTTTCTACTTTGATCAATCAAAGATTTTTAGATCATTGTGTCCTTTCCAACCTCAAAATAGCTATAATAAAAAAGACTGTCTAAACATTCAGATATCTTGGAAGGATTAGGAATTGCTTAAGATATAATAGTGCATAAATAGAAAGAGGGAAGAAAAAGGAAGATTCATCATTGTTCCATTATATTTAGCAAAATCTGGCATTCTATATGTGGCTAGTTATAAATAGATTTCCCTAAACACTGTACCCTTGATGTCAGCCTGGTAGGAAATACATTCATCCTCACAAGTGTACTTCTGTAATTTAGCGTTAGTCATTGTGTGAAGTTTGAGTGGCTCGTAAACACCCTGAGACCGTCTCACAAGAGCTGTGGTTTCTGTGAAATGGCCGCATCATTTAGGCAGAAATGTTTCTACTAATGTGGGCAGAAAAGCTTGCGTTTGATATTTAGAACAAGTGAAAGCTAATACCTAGAAACATGAGAGGATTTGGTTATAATAAGAAGGAAGGAAGACAAGCAAAGCTATCATTAACATCTGAAGGGTAAATGTCGCCATCCACGCCTGTACCTACAGTGTTACATTTTAATGTGTGAAAAGTAAAAGAGGGGTACGGATATTTCTTCTTTCATTAACTCCAGCCCAAGCTTTCAGATGAGAAACTTCAACAAACTTTCTTTATCTTCTCAAATTTGCTATAGGATTGTGTTTTTAATGAGGTTTAATTGTTAAATGAAAACAGCTTGAAAAAACATTTTAGAATATTTATTTTTTCTTTTTTTACACTAAAATTTTCTTTATCTTCTTCCTAAAATCACAGCTTTCCGTATTAAGTTTACCAGCTCAGCCTTTGTCCACTGGTATTGTTTCAATAATTTCTTGTGCAGTTACATGATAAATGCTTTATCATCTGCTATGCAGAAGGAAATCAAATAAAAGAAATCAGCTTGATGATGCAAGTACATGTACATATTACTTCTGATTAGATTTAACTGAGAACTTTTAAACTAAGCAATCAAATAAGTTCAGAAATTAGTAGTATTTAAAACTTAGGTTACAACGTGCCCTAAATAAAAAAAAAACATGCAGGAAAAGCTACAGCCAAGATAAATACAAGGCAATAAAACAATGCAGCAGTAAATCAATACACTGTTGGATACAGATGATAATAATTGTCCTTTTGCAAAGAGAAGATAAGTGAGTTGATCCAAATGAGTCCCAGAAAACAGAGGGACTGGTGTGTTTTCAGTCTGCAAGACAGAGCAATGAAAAGTCTTTATCATTGTTATTGTGTTTTGGCTGCTTAGGTTATAACATCAGATTTGAATCATGTCGTAGGCTTTATATTTTTGAACTTTTGATTGCTTGAAGAATTGTGGAGAGCATTTAAACTGTTAAGCTGTCTGAGGCCATGAGATTGATGTAAACCATAAAAACTGGCAGATTAATTATTAGCTCTCACCAACAGCAGTTTATCTTATTGAGGTAATTGATTTTTGGCCTACGTTAGCCTTTCCTCTTAGAACTTTCATAACAATGAGCTGCTTTGTCTCAAAAAACAACAACATATGAAATATACTAAAATGAGCACTGAAGATCTATGTTGTGTTCCTCGGTTTTTGTTGGACTTTGTTATTTGGTTTCAAGTTCCAATAGTTTGTGTTTGATTTACAGAAAGCTAGCTGCTCTCAACACCAGAATTCAACAGTCAGCCAAAAATAACTAATAAAACCAAACAATAGAGCAATCATTTATAAGGAGGACAGTTTTACATTTTCTTCCCCTTTCTGTTTGCACTATAAAATCATACATACATGAAAATAGAGTTTATTGGTAGCAGAGACTGTTCTTGGGGTTGTGGCCTTCCTCTTGTACTCTGGGGAAGGCATTAGTCTGTGAGCAGCAGCTGGAAATTTAGAAGGGAAGGGAAGAAGGGAAGTGTTGAACTCACTTGTTCCTCTGAAGAGAGTCTGGGGGGGGGGTCGAGGAATAGCATGCAAGACTAAGAAAGAGGTGGCATTTTGAACAAAGATCTGAATTGATCTATAAGCTATTTGACCAACTGCAGGTGGTTGTAGTTCAGAAAGACCCAGCAAAGAATGAAATACTCTTAAATCAACGTCGGTGTGCTCTCCATAACAAATGAGGTGATTACATGGAAGCAATAACTCTGATGGGAAAAACATATGACTTTGAAAAAACTTTATGCTGACAGATATTCACTTATTTGGACTTTTCAGGAATTATTTTCCAATGATACGCAGCACAATGACAAAATGCATATGTCTCATTAACGGGCAGTTTGGAGGTTTTTGATCAGTGGCATGTTGGGGGGGGAGCTCAGCTGACTAAATATTAGAGAATTTAGATAACATCTGTTAAGAGCAAGGGGCAAATTTTCTCTATGTTTCACGCTGGAAAGCCCCTCTTGTTGTATAGCTTTGTATCCCATAGCTTCAGGGGTTCAGACCTAAAATAAAAGTAAACTTGGCTGAGGACGATTGCGGCAAAGCAGTAAGAATCTCTTCAGAGGTAAAATAATATCTGTTTCTGCATATGCTGTTATTCTCCTTACCATATATTATAAACTACCTATATACCAACCGGTAGATTAGAATTTATGTAAAGAAATTTTATCATTAGTATAGAGTTTGCTATAGTGCGATATTAACTTACATTATGTCGAGATTAGCTCTTTGATGAGGAGAAAAAATATTTTGGAAAATTTTCCAATGCTTAAGTAGAAGAAGGTATATGATTATGTGGACCAGTTTAACGCACATTATTTGCCTACAAAAAAAGACAAAAAACATTAAATTTTGATAAAAAGAAGTTAAATAGACCGAGTATTCTTATAGTGTTTAGATGGTCCATTCTGAGGCTAAATATAGTCCCTGAGTAGACATAAACAGGCGTTAAAACAAGCCAGATGGTGACCGTTGATGCAGGTAATGGGTAATTTATGATTTTTTTGTTTACAAGGATTTCATTTTTGGAAAATCTAGACTTTCTTCAAGAAATCCACTCTTTGGGCTTCCATAGCTGAGAGTGACATCAGTTTGTCCATATGTTCACTTACAGTTGAAAAACTAGCTCATGGTGTAATATCACATTCTACAAACATGTAGTGTTGTATTTTAGTTAGTTCTGAAACCTGATTTTTTTACAAGCATGTTTTTCAGCTTACTTTTTTTGACATCCCAAATAGATAAGTAACATAAAAAGTTTTTGTGATGCAACTTAAGGCAGAGAAAAGTGTTTATCATATTTGGCGGGGAAAAATTTGACATGATATTTTTAGGCCGTATCGGCGGACTTTCAATCTTTTTCCATGTGGTCTTTGGAATTTTGGTTCGCATAAATGCATGTTTGCAGTAACATACCTCAAATTTTATTCGAAATATACATGAAGGGCTTTATTTACTCTCAAACTGAGCAAAAACAAAGCATAAATAAAGAAAAAAAAAAAAAATAATATGTCATCAAGACACTGTAAACTTTCCGAAAAACTTGGTACACAGCTAGAGTGAAATAATTGCATATATATATAAAAAAAAAAAAAAAAATTGAAACATGACTATTTAAATGGAAATCTGTGAAACAGTGGATAGTACTGCTGCCTTGTAGCAAGAAAATATTGGGTTTGATTCCCGGCCTGGGGTCTGCATGGAGTTTACATTTTTCCCTTTGAATGCGTGGGTTCTCTCCGGTTACTCCGGCTTCCTCCCACAGTCCAAAAACATGACTGTTAGGTTAATTGGCTTCTCTAGATTCTCCTTGGGTGTGAGTGTGTGCATGAATGGTGGTTTTTCATGTTTGTCGCTGTGTTGCCCTGCGATAGACTGGCAAACTGTCCAGGCTGTACCCCGCCTCTCGCCCGTTGACAACTGTGGATAGGCACCAGCACCCCTCGAGACCCCAGCAGGGATAAGCAGAAATGAATGGGTGGATGGATTGAAGACTATTTACATTTACATGGGAATCTGGTGAACTTAAAATTATCCAAAATTTGTCCAAATCAACACAAGTTCACAACAACAACAAAAAAATTCTTGGACAAAATCTTATAAAAAACCCACAGGGCGAGTTGAAGAGGAGATAATGTAGTGTAAAGGGGTTGACTTTCTCTGTTAGACATAAAAGAATGGGCTTTATGCTTCTCTCAGAACTTTTATATAATCTTATATCATGAAGCTAGTTATTTAAAATCGGTTTCCATTGCAATGTCTAAATACTAAACATTTTTCTTGTTTTAAAATAGACTAGCTTTTTTTATGGATTAATAATACATGTGGAGCTTTAACACCATGAGGCAAGTAATGATAGAACAGTAATCTAATTAAATGCATAACTCCTGCATGCATCTCTTGGCAGAAGCAGCAATATACAAGTTATTACCTCCAGACTTGTGCTAAAAGTAGGTCTGCAGGAAAAAATGGCATCATGTTTTCCTCCAATATAGTCACACTGTTTCCCATCACCAAGTATGCAGATTCTCAAACCATTCTCCCTGGGAAATGTGCCTGCTGCTGGTTTGGACGAGCCTTCTTTTGGATTATGCAGTGTGCCTTTGTGTCTGTGTTTATGTGCAGGAAGAATGGAGTGGAAAATCATCACAGCCCCCCCTAAGATTTCTTTAGTTTATCTGTCTTTTATCAGAAACACAAAGTAAATGCTTCCGCAGTTAATTGTATTTTATATTTTGGCCTTTGATGATCAGCACTGACAATGTTTCAAATTCAGTCTTTAAGTATTTTTTTCTTGGCTGCTCAGAGCTAGGAGATGAACTTTTGTCTCAGTGCAGAGCTGTATGATGTCCGTCTGAAAGAAGCATTAAATCTTTATCCTCCCCTTCTACTTTATCATCACTTCTTCAACTAAAATGGTTCCCATGCTCACACATGCCATTGGTTGGGAAAATATCCAAGAACAATAAGGACACACATAAGGACACACATGCACAAATCTTCACAGCTTGGTCTCTATACTTTCCTACTACTGGCCTACTTTCTAGCTTTCCAGAGCTATTTTCCAGGCATATTAGTTGTAGCAAGTGCTGCCCGAAACGTTCTCAGCTTGCCAGTCAGTGACGTTACCTATGCATGTTCATAAGCCATTTGAAACCAACTGAATTACTGAATTACTTTTTATCTAAATGTGAAAACTGTAGCTTTCTTAGGTTGGAAAGTCTAAGGGAAAAAAACAGCTATAATGTGGGAAAGATTCTGTAAACCATCCATAAAGTCTTTATATTTTTCTTCAAAACAACCAAAAATTTTTTTTGTTTTTATAATCTTATTGTTGGTTTTGATTGGTAGTTCTTTGGGCTTTCTTGACACTTTTTTAAAGCTTTTCTTGGTACTTTGGCTGCTTTGTTTATTCTCAATACAGTTCATGTATCAGCTTGCATGCAGCATATTGTATAATGCATTAAAATCTAAACAGATCTACGTAAAAAATAAGTGTGCAACTGAAAAATCTGTTTTCTTTATTATTCTGTGAAGGTTGAAAAATACATAGAAGCAACTGGCTACTTGTATATATAAACCGGGCATACACTGTAGGATTGTTTTCGCTTTTGAGGCCGACTTACCAGTCATGCGAGAATTTTTTAATCAGGCCAACTTTCTGCCTAATCGTGCATTGTGTATTGTAGAGGGGGTAACGAGGGGCGATCAGCCTCTCTCGACCACCTCCCGATCAGGTGAAATTCATGTTTAAAATTCAGTTGGCCGTTGTGGGCAAATCGCTCAGTGCGTATGTGCAAACAAGTATTATTCTTCTTCTTCCCCCCTGATTAAAACACAGATGCATGGCGGAGGTGCAAGTGAAATGAAGTTCTTTCTATAAAATTGACAGACCATAGTAGCCACGTTTGCTCAGCCACGTCTTTGTCCAAATACATTGTCGCCTTTTCTTTTTAGGGCTTTCCGCAAAAAACTGCACAAACTGCTAAGGCAGCACGTTTCTCTCTAGTGAGCTTCATGTTCCTCTTGTACTCGTTTGGCTTCTGGATAGACGAGTCCGAGTAGCGCCTTCTCACTGCGGAGCTTAGTCCGACGTGGTTTTTAGACATAGAGTGTGAGCAGGTAGATCGCTCCAGAGTGTCGAGTTGCACAATGTGTGAACATGCATTGTGAGCTATGAACTCACACTGTACAGTGTGACTTGCAGCTGCGTGCAATCATTGAAAAAAAATCGCACAGTGTATGCCCGGCTTAAGTTGCATTACTGCAATTTTTAGACTCAATTATAGTCATGCTCAGGGTGTCACACAGGACTATACTAAACAAGTGCTGTAGGTATTTATACCTAACATTGATATGATAGGTGACAGTACAATACACAACAAGTGGAAATGTAGTCAAAGAGAGTAGAAAGGTTAATGCCACTAGCCAAAAAAGGCTCTGTGGTCCATTGAAAACAGAAGCTTTATCACCGTTTTTTTGTGTGGTGAAGTTAGACACTTAAAATGCTAAAACAATGAATCTGGTTTTTGGCCTTTTGTAAAGGATATAAAACTATTCCTAGAAACTATTTTGGACTTTTACAATAAATCCGCATTAACACTGTTAAAGAACACAATCTAACTTTATAACTCACATTTTCTTCATTTCCCTTTTTATGTTTGTCATTTTTCTTTTCTGTGACTCCCTCTCTTCTCTACTTTAAGAAGTGATTAATTAGTCTGTGACAGGTTCTTATGCTGTTGATTCTGAATGGAGCTCATTGCATTTGGTCTGTGCCAAGCATGGGCGTAATTTAGGGGGGTACTCAGGGACAGGTGCCCTGCACTTTTTCTGTCCAAAAACACTGTTATGCTACAGTACAAGGCTGTCAAGCAGTAGGACCAAGCGGAAAACTGCCACTCAAGCTGAAGCCCACTCTCCTGATTTTAGGCTGCCCACAAGCTCCTGATTGGCTCTCAGTCTTTTCTTGGGTGATTGGATTTTTCAACTGTCAATCCTAAAAATGTAACAAACATTTGATGCATTGCTGATTTAGGGTTGTGATTGGATGGTTATAGGTTATAGTAGATATTTAAACGGTCCACAAGGGTTGTAATATCATATATTAATTTACACTTATCTTTGAATTGAGGACATTACCTGTGTGTTTGTGTATGTGTTTAGTAATTAGGCATGCATCATGAAACATCCTTAAAACTAAATTTTTAAGTTGCATTTAAAGAAATGTGTAACACTGCTCCAACACTGCTCTATAAAGCAGCATATCCACCTCATTATCCTCCTCATTATAAAGCTCTCAGTAATCTTTTCAAAAAATATTAGTTTGAGTAAAAGGGCTGATAGCCTAAATTAGATATATTATTGTTACTTATTATTATCAAAAAGGAAAAAATACAATATATGAGTGTGATTTTTTACATCCAAACTCATAATTCATCTAAAACTGTGTTTTAAATCAACAAACATGTCATGAATTTGGATGTTGAATCCCAAATTGTCCATAAAAAACAGTCAAACAAAAAAATTAAACACTCAGCAATAGAAACCTAGAAGAAGTAGAAAACATGATGAACTGATTTGAGTTTTATGAAAAATTACTTGACCCCCCAACAAACCCAAACACGCATCTAAAATCTAAATTTCCTTGGTGCCAAGTTACGCACATGTAGAGGAGCTCAACCATGGGTTGTATTGACCATCAAAACAGGTATAAAACTTTGTCTTAATGAATGCCTGGTAAAAACAAGCAGTGGCAGAGAGCTTCTGTTTGGATTTGGTCTTTTTTTTGGCAATTTTTACAATTACAAAAAAGCCAAAATTTCAGAGAATAATGCAAAAGAACATAAACAGAAGTTTAATTGAAGGGGTTTTATTGTATTGTTAGGATATCTGTCATTTAGGCACAACACTAATTGTCTAGAATGGAGTATGCCTAATGTAGCTTTTTAATATACTTTAATAATACATTTGCTGACATATTTATGGCTATTATTTTTTTTCTAGTGGTTTAGCACAGATGGTCAGTCATTCATAATGTGGAATTTAAAGACAGGTTATGTTAGAGTGAACTAAGCTACAGCAGCCTCCAGTAAGGTTAAGATTAATATGAAATAAAATCACAAAGCTATATATATCAAAGAGTTTATACTTGTTCCACCTAACATTGACTATACACTATTTATTTTATTCCCTGACATCAAAGTCTCTTCCTAATCTCTTTCCACTGAAGTCCTTTTCTTAACCCCTGTTTGTTCCCGGGCTTAAGTAAATCAAAGCCCAGAGCTCTATCATACAACTAAACATTGATTTTCTGCAGTTTTGAGGTTCAGTGAAATGACATCAGCCTCCTGAGCATGACGAGAAGTTGCTTTTTTTATTTACCTATTCAGTTTATTTTCTCCTGACTTTATATCCTTTATAGTTCCCATAGCTGAAAGCATACACCCTAAGGTCACCAGCTCTTAGAGACTAAGCACTTTCTGAAAGATGTAAACAAATTGTGTAAAGGAGAAATGAACCACATTTGCTGTCTCCCTGAAGTTTCCTCCTAGGAAAACAAACAGTTCAGCCATCATCTCCTCTCGTTATTGTGATCTCTGCAGCTTGAGAATTCTGTGGTGTCTGGCCAGAAATGAGACACCCTTTACTCCCCTTTGGGCTTTTATTGCAAGGCTATAACCACATAAGGGACCCAGACATATGTTTGCTCTTAGAAAGTCCAAGAACCTCCTCAACAACATATGGAACCCATAGTGGTTTCCTCAATGGTGTCAGCAAGGATATAGTTTCACCCAATACAAAGCCATCAACTACTCTGTGAAGTAAAACCAACCTTTAGGGCTTACTTAAAGTTCCAGTTCATCTTCTTATAAGTATAATGTTTTTTCCTTGTAACTGTACTAAGCTTGCACAAACAGGCATGCATACAGACCTATAGTATGTGTGTCTCAAAGACATCAGAAAACAGATGCACATATTTTCTCTTAATCTCCCTTTTTCCTTCCTTCAGCCTGATCTTCTGATCTTTAAGTGGATGTGTTTTG
This sequence comes from Cyprinodon tularosa, assembly GCF_016077235.1. Classification (NCBI taxonomy): domain Eukaryota; kingdom Metazoa; phylum Chordata; class Actinopteri; order Cyprinodontiformes; family Cyprinodontidae; genus Cyprinodon; species Cyprinodon tularosa. The sequence continues at coordinate 127,872 of NW_024039083.1, read as the reverse complement.
CAGGAGCGTGCTGGATCCTGTCCCATTTTATCTTAAATAGGTTAGCCCCAACTTCAGAACTCAGCAGATAAAACCCTGTATCTTACTTCACTTAGGATTTTTCTTTAAGGTAGAACTCTAACAATTTGTTTTTTTCCTTGTAGTCAATGAAAGAAACATATTGTTGTATATACAGTTTAATGGTTAAACAATTTGGATTATGTCCTGATTATGCTCTTGTGTTCTGACTGTTTATGTAAGCCGTGCCACGTTTTCGGTTTTTAGCACATGACTTACCCTGGCTGGTCTAAGTGAGTCTCTTGAGCTTAAGCTGACTAGTGGATAGGGAGACATTTTCCATCAAGAATTTCTGGTAGAGACTAGAACTAGTGGTTTAGTCAATCACACTGCCACCACCATGTTGGAGGGTAGATGTGAAGCTCTATTCCTGAAAGGCTGTGTTGGTTTTAACTTTATTTTTTTTCCGTACACAAATAAATTGCACAGAACTCTCAGGTATCCTCAAGATGTTTAGGTTGTTGGGTTTTTTTTCTGGAAATTTGAGGCGTCTTTTTGTTTTTTTATTCTCCCCAGTGGTTCTCATCTTGGTACTCCCATCTATGTCAGTTTTTCCCACTATCTTTCCGTCTTATTGGTGAGTTCTAAACATAGACCCTGGGATGAATGTAAATACTATGGTTGCATTTTTACCTCCATTGTGATGTCTAAGTATTTGGAATTATGCTTTTGTAATAATTTCAGCCACCCTAAAGGTTGTGCACCAATGGTCTTCCATTTGTTAATTTGTTTCCCTCTATGCAAAGTCCTAAAGACTTATGACAGCTTACAGAATTACTTTTTGCACATTTTCAAATATTGCCAGATTGGTTTGATTATTTTTTCTATCTTTAAAGAAAACTGTATTATGTATGATCTTCGGATATCTTAATATCTGGTTGAAGCTTTCCTTTTTTTATTGCATGTCTATTAATTAACACTTTCCAATCGCTGGAAATTCTACAAATTCATTTACAATTTCTTCAAAAACATGCATCAACATGAATCAAATAAAACTGAGAGGTGGATTTTTCTAGTATCCTCGCCCCACAGTTGTGTGGTTTTGTGGTAGTGCCTTTACCTAGGCCCCTTCCTTTAAGTGCAGCAACAGGGAAGCACCAGGGCTTCATCTGAAATAGCAGAGTGAGTCACCCGGGTGGCCAGGACTCATGGCCTTGCATGCCCAGATGATTTTCCACAAGTCATTTCAGATCATTGCCTTGTAAAAATCTCTAAGTTATATTTAGGCTATAGTATCTTTTGAAACACAAAGATGTTGTGCAGGTTTAGCTTACTTTGCAGTCTAATACGCACTAAATCTGCTTGTCAGCCAGCTCCTGCCTTTTCCACTCTTATATCTATGATTTTTCAGAATGTAGTGTGACTTTGCGTGGGTAATTCCATACCTCTGCAAGCCACAAACAGTTTGCATTTATTCAACGCTTCACATCCTACTGAGAAGGACCCAATTCAAGCTAGCAACAGTCACCATGACACCACCAGTATCATGAGGTGTTATGAGAACCATGCTAGCTGGATCCTGAATATCTTGGCTATGACCAACATTCACCTGACATGTTCACTCAGATATTTGTGTTTGTTCTTGCCTCTTCTCTCCATCTGTTATTTCACTCATGAGAAAAGGTTGTTTGGGCAGTGTGTTTTCTGGCTAGGGTTTACAGTTTTGTATTTGCATCCAGGCAAACTAGCAAATGTGAAACTGAAGCTGTGACCTTGCAAAATAATAAATATGATATATGTCTTTATGCTTTGGGTTACTGCAAAACAAGATAGTACCAGATTATCCAGCTACTATAAGATCTTTCATCTGCCTAAATCTACTGATTTGGTGCAAAATTCACCTCTCTGTTGTTTTTCATTGACTTCACTTAAACCATAAACGTCATTACTATGTTTCATTCATTGTAAATAAATATATATTCAGTTAATATTTAACGAAATAAAAGCGATTTTTGCAACAATAATACTGAGCATATTTGTAAAGGTTCACACGACTGGGAATTTCTTGAATAGTAGGCATTTGCCCACGTAGATTTGTATCATTTAACTGCATGGGATTGTGGGCTGATTGAGTTCCAGATAACTTGGACATGCAACTAATTCATAATTTTTAAGTAATGTGTTTGGTTTGACTTTGGTCTGCCAAGCAGACAAGATTTAAATTAGAGAATCAAGCTATTGCTGCAAATTGAAAACAATTTCCTTATTGTGCCATTAAGGGAAAACCTCTGTGTTCTGATTCCACTGCTCTGTGAAATATTCATTATTCGGACCCACTTGGAAACTTTAATATGCTAGCCAGATTTAACTTGTTAGCCAACAAGTATGCTTCTAATTGTGCTTATTTACACCTTAGCTACAGTTTGTTTGGCATGAATGTCAGTTCTCCCCATGGTGCCGAGGGAGTAATTTTTTTGTGTGGGAGCACAGCCCTGCAGCACTGTGTGGGTTGTGTTTAGACGATTTGTGGTTTAGCTGTAATTATTCAAACTGTCCACTCATAAAACACATGATCATGGGAAGTCTGAGGCGCACCAGAGGGACTGCGGTGTCCATGCAACAAGATTCAGATTTTCTTTTAGATCTCTGCTTTTTACAAAATGCCTTTTCCTTTACTGTTTTTCTTAAAGCTGGGGTTTGGATATTAAAAGATGTTGAATAATGGGCTCTTAGTTTTGGTCACAAAGAGCAAATGTTGCCAGCAGTGTTGAACACATTTAAATGAGTTTATGAGTGGTGCTAAGCTTTTGAAAAACCATCCACTTAAAGATGTTGTTGTTTACAGGACAGACTCAAAGTGAGCGCAGCGTTTCCTGGCGTCAGACAGAAAATATGTCAACTGAGAGGCTTTTAGGAGAAACCTTAGCCTTTTTCTGCTGTGCGTTGTTTGTATGTGTGGGGATATTTGAACCATCCTTTCTACACCTTTTTGACAGATCTGATTAGTTTTTTAGCTCACTATATATTAAAATAATACTTCAATAATATTTCCTGTATTGCTTTAAAATCAGAGTGTCAGGGGCTTTAAATGATAGGTTGGAATTAATCCAAACTACTTTGTTTAAATCTTTCTAAATCTCTTCCCACAACATCCCATTATTCTCCTGTAAAACAACATCCTGAATCAGCTGATATTTCCATTGATGCAACTAGCATGGTTATCAATCACTAATTTTCAGATCCAAACAACAACTACAATGGAATCGTTATGTCTTTACTGTTTGCAGACTAAACTTCCTGTACTGCTGTTGGGCCATTCATCTGATCTGAGGCCGGGGGAGTTTGTTGTCGCCATCGGCAGCCCGTTTTCCCTGCAGAACACAGTCACTACAGGTATCGTCAGCACCACCCAGCGAGGAGGCAGAGAGCTTGGTCTTCGTAACTCCGACATGGACTACATTCAGACGGATGCTATTATCAATGTAAATATTAAAGGATAGCTTTTTTTATGTTTTCCCCATATAAGCACTTTTTAAAAAGCTGTTACTTTTGATTCACAGTATGGTAACTCTGGAGGGCCTCTGGTTAATCTGGTAAGCCACTTATTTTTTGTATTTGTAGCACATAACCAGTTTTTCACACACGAGCTATTGAAAATCCTTGACTTTTTTTAGGATGGAGAAGTGATCGGGATCAACACGCTGAAAGTGACTGCTGGCATTTCCTTCGCCATTCCCTCAGACAAGATCCGACAGTTTTTGGCGGAGTCATATGACAGGCAGTCCAGAGGTACGAGCCCCCACTATAACACATCAACAAACTTTCTTTGATCCCTCAATCAACAACATTAAATGCTGATGTTTAAAAAAAAAAGAAGCTGAAGAGCGGAAAATGAAATCTTTATGGTGAAGCTATTAATTAATAAAATTTTTATTGGTTAAGTTCAAATCAAGTAACATTTTAACTCTAGGACACGTTTTCCAGGAACCAGAGATGTTCTCTCGGGCATTTTTCCAGATTGGAAATGGTAAAAAAAAAAATTATTTGTTGGGCTAAAAACAGGCTGGGTATACTTTAAATACATGGGTATACTATAAGCAAATGGCTCTGGTAGTGCTAACCTGATCCTCAATGATTTAGCTCATTGGAATATAAGGCAACCATTCCAAATTGGTTACATTTTTTACCATTAGGTTTTATTTTAACCATTAATTCATTGGACATCGATTTCTGTGCTGAAAAGTTTAAGAAGCAAGGCATATACTAAAGCATGCGTGTGAGATGCTCATTTCCTTTGATGGAATTCCGTTCATGTACTTTTATTTTATTTTGATGAAATGAAAAAAATCAGATATAATGGTTGCTGAAAACCAGTTTGTAAACTCAAGTCAGAGCTCATATTTATCGTTCCTCTGCCTAAAATATGGTGAAGGCAGAAGGTCTGTATACATTACATAACTTAAAAGCATTATTGTGGAAACTGAAAGGCTTTATTCTATGAAAGGAATTGTTGCAGATTAATATTGATTTTTGGAACAAATTTTGTTAGGCGTTAATAATCCATATTTTTTGTTTATTTATACCAGTGTTATTGTGCAATAAAAAACATACCATTTTAAAGAAGATAATCACACCAAAGTGATCTGTCAATCTTCTTCTGTGATGCCCATTTATAGGAAGAGCAGATGCCAAAAAGAAATATATTGGAGTGAGGATGATGACTCTCACGCCAACGTAAGTCTCCGCAGTTGTGTGTTATTGTTTTTTTCTCTGGCATATATTCAAAGTATGCTAAGTGTTTGAATAAAACTCGAGTGAATTTATCAAAAAACTGTTTGAAAGCTGTAAAAGATCGATTGTGGTGAAATTTTCCTTCCACTTCTCTTCCTTCAGGTTAGCCAAGGAACTGAAAACTCGACATCGGGACTTCCCTGACATCACCTCAGGAGCCTATGTGATGGAGGTTATTGCAAAAACCCCAGCTGCAATGTAAGAAAGACCTTTTTGTTCCAGTAGATTTGAATAAATTTACTCAGTACTTTACGGGACCTTTACCAGAATACACTTCTGTTAATTCCCACCAAAAGTATCTTGTCTCTCTCAGGTCACTAACTTTTAACTGTTCAAATAGGAAATAGTCTAGTTTTAACTTGCCTTTCTTAATTTCATAGCTGTACTTAAACAGATAAATATACCCTACCACCCACAGTTACTGGGATGTAACTTCATTATGTACTCTAACATGCCTGAAGCCGCTGCATAACACTCCCCCTCCTCCCACTCGCCCTGCCCATTTGTAGCAACTTCTACCACTGCTCCAGCAGAGTGGGGCACGGGAGACGCTGAGGTCAGCTGTTTCCTTCAAACCTCATGCTGGGAGGTTACTGGTTGCACTGTGGTTTTCTTGCGCCTGTTCCTCAGCCCACGATGGAGCAGCCCCTCTCCTTTGAGACCTTGTCGGAGTTTACCCAATGCCTAAATCATGCAGATTTCTGTAGAACAACAGTTCTGTGGTTCCTTTTATATTCAAGTTTACTTTTCTAGCCTGCAGCTTTGGTGCTTTTGATGTTGATCTGTGTTTTGTTGGCTTGTGGTATTTAGAAACTTGAATGGGATGTGGACAGCTTCCCATTCGCTTGCAGCTGCTGAAAGTAATGAGTGCATATGTGTTGCTACTAATAAAAAATGGGATGTAAGAGTAAAGTGTAGCTGTTATTAAGGGTATTAAAGCCCTGTTTAAGTTTTCAGCAGATGGGTATCGGACCTATCCCAAAGGGATAAGGCTTAAAGGCAGACTCACCACTGGCCATGAGATTACATCTGTTATTTGCACTGGAAATGCCTTGGTATTCCCAGTCCCAGAAGAACTGAACCATTTAAATTGGAGAGGGGGGACATCTGACAATCTTTAATTTGAATCCTGCCCCTGAAACTGATTGTCAGATAAGCAGCTGGGACATGAAGAAATTAGAGTAATGGTACTGACAGAAACTTTAAGGTTCTGTCTAGTTGTCCACCTTTTATTTCCTTACATGTATTTTCTTAATTTGATGTGATAAAAAAATGGATTTAGGTGTAATCAATGAGTAAAACCTGAGATATGCAATCCAGTAAAATGATAAGAAAGAAGGCAGCCATCTACAAACAAAATGATAACTGACTTGATTTGCCAGCACTGGCTACATTATCACATGTAAAGACATCATTGTTCTGTTAAAGGTGTCCTGTGTTACAGGAAAAGGAGATAACATTCAAATTCCAGACCTGTTTGTCTCTTTTTTGGGAATTTTGTTTAACATACAAAATAGTGCATCATTTTGAAGTCTAAGAATTTTGGAACATGATTTGTGAACCTTATTTAAACACAAATATGAAAAAAGTGTTCTCTTAATATATATCTATAGTCCCTGTTACCCTTATGCCTTTGGATAAACTTCAGTGGAGTCATCATTCTTGAGAAATGACATATATAGCAAAAAGAGCCCACTTGTGTGTAACACAACCTCAATATTTCTGCAGAGGTTCTGTCAAAGTCCCAGGCATTTATTAAACCAGGCAGAGCGGTTGTGGACTAACAACTACCAACCCATCAAGACATGGCCTACTACCTTCTCTATTATACTATGATTAGATGAGATCAAAATCAAACAATTTTGACCTACAATTGTCCTAACAGAGACAGGAAATCTGAACAAGGTTGCAAATAAAGTTAAATAAAGGAAACTATTGTAGGAAAACCTGCCATCATGGTGCTAAACATGAAGCCAAAGTTACAGTGGAATGATGACAAGACGTGAAAGCTGCTATTCAGATGCTGTCCATGCAAGCTGACTAAACATTACTTTGCAGAGAAGAATGGGCATTAAATTCAATCTTTATGTCAGCAAAGCATGTCGAGTCAAAGGTGTTTTGGTTAGTACTGAAACTATTACAAGCATTAATGGTGATTAATCAATTATTTAAATAATTGTCAACTAATTTAGTAATCAATCAATCATTAAATGGAGTAGAGAAACCATTTTGCATTTAAGATAAAAAATATTTTTCTTCTGTCAACATGCTATATCCAGAACTCCTCAAGTAGAAAAGTTTTAGTTTAGTTATATTTTATAAAAAGTCTGCTTTAAGGAACCTGCTTTCCGATTATGAATCGATTAATCGAGAAAAATAATCTACAGATTAATCGATTTGCAAAAAATAGTAAGTTGCAGCGCTAATTTCAACTTAAATTACTTCCAAAGTATAAACTTGGGGAGGATCTAGAGAAATACTTGTTAAACCTTTTAGATTTTTTTAATGTATGGAAAAATTAAAAAGCAATGTATCTCTTTACTTCCACCACTGTTATTTTGGGTGAAGGATTTGACTCTACGAGTAATGAGGCCACAGTTAGTACTAGTGTTGCGCCAATGCCATTTTTTGGCCCCGATACCGATACCAGATACCTGGCTGTGCAGAATCGGTACCATAAGGATACTATCTGTTTGAAATTGATGTGTGTGTATATATGAAGAGCTCCATACTACTTGGATGCAAAATAATTGCCATCATGGCTTTGTCAAGCTGCTCCCTACCTTTGTGAAGAAAGAAATAGACTAATACAAAGTGAATCCAGTAGAACTTTTTATTGCCTACCTGGAATGGGTGACAATAGTTGAATAAACTTTCTGCTCTCAAAATGGTATCTGTGCCCTATTTGTTGGTACTAACTAATTCCAATACCACCATTTTAGTGCAGTATCTGGGCCCTGTCCGATACTGGTATTGGTATCGATGCAATCAGTGCAAATTAGTACCAAAGCCTTTTGAAAATGGCTTGGAACTAGGTCTGGTGGCTCTTATATGTTTCATCTTTTTTGTGTCCTGTAATTTTGTCTCCTGAAATAACAGAAAATGAAGGTGAGATGAAACAGTAATACAGTAATACACCTTTTTGGCTGGTAGCATGTTCGCCTCAGCCATGGCTTTACCCAACAAAATAACAAATCACCCAACCCAGAATACCTGTCCTGTATATCAAGTATTTGTTTCTTCCAGAAAAGAAGTCTAAATCCCTATATCTTTTCCTTTAGTGGTGGACTCAAAGAACATGATGTCATCATCTCCATCAACGGCCAGAGGATTTTAACAGCGACTGATGTAAGCGCTGCCATCAAGAGCGATGCCACCTTGAAAGTGGTTGTACGCCGTGGCAACGAGGACGCCATCCTCACTGTTGTTCCAGTAGAGATTGATCCTTGACCCTTCATATATTGGGGTTAGGTTTAACTTATCATTCAGAGGACCTTATGTAGAAGGGATCTTCAGCTTACCTGCCGACTTGTGGCTAAAGGCCTAGCGGCACCACGCATCCAGAGAAACTCCTGGCTTTGCCTTGAAAGGAACGACCGTACTGACGCTCTAAAAGCAGCGCTGTTCTTTGTTTATCTGTGTGTGTCTTCACTTTTAGCCCTTATTTTTTTTTTTTTATAAATGCTACTACTGTTTGAACAGAAACATAAAGCCTTGATTATCATCTTATTATTTGTCGTTTTCATATGGACTTAAGCTCAGTCGGATCCTCTGCTTTTTTTAAAGTAGAAACTCACTGAGCAGATCTGATTTGTATAATTTTTGTTAGCCTCCTTTTTTTAAGTACTGTAGAATGTTTTTTGGTAATTATGTGATGTATACTGAGGAGAAAATAAAGGGTTTACCAACATTTGTTTTGACATTTTGTATGCTGACTATCTCATTTTTCCTTCACATTTCTTTTCAGTAGGTTTTAAAAACACCCTCTTTTTGGATGTATCAATATTATCTTTGTGTGCGTGCCGAGTTTTGGGTTACCTCCGCTCATGCAATTGTGCACACAGAAAGGGGGCTTGGAGCCAATAGGGGTCTGGTTTGAATTTGTTTTTATTGCCTTCATATGGGCTTGATAGCACTCTGGTGCGATTGTTGGTCCAGGGACTGTGCAGACTGAACCCAGAGACAGGGGTGCGAGCCAACTGGAGATCTGACCCAACATGAAGTGGCCCCAGATTAGGGCTTTATATACATATATGCAGTGGTGCTGTGAAGGAGATTTACTTATTTTATCAATTTAGTAAAGATGACAAAGTTCACCTTGTGAGAACTAAAAAGATGCAACTGGTTTTATAAACATAAACGTCTAGACAAAACAAGTTTTTTGGTATACTTTATTTAGCTCCATCATCAGTTATATTTATGCATTATGTGCTGCATCTGCTCTAAAAAGAAAGCAAAACCTCAAATACCATTTCAACGGCTCTTGCTTTTTTCTTTTTTTTGCATTTTTTTTGGCTTGTTTCCTGCTATTCATATTTGACTTGCAGAGCATGTCTCTAATAACCACTTTATGTTTATTCTGCCTTCCCTTCTGCCATTTCCTGCCACCACATTTATTATAGAGCAGCTTTACGGTAATGCACAGAAACACACATGCCTGCATGATAAATGATCAAATATGTTTGAGCACAATTTAGTTCGACATGTGTTTGGTTAACTTTTATGATACCGCTTGGGATCTGTGTTTAGATCTGGACACAGATGTGAAAAGAGAAATTAAAGCAAAACTGAGAAAGCAAGATTAACTAGTGCTGCTAGTGCCACCTTCTGGTTCTTTTTCAGAGTTGCATTTCTCTAATTGACCAAGCTCTTTGCTAATGCCTTGCAAATATTTAACTCAAAGGGTCTTTCTTGCTGTTTTTAGTTTCTTTACAGTTTCCTGTTGGACATATTCTGGAATCATTTAGTCAAAGGTTTCATAACACTTAAAGATTACAGCACAAATACATACAACTGGGCTCAGCTGGGAAGTTTGCCTCTTAATGATGTCATGACTGCACAACTGCCAAAATCTGAGTTCATAACAGTCATGCTGGGCATGGCTGTATTACCTCACCTCCTCTGGGCCCTGCATTGGACTGACAGTTTCTACACAAGCCCAAAATCTTAAAAACATTGAAAAATGTGAGACTTCATATGAGTGCAGTGTTATTGATTCAACTTTAACTCATAAAGTTATTGTCATCCATTTGCCAGCTGAAAAAATGTATGTAATTTATTAGGTAATGGCCTGTTTGTCTCTGTTCAGACACCTGCTTTCCTCTACAAAATGCCTCACTTATTTGGTGATGATTACTCAGGAGGAAACATTCCTCTGAAGTTTTTATTAATTTTGATATGGTAGTGTGGGTATTACGGTAGTATCGTGCAGTCAATGCTGATTAGTCAGATGCATACCCATAATGATCAATATGATATTTAGCTTGTCCTCTTCAGGCAACTAGCAGCTGAAATACAATGCCTTGTAATTTTCTGCCTTGTCATTTGTGCTAACAGACAAATGGGTGGCTAGTGAGTGTATGTTGATACCATCTTGGGCAAAACAAACTGCTTGATGTAAAGAACCCAAACTTTCTCGTGGGAAATTTTCTTTCTTGTTTTATGTTTTATTTTGTTCTTTGAAGCTGAGACCAGTCACTTCCACAGAGACCTCAGTGGTCTGAAGGAAATGATGTCTGTCTATGTTGAGTGATGTTCTTTTTATTGTTGATAAAGTTGTGACCACTTTTCCCTGCAGACTTAATATATCCCCTTTTACTTACATCATACCCTACATGACCCCCTGCTGCCAAAGTTGTCAGAGCAGTTTGAAGGGTTCTGAACAGTAAGTATAGCAAGTTTTCAACACTAATCCTTGGTTCCTTAGAGAACAAGTTGGAAACTGCAGTTAGTGCTATCTTTACATTGTATTGTGTATCTTATACAGATATTAAAATACTTCGAGTGAACATACCTATTTTAACGAATCCTGTCTATAGAGAATATTTCCTTAAATACCTGTTTAATTTGGGTAATTTCTAAGTTTGATCATGCTGTTTTATGATTCTCTGTTTCTTAAAATAATGGGATTAAATCTTTATCCGTCAGGGTTGCAGTGAGGCTTGTGCCTATTTCCAGCAGTCTATACACAGGGCATTCCTTGGACAGGTTGCTGGGCAACAGACAGAAGCACAACCATGAACGCAAACATTTACACCTAAAGATAACCTAACTGTTATGTTCTTGGCACTGATGACTGGCTTAATTAGTCACTCCTTTCCCCTGTCTAACTCTGCCAGGTTTTTCATCATCTTCATCTGATCCACCTGCTCTTGCCTCTACTTAAGGAGCTTGCATCCAGTCATCAAGTCGAGATTATTCTTGTTCTCTCTAGACAGTGTTGAGAGTGTTTTTAGGTTCCTTGGTGTTTCTGATTTCCTGATCCTGACCTGTTCTGCCTCTAAACCACTTAGCCTGCCTGTTCCCTTCTGAACGGTTTGCCTGAACTCTCTTTGGACTCCTGGATCTCTGAGCCTGCCTGTTGCTGTTCTGATCTGTTTGCCTGACCTGTCTTCGGACTCCTGGATCTCTGAGCCTTCCTGTTCTGATCTGTCTTGCTTGAATACTGGGTCTTTCTGTTCTAAATCTTGACACTAACAGCCATGTTTTTGAACTCGTAATGGAAGCCAGAGTACCCAGAGAGAACCCAAGCATGCACAAGAAGAACTTGAAAACTCCATGCAGAAAGACCTGACTTTAGTCAAGAATTAAACCCATTTACCACTTTTACCACTGTTGCAAGGCAACATATATATTTATATAGAGCTTTTTTCAAGTAAGGAAACTTTATTAAAGCACTTTACACATTGAAGCAAAAGCTGCTCTGGGGCTCACTGACAGAAGCGTGGCTGCCACCATCAGTAGGCAATGCAGGTGAAGTGTCTTGCTTAAGGACACAAAGACACCGAAAGCGGGAGCTGGGGCTTGAACCGACAACCCTCTGTTTTTTTTTCTACTTTTAGCTTTTAAAATGATTACATTTTTTCTGTGCTATCTCTAACTTGTTCTAAATTTCCGTCAGCTTTGAGTCCAAATATGCTTGTCCAGCCTCCATAATCAGACTCCTGGGCTTGTAAATTTAACCTTAATATTTCATCCACCTTATGCAATCTTCAGATCATTTAAATAATCATTTAAATTATTTATTTGCCTTTTAAACTGTTTATTTTTAAAGGGAAAAAAAAGCTAGACCACCAAGCATTTGACAAATATCAGAAAAGCATTCTATAACAAAAAGCAGCCATTGTAATGTATGTGGGGAAAAAAGAAAACATTTGGGCATTTGCATATTATACTGCATAAGTTCACTTTTCTGTTTTAGTTAGTGGAGGTTATTTTGTTGAAAGCAAATTCTACTTTATTTTATTATATTATGATGTAAAATTTCAAGAAGACCTGTAATGTTTGTATTTGATGGTCTCAATTTTTGAGTTAACAAGCGCTATCATTTAGCGCCCCCTATCGTGTATTTAGACATTCCGCTTAACCAATCAGAGACGCTGACACAGCCTCACAGCGCTTCCATGCGCTCTTGTTGCTGATTGGTTGTTTCCCTTTTGACTAACCAGCGCAAAACAGTGCCAGAGCGTCGCGGAGGGAGGGGATATTTTAATGGCCGTCAGTAGCACTTCAACATGGAAAAACTCCGGATTATTCATTATCTATAAACTTCTTTAGCTCTGCCTCCGTTATAAAATATTTTATTTTATATCCCCCTGTGCTACAGAGAAGCATTTGGGTAAGATATGTTTTTCTAGTGCTCTTTCTGTTGCAGTGGACGGACTTTACCCGCTTGATTGGTGCGTGAGTAGCTGATGAGGCCTAACCGGCTGGCTAGGAGACAAGCAGACGGTTAGCTTGAGTTGAAAGGTATAGTATGTTCCAATTGTCTTTATTCCCACTTTTATTTAATACTGTAATAAATGAAATGCATCCATATGGATATATCCATGCGAACAGTCTCTTTTAAAACAAATGCTTACTTCATTTAATCTTCGCAGGGTAGAAATGTAAACAAGAGACTTGCGTTAGCCTTGTTAGCAGTGCCTAAGCTAACAGCTAATAGCTAACTTCATAGCAGTTAACTTTATATGCGGGCCAGCCTGGATCTTACAGATGTTGATAAGTTATCCGCTCTGTTGGCAGGTCAAGCAGATATTTGAACTCACTCCCGGGCCTTATGGCTGTTTATAACCCCTCTCTGTTTGTGTGTCGTGTTAAGAAGACTGGACCGTTTTTATTAAAGCTTGAACTAACAATGCTAACTTATGCTTGCCACCATCAGTTGGCCCAACTTTGTCAAATTAATTTGCATAGAACTCTATTCAATGATTATAAACTTAAACTGTAATGAGTGTAAAACTGTCTTACAAGTCTTATATTTAGGAGTGAAGCCACCTTAAAGAAGGATTGCTGCGTTATATTATCCAATTTCTTTTAAACCAATGACTTGCCTGTTTTCCAATTTGAAATTGGGCTTTGTGTAGTATTAGACATGGTTATTTGTATACATCATGTATTGCTGTAAAATATGAAGCAAGCAACAATCAAGAATTTGAAATGCTTGTATTTTTCAGTGAATTCGCTTTATTTATATAGCAACAATTCACAGCATGTAATCTCAAGGCAATTTCAATTCCACCAGATCATACAAATTGATTAAAAGTTTTCTATCTAAGTAAAACCAGTGCATGGCATCCACTCATTGACTCAAAGGTAATCCCTCACACCAAGTATGCTCCCCTTTAACAGGAAGAACCTCCAGCAGAACTAGACTTAGTGTGAGCGGCCATCTGTTGAGGCCAACTTTCTAAGACCATATTGAATGTTTTTAACAATCCATAATTAAACAAATAAATATAACCACAGAAGATCAAAGGGTTACCTGTTTGGTTTTAAAGAATGAGTCATGACAGTTCTTCTGAAATTCTTGATTTGTATGTGGACTTCTACTGTAACCATTGCACATGCAGTATTTATTTTTAGTTTTGCATTCCCATGCATAAAGATAATCGAACTTTAAAATGGACCAATCTAATGGTTTGTCATTTTATGAAATCTCCATACTACAAACTTTGTTTTTGTTTTTTTTGCTTGTAAACTGAATTGATGCCTGCAGCTATCATCTATAGTTCATTTCAAAGGTCTCAGGTTATGACCTGTAATCAAAGCAAAATAACTGTCATGTCAGTTTCAAACTTAACCTTGGAAGGTACAAACTGAAGTGATGACTACTTTAATTCATACCTAAGCTCTTTTTCATACCAACAGAAAAGAAAAAGGTGCAAAATTGTAAAAGAGTTCATTTTTCAGCAGCTATTAACATCAGACACTAGCTAAGTTTTATTTTAATAATCATCACTTTAAGTTTGATATTAGTGTGGATTTTAAATGATTGTCTGTTTGTTTATTTGCAGAGAATATGTAACATACAACAGCCAACATGACATCCAGATTTGGTAAAACCTACAACCGCAAGGGAGGGGAGGCTAATTCCAAATTTGAAGAAGTTTTCTCCAACAAAAAGCCCACCCTGACCACCAAATGGGGGGAGACCACCTACAAGGCTCATCTGGGTGGCAAAAACACTTTGCTAAACCCTGGCGCACCTGAAGTCTCCAAGAGGCCAAGGCTTGAGGACAGCGACAGTGAAGATCCATTTGGGTTTGACAGCGATGAAGAAACCAAGGCTGTAGCTTCTGGTAACGCTCCTGACCTGAAAGTACCACAACAGAATGTACCAAAAACAGTTCCAGCACAGAACAGAGTGACTGCTGCTGTTGAGACATCTGCACAGAGCTCTGCAAGTATAACATCAACATTTGCAAGTGAGTTGCCCCTTTATATAAACTGCCTGTTTTGGAATAGATATCATTGATTGATGCTGTATGTTTAATTCTGTCTTCTTTTCTAAAATCGGCTTTTAAAGTTTCTTTTTTGTGCATTTTTTATTATCATCCATTGATTTCCTTTCTCTGTCTACAGGTAAGCAAACATCTGAGAAGGATGTTAAAAACAACCAGCCATGGTACAAGAGTGCACTGGCTGGCAACCAAAAACCTGTATATGTGACCTACGTCTCAGAGACTGTCCTCATTGATAATGAAAACGTGTCATTATGCCAGATGCCCGTTTCTTCTTTTACTAATGTAGATGCCACCATTTCGGCAAACATACCAGGAGGAATACAAAACATTCAGCCTGCATGCTCTTATGATGGGTCCCTGTCAGAGGAAATGAAAACTGAGGACCAGGAGCTTTCCACAGAGCCCCCCCCACAACCGGTGGACAACATTCCCCCTTCCCCGTTCACCTTAAGAGCCTCAAACTGCAAGAAATACCAACGGCCCCACCGGTCTAATAAAACGCTAACTGAATCTGGCGAAAGCTACAATGAAACACCAGCCGACCCTGTGAATGCCCAAGATAAATCCAACAGTGTCCTTTCTGCTAGTGCTAGCAGCAGTGCTAACACAGCAACCAAGCCTCCAGGCAGAGGGGGTGGAAGGGTGCGGGACTACACGGTTCTGCACCCATCCTGCTTGTCCGTGTGCAACGTCACTATCCAAGACTCAATAGAGCGCAGCATCGACGAATTCGTGGCACAACCTACCCCCGCTGACCTTGGGGAAGCAGGTCAGATGAAGAAGAAGTCGGACACACAGCCACCTAAACCTACTCGGTACGGTTGGTTTGAAAATTGTTATCCAAAGTATGTAAAAGTGTCATTAAAAAAAAGGATTGTACAAAATTTGAATCTTAAGTTATACCAAATATTTATTGCTTTATAGGAAGCTTAAAATATTATTTTGAAATATTTCCATATTTGTATTGGTTTTTGATGCAGTCTATTTACAAACACCCTTGGCTATTTTTAAATCTAGCCAAGTTGGAACTGAAATTTAAATGTAATGTCACACACAGTCGTTTTGTATTTGTGATATTTATGCTTTAGTGTATCAGGAAGGAAAATGATCAGCTCGTATTTAGATGATACCCTGATCTCTCAAGATATCCTTTCTGACATTCTGTCTATTGTCACTTTTTATAGGAGTTTGAAAGATAGGTTCATATTTTAATAGTATGTTGGATGGCCATATTTTTCTACTTAACCTTTATATTTAATTAGATACACTACAAATTGAGCTATGCAATGTTCAAACTGTTAAAACTAACAGTAAAGCAAAGTCCCTGTCCCAGAATTGGTAATATAAAAAAAAAATAATAATCCAGAGCCCGGTTGGTAAGCAGCTGCCATCTGTAACCCTAAGCAAATTCTCTGCTCTGAGTAAGATTACAATTTCTATCTAAATTTCTTCTCATGCCTCGGGTTATTTGATACATGTACATTATAAAGTGTTATTTAAAGAATTGGTCCCGAGGTATCTCTTTTCAGGAAAAGGAACAGGAGAGAAAAAGCTTCAAGGTTTAAACACAGAGCTTTCCTTAGTACTTTGAACATCAGAAATCTGTTTTTTGTAGAGTATTTAATTGTAAATAGGTTGAACTGCATTTTGGAAATCATCATACTTTGTTTTACACAACATCCAAACTTTATTAAAAGTGGTTCTGCAGTTTGTACATGGGTCAATATGGCAAAAATAAAACCCACATTTGTATTGCATGGTGTTATTAACTAAATTCTGATACAAAAAAAACATTTTAATCGTGCATATCTGATTTTTGTTTTGTTTTGTAGGTTCAGGCCTGCTCAAACAAAGACAAAGAAAACTAAAGCAGAGACAAAGCTGGAGTTCTTTGGGTTTGAGGACAAAGATGCTGAAGGAGATGATGCAAGCTCAGAGGGGCCTATGGCAGGCAAAAGTAGCTACAAGATCAAGTATTTTGGCTTTGATGACCTTAGTGAGAGTGACAGTGATGAGGAGACCTCTCAGGCCAAAGAGAAAAAGGCCAAGAGAGCAGCCGCAGCATTGGCTGCTCTGAGCTCCAGCGTTGACAGTCCCCATACCAGTGACTCTCAGGACAGTCAAGCCAGCAGCAATACAGGTGAGAACAGGTGAAGTTTTCAAAAGATGAAGTTATAAGTGAGTAACTTTATATTTGCCTGTGTTAGAGTTGTCTGCTTCATGCTTATCAGTGATAGAATGCATAGAAAAGGTATCCTTATAGAATAAAAGGATATATTGGTCACTTGTATTGTCTGTTATCATACACCTGTTTTAAATAGCTTAATAGAAATGCCTATTTATGAAAGCATAATTGGGGTCATGAGGGTCTTTAGGAGTAAAATTAAAGTTTATCACCGTAGAAATTGTGTGTGTGTATATATATATATATATATATATAGTTGTAACATAATTTCTGCCAAAACTGTTGTATAGTTTAAAGGCCTGTTTACTTCTCTTCAAATAAAGCGGCTTTTGTGATGAAAAGAAGTTTGAGGGTTGCACTCAAGAAAAACTTTCCAAATCTGCTCAGCTAGTGCCAAATGGTTATTTGAGGAGGCAGTTTGATGCCACGCTGTACTGAGGTCCCTGCTGGGGAAATGAACAAATTGTTGCATTGCCAGTATGTTTTGTTTCTGTAAATCTCGACCATCCAATCCAATAAACAGCAGAATAAGCTGTTATTGTCAAAGAGGATTTGTTATATTTATATTATTTATTTATTTTTTCTGTTGGTTGCTTTTCTGCAAACACTGCCCATCCTGCAAGTCCATCTTCATGGCAATGTAGAAATATTGAAGGGGAATGCTCTCAAATTGTGTTAGATTCCTTTCAAGAAGGAATGTTGCCCAATCGAAATAATTAGTCATTTACAAGGAGAACTCACTTTGTGTGCTCAGCATATTTTAAAACCATTCTTAACTTCTCCAACAGATGCTTTTGAGTTCTCTGATGATTCCAGTCCTGGTGTCACTGAGGGACAGAAAGGGCGACCGGGGAAGCAAGGTGACAGATCCAAGGACTCAGCCACTGGTCTTAAAAAGATTTTCAGTGGACCCAAAAAGGTAACTTTCTTTATTCATAGGTTTTCAGCCTGTTCTCATTTAGAAGTGTTTTTGTGAAGCTGAATTGATTTTTCTAAGAATTCCAGTAAGTAATCAAACTACCTGCCCCCCTTACTTTTTTAAATTTAAAATATTCAGCACACTCTGTTTTTAGCAGAGGTTTTATACGTGCAAGTCGTATCAAACTTTTTCACAGCCGTCTGAATGACAAGATATTTTTATCATGAAAAGAAAAAAGGAGATTTGACCTACTTCCATATGTGCTACCAAATCTAAGTATCAGAGAGTTTTCAGTGTCTACAGTCTGAGCGGTTATGCCACATTTTATCCAGTTTTCACATCATTGTGCTGTGTGAACGTAGCTTTAGTTGTGCATTTATTTTTTAACTCCTGCTTTGAAAGCACACCTGAAACGAGCATTAAGTGAAAGCTGGTTTCCCAGGTTTGCTCCTATCCCTGCTTAGATGTAACAGTTCTCAGCTTCAGCTCCTCTAACTGCGGGACTTTTTGCCATGTGTCTAACTAAATGTAAGGATAATGGATAATACCATGATTTTAGAACCAAAAAAGAAAGCACCAATCCTAGTGAGACAGCAGTGAAGGGTGTGTAGGGGTGTATCGGCTTGCCTGCACTGCAAAATTAAAATAGCTTTGAGAGCAGGTTGCACCACATACCTGCACAGACGTATCAGAACTGTCCATCATGAGATGGACGGTTCCAAAACGTTACGCGGTTACTGAAGAGTTTGGTTTCTTTTCTAAAGATTTGATAGCATGTTTAATTTCTACAGCATACAAAATGAGACAAGTGGTGCAGATGTCAAAGTGTACTCTTTCATAAAAAAAAAACAAAAACAGAATTGTTTACTTGCTTTTCCTATTCTTTGTTTTTTCTATCAATTATAAAATAAGTTTAAGCAGTTGCCTAAAATATCTGCAGGATCATTTTATTTTTTATCTCTTTTAATAGAATAATCCAATATCCCACTACTAAAATAATGAGTTATAGCCCTGATGTTTCATGCTTAAATTTTAAATTTCCATGTTGCTATTATAAACTTGGGCTGTGTTTTTATTAGATTTACAGGTCAGTGTGTTGACCCTGATATATGGACAATATTTCTGTGTTTTCTGTACACCAGGAGGAAAATAGGTGATAGTAGTGATTTGTGGCCTTGTCATCACAATCTTTATTTTTCAAGTCTCCCAGTGATTGTACAAAAAAACTATTCAACATAAGCAGCAGTAAAGGATAAAAGCATGGCAAACGAGTCTCAGCATGGGACAAAATACACACAATGTTTAAAATTGTTACTAACAGTAGTGGTGGTTTAAACAAATGAGGAAACAGCTGTGTTAATTATGATGAGACACTAAATGCAGACATAAATGCACCGAAGCATTGATCTCCATGAGTGTTTAGATAAAGATATTAAATAAAAAGTGCTATAAAATAAATGGGACGAAACATCATTGTAGAAAATGGAAATAAAACTTAATTACACATTCAAACAAGTGTTTTAACATTGATTAATAACTTTATTATACAGAAAGGGTTAAGTAAATAGATTTGAAATAAATGTGAACTAAACATCCACTAAAACTACTGATTTAACTTAAGATTAGTTTGATCAGGAAGGAATCACAGTGACTAGACAAAAAATCTGTGCTTGAAACTTAAAGGGATCTTTAGTAACCTTTTTAAAAACCTCAATACTCTGTAATACTCTTAGATCTTATGAGAAGTAGTTTCACAGCTGAGGGTTGAGAAGAAAAAAAAGTTGTGATGTATATTTTTTATCTGTTTTAGATGGGATTAATAAATGCTAAGTAAAACTACTCTAAAATATGAGATACTTTTCTGTTTTTTCTGGTTCTGTAATTCAAATGTAATTTCGGTTTAATCTTGATGACATCATCAGACCATGGTGTGAAGTCATTCTTAGATGAACAGAGGCCTTTTCTCAATATGTGTACCTGTGCATTCTCGTGTGCTCGTGTTCTTGTGAAACGTGATCAGCCTCAGCCCTGGTACTGGTCCATTTCACAATGACACAGTCCCTGTATGTTCTCGCCCCTCCCTATTTACCGATCATGCATCAGAGCAGACTTGTCAGTTCTTGAGATTGACAGCTGTCCCAGCATGCACCGCTGCAGCAGCTTCCAGGTTAGAACTCACAGACCTCAGAGTATTAAATTAAAAGATAAATTTTCTGTTGCCGTTCTATAGAATTGCGGTTTAAGATCATTTGTGGTGAGAACATTATAGTTTTAAGCGTTACTATTTGGCCCATTTACTGAACCAAGCGGCCCCCCGAGGCTTACTGCATCCAGGGCTAAAAGGCTGGTTATACTCCCACAGCAGTGTGTAGCAGTGAGCTTGTTGCAGGTATGACGCAGATATTTTTGATTTATGCTCCATATTGAAGCGTTGTCTGCGCTGTTTGTTCCACGCCACAACGCCAACGGAAATATTCCCGAACTAGCTTTGGGTCTAGATACGGCTGAGGCCGTGAGGAAATGGGGCAAGTTTGTCCTACAACGGGCGCACACGAGGGCGAAAAAGAGCGGGGATCCAGGTGGAAAAAGGGTCTCAGCGATCTCACGCACCTCGCTCTTCTAGCAGGTCCAAATTCGCCAGTCGTTTTCCACAATGGCGGTCATAAAAACAAAACAAGCCTGTAAGGTACCAAACAGGAGACTCATAGTGTAGAGCAGATGTAGATTTGACCAATCAGAGGCCTCCTGTCTGCGGCACTGTCACCTACAATTTGGAAGAGGTGCAGCAGAGTGTCTGCAGATGTCTCTGCGTTCACTGCGACACCGACGCAGACGACCTAGTTTCTAAGTATAATTTTAGCCCATCTGCAGCGACACTCTCTCAGCATAGCCAGGTGTAAAGTACCGCTGGCTCTGATGGTGATATTTATAATTGTTTTTGTTTGTTTTATTTGGTAAAATATTAGGTTGATTTGTGTTTATCTGACTGTGTTAATTATTCCCCCACTGAATGAAAAAAGTAATATTTTATTATTATCTATAGACTATTAATAACAGGAGGTGAAATGAAGCTCCAGACAAGCTGAGCGTGTGGTGACGTCATGAGTACGTTTCTGTTCCAATTAGGGCTGCAACTAACGATTATTTTAAAAATCGATGAATCGGACGATTATTTTTTCGATTAATCGATGAATCGGACAAAAAAAATATTTTTTATATTAACCTCTTTAGTCCAAAATAAACATTTTAGACAGAACAAACAAGCACACAAGTACAGGTTGCTCATTAACTGTACTGGTGCAATATGAAAAATAAATGTTTGTGTTAAAACTACGCAAACTTACATGAGAAATGTAGCTGTACATCCACAAAATATAGGGTACTTTGTTTCATAAAGCGCAAAAAATACTTTTTTGTTTTTAAAAGCCCCTAAGGGGTTCAAACAATAGGCCCCCCCATTTCAACAAATGAGTTTTTTTAGACTAGAAGAGTTCTGCCTTTTAAGACAGGAAAGTATAGCAGTTAAAGTTGCTACTTGAGAAAATACTGAACCATAGAGATAAAAATAGCCCTGTGATTCAAATTATAAATTGTATTTGGAATAAAAATGAGAGAACTAGGGGTGCTAAAAAACACATCCTCCAAAGACAGATATTTACATGGGAATGTGGCAGATAATTAATTGACATATTACTGATATTGCTGGATTTTATTCTGCTTTACTTCCATAAATTGCAGGATCTTCTTTACTTTATCTTCGCCAGAAGATTTAAACTTTAAAAGCCTTGCCCTCATAATTTGCAAGTTAATTTATTTATAAAGTAAATGTAAACGCTGCTTAAGCTAATTCAAATGAAATTAAAAGTAAAATAAGTAGCCAACCTTATCACTGTCTGTAACCTACTAACACGGTGAGGAAAGCATCAGATGAGCTACCTGAGAAACTAACGTAACGTTCCCCCACTTTAAAACCAAACAAACATGGTGCTTCCGTGCCATGTTAATTTCTTTTGAAAAAAGTTGCATGTTATCACTTTTTTCGCTTTACAAAGCGCAGGCTATTTTAATTATTGTGATCAATTTGCGCCGTCAATCCCGGTGCATGCGCGCTTCATTTGCAGTCTGGACGCTGAGGCTCTGACTGCAGCTGAGAGGGACTCCTGCGGGAAAACGCGGTTGTGGTGGGGGAGGCGCCCCACGGCAGAGTAGGAACGATGCATGCTTTCACGTAAGAGTCTCCAAAAGCCGCCAGTGAAACCGAAAAAAGTCGCCAGATTTGTCGCTGGTCGCTTTTTTGAAAAATAGTCGCTGGAGGGGTCTGAAAAGTCGCTGAGTTGGTAACACTGCACCTGCTGTGCTGACTCGCTCTGCCATATTTTTTTTTCTTCCTCTTTCAGTCAAGAGGCAGTGATGACGGCGCGGCGGATGACGCAATAATCGCGCGACACAACTAATCGATGATGAAATTCGTTGCCAACGCTTTTAAAAGTCGATTTTTATCGATTTTATCGATTCGTTGTTGCAGCCCTAGTTCCAATTGATTAATGCTGCGTGCTCCCGTTCTCCCCAAGTCCACACTTACCTGTGTTCTTCTCAAGAACATACTTGGCTAGGACACAAGTCCGTACTCACGTTCTTGTGAATTGAGAAATGGCCAGAGTAAATATAGGGTTATGTAGAGTGACTAGAGTATTGCCTCATATTTCTTTTTTTACTTAATAATTCGTCTCTGATTAGTAGTGTTTACGGAGCACATTCTCCTCTTTTATTTAAATCACATTTTGTAATGGCTTTGGGTTATTTGTGTACAGTCCCTCCATATTTGTGAGTGTACCATTGACATTATTATCAGCATAACTTGGTACATTGCCTGCGTAATATGTACTTGAGTCACAGAATGTGTCGTTTACAGGAAATGTTCTGTTCTGTATGGAGATTCTTGAGCCCCCACACTGACCCTGCAGTGCCCCGTTCCATTAACTGAAATTTTACTAAAATATACACAATAAGCTGAATGCTTTGGTTGGAAACTTCATTTGTGACTCAGTCTATTTACAGGCCAGTGACTAATAAAACTGACCGACTGGGCAGCAAAACAGCGCTTTCCTCAAATCCAAACCTTTTTTTTAAATTAAAAAAGTAAATGAGGAAAATAACCTTTATTGGTTTGTTCATATTACTCTGATAATACCAACTATATTTCATGGTTCCTGCTTTAAAAAAAAGGGGGTTATGCTGTTTTAATTTCACAGCCTGTCTCGTCGTACTGAATGTATGATTATCTTGAGCTTTGTGCTAAACAAAACTTTAATTTTTGTGGTTTTAGTCTCCTTCTAAAGCTGTGTACAATGCTCGACACTGGAACCAGCCTGAACCTGAGGAGGTACCTGTGCCTCCACTATCTAGAGCTCAGACCTCTCCGGTAAGATTACTCTGGGCTTAAATCTTTTATTTATGTGTAATTTTTAAGTGTGAGGTGTGTTTAACAATAATTTTTAATATTTTTTTTATAACTACTGTAGAGTTAAGATGTTCTATAAGGAGTATTTTGTAAAGCAAGGCCAAAAGAAGGTCTTTTAGATAAAGATGTATATGGTAATTTAGTAGTTGGAAGTGCTCCTTATTTTATTTCTCAAGTATATATATATATTTTTTTTTAACAGATGAAGTAAAATGAGATGTGAATGAAAAGTGAACTTATCATCTTCCTCTGATCTGAATTTACCCCATGGAAACTGAACTTTTTGTTCCTAGACAAAGAACTCTGTCACATGCTTTTAGGTTTAGTTTTTAACTTTGCCCTATCTCATCTGACATCTGTTTAAAAACACTTATTTACACGTGTGTGCATAAACTGTTAAGCAGGGGGAAACCTTGGTGACATGCCATTATTCAGATTTTGTTACTTTGGTCAGGATTTCTTTTCTTTGCTCATTTTCCTCTTAAGGCCATTTTATCGAGCAGCACCAAGGACAGCAACTCTCATAAAGACGATGGCTTGTTCAAAGCCCCGCCACCCCCACCAAAAGTCATCAAAATGGAGACCCTCCCTACACGACCCAACCAGGAGATAGTCACAGCACTCAAATGCAGGAAAGAAGACAAAGAGGTGGGTTGAAGGCATGAGGAGATGGATTCTCTGCACTTTACATTCTGGATATTATGGATCAGTTGTTTGAAAAGATGCAATGATAAATTATTTATTAAGATTCTGATTTTATACATATTTTTTCCCTAGGAACGGGAATAAAAGAAACAAAAGTTGTATGTTTCTCAATAAAGTTAGTGTTATTGAATTAATGAGAAATAAAAGACCTTTAGAGTAGAATATTTATTCCGATCTATATCAGATGTTTTCTAACATTTATTTTATTATCTTTTGCCTTTGAACTCAATAGTGCATCAATAGCACATATTATTACTGGTTGTTGTGTAAATGGATAGAGAATAATTACTGTATTTAATTTGGATGCATAGAATTATTTTGGCTCCTGACTTCTCTTTGGAACTAATCAGGACAAAAAAAAAAAGCCAATTCTGATCTGTGGCTGACTGACTGGTGCTTCTCTAATTGTTTTGTTTTTTGCTTTCACATCTAATCTGTCTTTTTTGGTACAGATTGTAGGATAATGGGATGGCGTTTATTTGATGAATATCTAGCTCATTATTGTTTGTTCAATGCCCACTGTGAGTAAAGAAAACCAGGATGGCTGCTAATGATTTAAACTCCCTCATGTTTTCAGTTATAGATGGGCCTTTCTAGGCTCAGAACACGCTGTTGGCCACAGATCCCCTTAAGTGCAGAGGTGTTGCCGCACACTAATGCTATAGCTATTCCTTCCCATGTCACATGGAGTCCACTCAACACTCTAGTTGCAGCTGGTAAACGTACAGAAGGAACTGCTGATCAGGCCTCAAGGTTACATGCTGAGCCGTTATTGATGAGGCAAATTAGCACAGTCAGCGATTGCCGGTAATGGAACCATCTGAGGGAAATAACAGCGAGAGCTGTTCCATCGATATCCGTGCAAATGTGTTTGCCTGAGCTGATTGTGTCTCTGGACAGATGCGCTACCTTCCAATTAGCTGTAATTAACCCCATTCCTCTTGCAACAGCTGTACACAGTGGTGCAGCATGTGAAGCACTTCAATGACGTGGTGGAGTTCGGGGAGAATCAAGAGTTTACTGACGACTTTGAGTACCTGGAGACGGGACTGAAGAGCAGTCAGCCACTTAACACAAGATGCCTTAGGTGAGTGGAAGGAAACGCTTGCTGCTTGTTTCTTGACTGCTGCAGAGAAGCTCTTCAAAGATGCTTTAATAAAGATAGTTTGGAAGTCCTACTTTCATATTGGTACATTTTAGTCACAACAGTCTTGATGAACTTGGGATAGCACATGTAGCTCTTAGGTTATTCACCAACAGCTCATGAATTTTCAGGTCTGGTTTGTCAGAGAAGAAAGATGATCTGTGAACATCTTTATTTCTGTGTAGCCATGGGACACGAAATGGAACAATTCTACCATCATAGCATTTGCCCATAAATTATACCATTAACTGTACAATATAAAACAAATGCTTTCAATTACAATATAAGTCATTCTAACTAAAATTAGGTTTCTGCCTAAAATACTGCAACTTGTTAGTCATAAATGGTGGTATATACCAATTAAGAGTTGAAATGGTTGAAGCCAGGACTGTTCCTTTGCAAATATATTTTCTTTTCATTAGTTTTAACACAAGTATAACAAGCTGATGTTTTCTGGTTCATCACTTAGGCTATGTGCTTCGTTACACAGAAATGCAGGTCGTGGCGTTATTGCTACACTTTGAACGGCATAATGTAAGGGGTTTGCACTCCGCATAATTTATGCTTTCATGTGACCTTAGAAATGATAAAACAGCCAATATTCTTCTTTTAGTTGAGAGAGAAAAGAGTGTAGCTTTATTTTAGCAAGCTAAATGACCAAACAGCAGCAGATGGGGGAGGGACAGTGCTGTAATACTCTATGCTTCATAGATCTGGATAAATCTAGGGTTGCAGCATTTTTAAGTGACTTCTGAGATTTGTAGTAGCTGGTACCCAAATCATTCCTATTCCCATCATTTGTTGGTCGTATGTTTAGATAAAGTCGCAGGTGTTCTGCTTAAAAGTTGGAATGTCCTCCGTAGAAACAATAGAAATCCACAGCTAAACAGATGGAAAATTACAGTAAATTGCCTGTCTCACATTCTGGCTTATTACATTGAACAAAGAATCCTAAATAGTGCTGTTGTGTTCTTTTTTATTTTTTCCCACCCTCTTATTCACTTTGTCTTTCAGTATAATAAGCCTGGCCACAAGATGTGCCATGCCGAGTTTCAGGATGCACCTGCGGGCCAGAGGAAAAGTGGCTCAGGTCTTCAAAATCCTCAGTGATGCTCCACAGCATCCGGTCAGTCAACGTATTTTCTCTCCGTCTACTGTTTGCTTTATGCGAATATGTTGCATCTGTGTAACATGTAGACTGGCAACATGAACACAACCTTCAGGGTCATACTAAACCATGTCCAAATTTGGTTCTGGAAAGCTTGTAATTATGAAGGGAATATGGATTTATTGTGCCTTGGTGATCTGTGTTGATGGTCTATATGCCATAAACGTGATCAATGCCTTCTTTTTTTTTTGTATATTTCAAAGTCTTATGATTTCCTTTATGTGTTGTGTGTCAATAAATAATCATAAATAAGGAATTTTCTTTTACTTGTATTGCTTGTTTTATAGTTTTAAATTCAATCTAATTTAATGTAGGACTTGGAAATTATTCTTTATAATTTTTCTTTTAAATTACTAAAGCTGAGCTTATGTTATTCCTTTTTATATAAATTAGAACCTTGCTCTGTGCACTGCTGCCCTGATGTACATCCTGAGTAGAGATCGTCTGAACATGGATCTGGACCGAGCATGTCTGGAGCTAATGATCAAGCTACTGGAGTTAGACCAGGACTACTCAGGCCATGAGGATCAGCTAACTGCAAAGGAAGTGGCAAAAGTCAAGGAGAAGATCCGAAAGCTGTGTGAGACTGTGCACAACAAGCATCTCGACTTGGAAAACATCACAGTAAGTTGTCCTTTAAAACTTCTAGACTTGGTGAAACTTCCAGATGGGTGGTTTCTGACGAGGCTTAAGATTCCTTCTTTGAGGACCATCTGTATCTGGCTTTTATTTATTTTGTATAATTGCAGTTTCATTTCCAAGAGCTTTTTGTTATAGAGCAGCAGGTTAGGAGCTGTTGAACCAGCTCCATCTGCCTCTTGGTGATCAGTTTATTGAGGAATAAGATGGATCAACTCTATGGACCTGTCAAATATAACATATTTCTGAGAGTCAACCTCAATATGTTTCGCAAGATCTTGTCTAACAAAAAATTATAACATTGCTGATTTGAAGGGGTTCATTGTTGTGCACCCTGATGGAGAGACGATCTGAATGTAGGTGGATTATATATACCATATTTTCACGACCATAAGGCGCACCATACTAAAAGGCGCAGTCTCAGTTACACTATATTGCCAAAAGTATTTGCTCACCTGCCTTGACTCGCATATGAGCTTAAGTGACATCCCGTTCCTAATCCATAGGGTTCAATATGACGTCGGTCCACCCTTTGCAGCTAGAACAGCTTCAACTCTTCTGGGAAGGCTGTCCACAAGGTTTAGGAGTGTGTTTATGGGAATTTTTGACCATTCTTCCAGAAGCGCATTTGTGAGGTCGCACACTGATGTTGGACGAGAAGGCCTGGCTATCAGTCTCCGCTCTAATTCATCCCAAAGGTGTTCTATCGGGTTGAGGTCAGGACTCTGTGCAGGCCAGTCAAGTTCATCCACACCAGACTCTGTCATCCATGTCTTTATGGACCTTGCTTTGTGCACTGGTGCACAGTCATGTTGGAAGAGGAAGGGGCCAGCTCCAAACTGTTCCCACAAAGTTGGGAGCATGGAATTGTCCAAAATGTCTTGGTATGCTGAAGCATTCAGAGTTCCTTTCACTGGAACTAAGGGGCCAAGCCCAGCTCCTGAAAAACAACCTCACACCATAATCCCCCCTCCACCAAACTTTACACTTGGCACAATGCAGTCAGACAAGTACCGTTCTCCTGGCAACCGCCAAACCCAGACCCGTCCATCAGATTGCCAGATGGAGAAGCGCGATTCGTCACTCCAGAGAACGCGTCTCCACTGCTCTAGAGTCCAGTGGCGGCGTGCTTTACACCACCGCATCCGACGCTTTGCATTGCACTTGGTGATGTATGGCTTGGATGCAGCTGCTCGACCATGGAAACCCATTCCATGAAGCTCTCTGCGCACTGTTCTTGAGCTAATCTGAAGGCCACATGAAGTTTGGAGGTCTGTAGTGATTGACTCTGCAGAAAGTTGGCGACCTCTTCGCACTATGCGCGTCAGCATCCGCTGACCCCGCTCCGTCAGTTTACGTGGCCTACCACTTCGTGGCTGAGTTGCTGTCGTTCCCAAACACTTCCATTTTCTTATAATACGGCTGACAGTTGACTGTGGAATATTTAGGAGCGAGGAAATTTCACGACTGGATTTGTTGCACAGGTGGCATCCTATCACAGTTCCACGCTGGAATTCACTGAGCTCCTGAGAGCGACCCATTCTTTCACAAATGTTTGTAAAAACAGTCTGCATGCCTAGGTGCTTGAATTTATACACCTGTGGCCATGGAAGTGATTGGAACACCTGATTCCAATAATTTGGATGGGTGAGCAAATACTTTTGGCAATATAGTGTATGTGTGCCATTACTGTATTTAACACACATAAGGCGCACCGGACTATAGGGCGCAGGTTTTATATACAGGTACATGTCCTTTGCTACGTTTAAATACCTCTACTGCGTATTTAAAAATAAGAGTGGGAGCAAAACTGAGTATGATTGTGCTTTATTCATGTATTTATTACAAAGTATTAAACAAACCTGGGAGCTCGCTGTGAGACAGACACATCGCTAATGACACAGAGCGCTGTGATCACTCGTCTGAAACAGTTTATTGACGCATAAATTAACTTAAAATGCAGAAATCTGCCGGCAGAATATGTTCGCTTTTATTATCCTGGTGCCTGCAGTTTAGATTATTTAGATGAAAAACACCTACCAGCTGCCGCAGTGAACCGCGAGGAGGCGACCCGGCCAGAGGCTGCTGTTGAATGGGATTCCTACTGACAGTGCACCGCCGGTATTTGGGGGTCTGAGCGGCTCCGACAGAAATAATATTGGAAGGTGGGATGGTAGTCTGGATGAAATGACTGCAATGAATACGTTTTCAGGTGGACTTTCTCACTTAAAAACATATTAAAACTACTTTATTCCCACTGATCACATCAAATATAGCTGCAAGGCAGAGAAAGGATAGAGTAGCTCCGCCCAACGCGCGTCAGACACACTTTTGCACCACGCAGCCAGAGCAGATAAAGCTGCTTCAGCCGCGCGTCAGAACTAACTGGTACAAGCAGTAAAAATGAAGCAGCAGACGCGTGAACGTAGCATTACTTTGAACGGTCGGTTCACACCGATGTCGAGCGGTTGAAGTTCCTTTGTCAGACCTCCCGGAATAACAGCAAGCACAGCGTTCATTTGTTTCACCATGTTTTTTACATCGGCTGTGAGATGGGCACGCATGGAGTCACAGATTAACAGCTATGGTGATGCGTGGAAAAAAAACACCTGGTTCTCCTTACATACACCTCCCTCAGCCACTCTTTCATCATCTCCTCAATGAGGAGATGATTATACACAATCCGTGCCCACACTTCCCCTTTAAGGTTCTCATGGTGGTCTCAAAAGTCCACAGTAACAACACACATAGGGCGCACCGCACTATAGGGCACGCTGCACATTTTCAATGAAAAAAAGACGTTTATATGCGCCTTATAGTCACGTAAATACGGTATGTTTGTTTAGAACAGCCAGGCATCCAGTGTCTGGGTACATGAAACTGACCACTCAAAATATTATGAGAGCTTAACCTTTCATCCTCATAACATTCTTCCATACTTAACAGACATCTTGACTGCCGCACCATCTCCTCTTCAAACGTTTCATTGCTTAATTAAACGGAAAGACTCGCATGTTTTATTTTGCAGCACACATACAAATAAGCAGCACATTCTGTATGTTTCTCCAGGCAGCAGCCTAATCAACAACGGTCAGAGAATCCCAAACCATGGGGCAAACGCTCCTTTGGTGTGACAGCAGCTAAAAGCCACACAACCTAACCTAACCCCCCTTCATGTTAAGATTGCTCCTGGGTTTTCCTAGGTCTGTCTGTGCCCTAACCCGGGGTTCTTGCCAGAAGTGTTGGATTCTGCTTTGTAAATTTCTCCACTGTCAATAAAGTAAATACATTATAGCTTCCCTACAGTTGAGCTTATGGCGTTCCATCCTCCACTTTAAGCATCTTAATGAACTATGACCTGTTCGAGCTCTGCACATGTATTTTGCTTGGTCGGCAACAATTGTGTTGTGGGCTACCCCACACGAGAGGAAGCCAGTGTTTTGTCAGATGCTGTTTCACTGGATTGTGGAAGCCATCTCTTTTGCCTACAGCTGCAGAGATTTGTAACCTCATCGAGGGTTGAGGGCACATTTTGCTAGAGGTGTGTCTACCTCTCGGGCCCTCTTCTATGCAGTGGAGTTGCTCTCCTCCTCCTCCTCCTCCTCCTCATAAGCTGCAGACAGCCAGGACATTGACTGCTTGCTAAAACAGAAAACTGACTGATGCTTTACATGTTTTCACCGAAGTCTCCAACAACACAGAAAACTTATGTTTTTTTTTTAAGAGTCACTACAGTGGTCTGAAAACTCAATTTAGTGATAATCTTTGGCAGCAGTGTCTCTTTGGCTCTCTCTCCCTCCCTCTCTCCCCAACGTTCTCCTCAACTATGGTGTAATTTTTGTGCCACCAACCTGCGAGCACATGTACCAGTCTGAATATAACGAACTGAAATATCCAGAAGGTGAAGGAATTATAAAAGCAAATGGGATGCAAGATTTTAAAAAGCAAAACTAAATTACAAAGACAAGGTTGAGTGTGAACTGAGTCAGAAATATTGGAAAAAAAGTAGAATGCCTGTAGGGGTCTGAACACAAAAGGAAGAAAGCAAAAAGCTTTTCCTCAGTATACAGACCCTGCTGGCCTTGTAAATGATTTGAATTCCCATTACTCTTGGTTTGACAAAAAATGACTTGAGAGATAAAATTCATTCCATTTGTACTTAGAATGCACCGTTCCATATAAAACCCTGATCTCTGAATTTCAGTATCTGTCTTTCTTTTTACAGGTCTGATGAATACGACATGTAAAAAAAAGACTAAACATATCGTTTTTTATGGCCACACAGACAAGTGCCCTAGGTGTCATTGAAAAAATAGTCTACGTGTTTTTCAGACTTTCATGAAAAGTTCAGATACAGGTTGCATATTGGAACAAACTTTGGATTTGGGTCACTTCAGGTTGCAGTGTAACTGTAGCTAAAAACTCCTGCGTAGAGATCAAAATATTTTCTGAAAATCTGAGAGATGTATCCTCTAATTTCTGTTTTGTAAATACCAGTGGTGGTAATAATGTCTGAACTCTGTCTGCAGGTTGTGTTTCCTCTCCACTTGTTTTCTCTGTTTACTAATGAGTTGTAATTTCCCAGCTAAGCTTTCTCTCTGGTCGGGTACGCTAATGGCATGCCCTGCTGGTCCCTGGCCCTAAAGATGTGAATAGATGTTCCTTTTTTGTTTACACCTAGTTCTAGTTCAATGACAGCTTTCTGGACTGTAATATCAGGAAAAAAACAGGGAGTATTTCCTGAGATGTGACCTACTGTCCCATAAAAGGCAGCCAGTGGAACATTCCACTGTATTCAAACACCTGCCAACAATCATAGCTGACAAGCCAACCTTCCAGCAGCTTAAAAGATGCTAGTGACTCTTTTTCCTGGGGAAACCAAGGGTCTCCAATTACAGTAAACCCATCTTGCAATTGGTACACATGACACCTACTGATGTTGTCTTCTCTTTTATACTGTATACAGTTGTTCTGACACAGATATACATTAAACAGGGTAAAATTTAGATTTGCAATGACCCAGTAAAAATACTGCAACCTGTATTTAAGCTGCTGCTGCCACCCAGGGGCATGCCAAGGGTCTCATTAACAGCAACAAAAATGCCTAGCGGTAAGGGCTTTGAGCTTGGAATCCTGAGGTTCTGAGTTCGAGCCCCACTCCCACAGAGTGCGACTCTGGGTTTCTGAGCAAAGACCCGTAACCCCACACCTCTCCCCTGGCGCCGCACAATGGCAGCTCCAAAGGGATGGGTTAAATGCAGAGGCACATTTCTCATATCACCAAGCTAGATGATAAAAATAGCTCATTATATAATTAATCTAATCTATACATGTATCTTTTTTTATAGACGGGTCATCTTGCCATGGAGGCATTATTATCTCTGACATCTAAACGGGCGGGTGATTGGTTCAAAGAAGAACTGCGGCTATTGGGAGGCCTGGACCACATTGTCGATAAAGGTCCGTGTGTGTTAAATGCTGTGTGTGATAGCGGCCTGCTTGATGGCTTAAAAATGTGAAAGGACAAGTGAAAAGTTTTTGTTGTTTTGCCACAGTGAAAGAGTGTGTGGAGAACTTGAGCCAAGAAGATGACAAGGAGAAGCTCGTAGAATCTCTTTGGGGAGCCGAGAGGTGTCTGAGAGTCCTTGAAAGTGTAAGAACAATCTTTTAAAGTTTTTCAGAATTGTTCAAAAGTGAGACAGAGGGGCAAAACAGGTTGATTTCCGTGTTTTGTTTTTTTTCTCTGAGATACAAACTGTTTCGTTGGATAAAAAACTGTTAAACCAATTTTGTGCCTCTTCTGGTTCCATTTTAAATCTTTCCCTATTTGTATCTTAATCTGCTAACAGGTGACTTTGCAGAACGCAGAAAATCAGGGATATCTGATTGCCTACAAAGACTCTCAGCTCATCGTTTCCTCAGCCAGGTGAGCACTGACTGTTGTTTAAGTCACCATATCTACCTTAAATGGGTTTCTCATGAGTATGTGCAACCAAGGAGGTAAACATGTTTGAAAAGATTGATCCGACAATTAAAATTCAACAATCAGAGATTGCATTTTGGCCCAGCCTACTTGTGACGGTCTTCAAAATTTGAGTTTTGTTTGCAACTCAATTGGACGTAGGCCACAACCTTGCTCAGTGTATCCATAAAATAAACTCACGAACAAGGACTTAAAGGACCTAACATAGTTTAGTGGCATGCCTTTTTGTGGCATAATGTATTTTTAGTCTTTAAGATTGGGTTATAACTTGAAAAGAGGAAATACAAAAGAAAAGAAAAAGACCGATCATAACTTGAAGTATTGATCTAGACTTGTCTAAAAGGTGGTCCTTTTGCATTCAGAAAACAATCTAAGTTGCCCAATCTTCTTGGCCTTACATCTTTCTGCCTTTTCCCGACATTTTTAATTCATGTTTCTGCCCTATTTCCGCCTTTTCCGCTCTGTATTTCTCACAAAAGCCCTTTCTATTTCTGTCAACAGAGCTTTGCGGTACTGCGAAGATATGATCCAGCGGTACAGCAGGGCGCTAAACAACAGCTCTTTGTCATCATCGGGTGCAACCCTGCCACACTGTAGCTTCAGCAACGTGGGCAAGGCGGTGGAGGACTGCATGAGGGCTGTCATAGGGGTGCTCCTCAACCTCACACATGATAATGGTATTTCAACTTGAAGGTTTTATTTTAGCATCTTTAAGGAGAAAGCATTCACTGGGTGCATACTTAAATTTTATTCCAAGTGGACCTGTTGTTTTCATTGTTCTTTTACTTGTATAGCTAAGAAAAAAATGGTATGTTTACTGAAATGAGCTACTTGGCAGGGTATAGTTCAGTGGTGTAGGCCGAGGTCAGTAATGATCAATATATTTGTTTACAGAATGGGGAAGCACGAAGACCGGGGAGCAGGAGCAGCTAATGATCACCGCTCTAAACTGTGTCCTGCGAGTCCCACACTACATCCCACAGGAGCAGCGATTTGAAGTGCGAGTTTTGGTAAGATTTACACCACATAAGGGAGACCTGAATTGTTTTTGTTTGAGAGTAAAAAATATTATCCTTCTAACTTTCTTCTCTCTCTCTGGTTTGTATTCATCAGGGTTTGGGGCTTTTAATTAACCTGGTAGAGTACAGCTCCAGAAACCGTCACAGTTTGGTGGACATGGAGTACAGTGTGGATGACGCGGGTCTGGAAGACAGCCTGATGCAGCCTGCTGATCCGACACAATCAGAGACAGCAGCGCAATCGGCTGAGACTGAGGGAGACCAGGCTGACACGCCGAAGCCTGCAGGAGCTTTAGCTGCCCTGGTGAAGGTAGAAACTGACAAATGTGCTCCTCTCAATAGATCCTTTATTTAGATTCAAATTATTGGAATTATTACTTAAAATATTGGGCAGAATTTAATTTTCACAACTCTATCAACTTTTATCCAAATCTCCTTTCCTAGAAATCTAAGTCTATGCTTCTGTTTGTTGTTTCCATTGCCGTAGAGAACGGTTTTGTTCAACACTTTCCCTCTAAAAGGCAGGTTTATTCCCTGCAGGTATCTGCAGATTAAATTTGAAGAAAATGTAAAAATCAGTGTTACTTCACGCCAACTATAATCCCCCAGCCATTTATGCTAGATATTTATTTAAAGGAATTTTTCTTTCTGAAAAGAGATTTATATGGTTAGTTGATAGGTTATTTCAGCTGACCCTTAACCCAGAAAGTCAGCACATCATGCACACAACCTTTTAAAGTTTTTAAACTGGATGCCCTTTCTGACACCAGGAATGAAGTGTAGGAGGAAGAAAATCTTTGTTTTTATAATTGCAACGTTTGGTTTTTAAAGGGTTAAAGGTCACTGAATCTTTTGGTCTTTTTATTTCCCTTTTAGAAACTGTTTATGGAAAGCAAAAGAGCAAGTGGTTATTTGACTTTTGTTTTAAAGTTTAACGGTTTCTCTTCAAAAAGGGACAGTTGGAAATTTAATTTTCTATTTCATATAACAAAATGAGTTTTAATATCTGTTCTCACTCTTCCTCTCCCAGACACGCTCTCTATCATAAGGGAAATAATGTAGGTCCATGTCTTTGTTAAAGCTCCAAATGTATCTCAGGGGTTCCCATCAAATTTACTCAATTTTATCTCAGAATCTCATGTTTCTTGCAGAACTTTTTTTTTGCTCCCCTACTTTTGACATCTACACTAAGGTTTCTGTGGATGACAGGCCTTGTTTAGCCTTGCCAAAAATCATGCCGAGTACGGTTCTAAAAATATTTTATATCTGTGGTAAAATGGCGCAGGCATTCTGTCAAATTTGGCACACGTCTCCAATAAGTGACCACATTTAGAAAGAAGTTTTACCCCTTCCTAAAAGGAAAATGAAGACCAAAGATTATAATCGCCAATAAAACACATGCACAGGATTCTTTAGAAGCATATTGGGTATACAGCTAATGTGAATTCTTTCCAACTTATGTGCAAATGAGCTCCATTTATAACTGATTTAGTTATTGAAGCAGAAACCTATAATCTAGAAAAGAACAGATGATATGGACTGTAGAGGACCTTAAATGCATTTGCTGAAAAATTACATTGGGCAATTATTACTAACTAGAAAAGCGCTTGGAGGCTCAGACCTCCGTCAAGCAGCACATTTTGTTCCATATCATGCATTCTACCGATAGCTAAAAGTCACACATGATCTGGATCATTACCAAATTTTAATAAATTGTTCCTTGGCATGAGGTGCACCTTTGTAAGCCATTTCCTTAAAAATATTTCCTAAGTTTCTAAATGAGGTACAGAGTGTGTCTGCAGCCTTTGGTGTTTGTTCTGCTCTCACCTTCTTCATTCACTTTGAATGGTTCATTTGTTCTGTGTTTTTATCTTCAGTATAATACTTCTGGACCTTTGAGTCTGATGCTTAAACGATGCATACTTAGTGCTGCCACCCTCTGGTTTAGGGGGGAACTGCTTGTTGTGCCAATTAATGTTGAAAAATACTTTAAAATGTTCCTGCATCTGGATTATTATCTAGATCATCACCAGAACTTAATGGGTTGTTTCTTGGACTGAGATGAACCTCTGGTACAAATTTAATCAAAATCCAGTTTTAATTTAAACAGACAGACAAACACGCACACAAACTCTACCACAACCAACCTCCTTGGCGGAGCAAATAACAAACCCTCAACCTGATTGTTATAGAACTGTATAAACTCCAGTCATAACAGGGTTGTTATCTGTTGTAAATAGTTTTTAAAGCATGTAGATGCAGTAGAATGGTTAGAGGTAAAGAATTGTTTAGAAAAAGATTCCTGTCCAAAAGTTGAAATGTGGATTCATATCAAGACTCTGTTTTTTGTGCTGGAAAGGATTTATGGGTTGGTTACTGGATGTTTTGTTTTTGTCTGCATATTTAAGATAAGTTGGAAAGAACAATATTTTAAATTCCATGTTTTTACATTTTTTAAAATCTGAAACCATTTTGTTTGGTTTCACTACTTAGAAGAAAAGCCCTGTTACTGATAGCTTGGTGCTGAGTTAACTGCTGTTATTTTTCCACCAGCTCTTCCTTGAGAGAGAGCGTGCTGCCATCCTGGCTGAGGCAAAGACAGACGACCTCATCAGCGAGGCTCCTAAGCCGGCCCTGGACAAAAGCGGAGAGTGGCAGGAAACGTCGGGTGAAATCCAGTGGGTTGCATCTGAAACAAACGACAGCCAAACTGAAAAGAAAGAGGAAGAGGATGAAGAATTGGACCTAAATAAAGGTAGATTTAGCAGGGATTATTGTGTAGCTTTAGTCTAATTACATTCTATGACTTCCAATAATTATTAAGAATAAATCCCAGAATTAAAATGGATTAATGCTTAAAGAGTAGTAAAAGTTACTTTTATAATTTTATTTTTATGCCTACATAATTGAATACATCTTCCATTAGATATTTAAACGAGTGAGAATAACTTTGTTTTCCTGTTTTGTTACAGCTCTGCAGCATGCAGGCAAACATATGGAGGACAGCATCGTTGCCTCCTACACAGCTCTGTTACTAGGCTGCCTCTGTCAGGGCAGCCAGGTGAGGATAAGACTAAAACACATTTACACAATCTATATGCTGAGGATCTACTCTCACTCTAAGTTCACTGCTCTCCCTGTCGCCCTCAGATAAATGTGACTACAGTGAGACAGAACCTTCCTAAAGGGGATTTTTCTATAATGACAGAAATGCTGAAGAAGTTCTTGAGTTTCATGAACCTCACTGTAAGTATGACCGACAGGGTAAACTCTGTTATCTGGGTTGTATAGTAGGTCTAACACGGCTAAGAGGAATAATAGAGGCATTCCAGAACCTTCCGTGTTACAATGATGTGATACTAAAATATCAAATTAGGCATCAGATGCTGTCCAATTCTAACATGATCATAAAATTAAGAAAAAAAAAATGGCTTTAAAAAGTATTTGCATCTTTTTTGCTCTTTAAATTCCAAATGCATTTTCTTACGTTTAATGGATTAGGAAACTTAGGATAATTGCACTTTCTTTTTATTTATTTAAGCTGCTAAAGGTCAGTTATTTTATTCTCTAACCTCCACAATGTTATTACAAATACAGGCAGATTTTTAAAATTGCTTTACAGAACTATTGCATCTTGTAACTGAACATGTATAGGAGCCCTATTAAAGGATTTAGATTTCTTTAATTTCACTCTGAATTCACCCGCAGGTTTGAACTTGATGTGGTTATTGTGCAGAATGTGCTCCTTGCTGTTCTGGTTTTGTATAGTATTGCCAACAGCTCATATTAGCTGGGTAATTAGTCAGGCTACATGCACAGGTAGGAAACCTGCTGTCAGGTATTTTACTGACAAGCTTCCCGCTGCCTTCCAAGTTTACTTTCAAAACAGCCTTGGTTTAATAAGAGGGATTTAATTGGTAGACAACATGGCTCGTTTCTTGGAAGCGATCAGCACCATTCTGAAACCGGTTGGGAAGACGGTGCTTCTGTACACTCAGGGGGGAGAAAAACCCCCCAAATATTCAGATTCAGTCTGCATTTTGTCTAACATCTATCTGAATGAAGGAAAATGCATATAAATTGCTAGTGATAACATAGTAAAAATATAATAAAAAAAAAAATAATTATTTAAAGTCCCTTAGCTGTTTCAGTCCTTGGATGTGACTTACCAGTTACAAATAATTTCAGTTTCTCTTATAAAAAAAGATCTTCATGTTCTGTCAGCTGAGATGAATATATAAGATTGTTAATTGGGATCATTTATTTTCTACTCAGAAATTATGCCTGAGCTGCAAGCTCCTAGTAGTAATTAAAAAAAGATGGCTGATTGTTTGAACTGCTCAACAGTATTTATCAGTTGGGATTCATTCTGTCAGAACTGATGACTGAAACAATGTGTTTCATATTTTCTTTTTTTTTATTTGAGCAGAAGCTGAAATTATAAGCTGTGAAAATGTTTCCTCTGCGTGTTTAAAGGAATAGTACACCCAAAACATGATTAGCCTTCATTTTCTACTCACCCCCATGCTGAACAAAACTCTGGAGTACTTTTTTGATATCTCAAATGCATCTGGAGATCTGGGAGGCTTCTTGCTGTCTGCTGACATTCAAATAATGGAGGTCTATGGCGCCCGAGACAGAAAGGTCCATAAAAGTCCATAAAAACGTGTCAATATTCCTCCATACTGCTCGTCCAATGTATTCCAAGTGTCCTGAGTGGGTAGCGTCCATAATTTACTCGAAACGAAGTCATTTAGAATGTTTTTAGAGCATAAACAGTAGTGTATAGGATTTCCTAATAGCGCCCCCATGCGCGCTCACGACGCTACGGAAGCCGGCAGACCAAACCAGCGCATTCAGCTCGGCAAAGAACTCATGCTCTTCCTCAACACTGAAGTCCTCAGACATTTTTCTTTCGTTGTTTCTTTCTTTGCACAGGTAAACAGCACATTTCTTCTTCTACGCTTGCATTATCGGCAGAGCAGACGCTGAATGCGCACTTCCTTCCGGTTTGGTCTGCCGGCTTCCGTAGAATCGTGAGCGCGCATGGGGGCGCTATTAGGAAATCCTATACACTACTGTTTAGGCTCTAAAACGTTCTAAATGACTTCGTTTCGAGTAAATTCTGGATGCTACCCACTCAGGACACTTGGATTACATTGGACGAGCAGTATGGAGGAATATTGACACGTTTTTGTGGACTTTTGTGGACCTTTCTGTCTCGGGCGCCATAGACCTCCATTATTTGAATGTCAGCAGACAGCAAGAAGCCTCCCAGATCTCCAGATGCATTTGAGATATCAAAAAAGTACTCCAGAGTTTTGTTCAGCATGGGGGTGAGTAGAAAATGAAGGCTAATCATGTTTTGGGTGTACTATTCCTTTAAGGCTTCAGAACACTTCTAACCCTTTTGTTTTCCTTTCCGTCTCCCCACACAGTGTGCAATGGGCACCACAGGACAGAAGTCTATCTCACGGGTCATCGACTACCTGGAACACTGTTAACACACGTTGAACCACAACAAACTCGAGATATTCCCTGGGTCCATTGATGTCACGCTCCCATGACCTCATTTGGCTACCCCTTTGATGCATACATGATGCTTTGTGTGTAAACTCTAAATCATCCGTTTCGGTCCCTTCCTGGAGCACAGCCTGAACCAAAGCCCTGTTAGCTGATGGACGTTTAACTTTTTTTTTCCTGTCATGTCATGCCCAGATTCATTCTTATTTCTCAGTTGCACAGATTATTTCCGAAATAATTCTGCAAGATGCTTAATAATAAGTGGACTGACATTTGAAATGGACTCGAAGTGGATCTCCCCATGCATCATCCCAAAAGGTTTGACAACAATAAGCCGCTGAGGAGGAGTCATGTTCGCTGTCAGGTTCTGATTTCTGGCTGCGCAGCTGAAGTGTGAAGCCTTGAATCAGATTTTATGGATCATTACATTTTAATCTCTGCCTATCCACGTCCAAGCCAAGGGTGAAATAATTGATCAGCAGGGAAATCAATCATCTTCATGGACTTCAGAATGATGTCTTTATGAAAACCAGTGTGGAATGATTTTGAATGCAATTTTCATTTTTTCCCATTCATGCTTACAATTAGTGTGAATGTTTAAGGGAGTTTTAAAGCTTGGGTTTTGTTTTTAATCTGTGCTATAAAGCAGTTTTAGCTGTTTAACATGTTTTTAGATTTTTTTCAGACATTTTTCCTACCCTTCGATAAAGCGATCATGTCAGGATGTCCTCCGTATGACTGAGACTGGCAGTAGGGAACTACCTGCTGCCATTGGGCTTTTATTTCCTTTCACCCATATTTGTTTATATTTTAGTTAATTTAAATTTTAACTAATTCAACAGTGGTGTTCCTATATCCACATTAACTCAACTAGAGCACATAATTATTTCAATGATGGTTTTCTTTGTTTAAAATGCAATGAAATAATTTTAAGAATTGTATTTAATTTAATGTTTTATCTCCTTGTCTTGAATGGATTTTATTTTTTTTAAACCAAGCTGGACTGTTTTATTTTAATATAATCATGTGATTGACTTTGCAGATTTAGTTTGTGGCCCGAGTTTAAACAAAAATATATTTGATTATGAACCTCTGATTCATCTTGTGTCTGCTTTAGACACCTCGTCCTAAACTCCAGATTATTTATTCTGCCTTGGTGTCATTCCACCTGTGCTTTACTCACCTTTAACGCTGAGAAGCCTCTTGTCGTGTACTGCTCTCCTGTTCGATTACTGAACAGAGTTACAGCCATAATTGTATAAACGTCAGTTTGATCTGGTTTTGTAGGGCTGCGGTGAACATAACTTGCAACTGTGTTTACTGTCAATTACTTTAAAAAATTTTCTTCTGAAGTAAGTTTTAGAATGTAAATACTTGTGTACATATACATAACTGGACATTTAAATTACGTAGACTTCTTTTCCCCCTCCCGCTCCTCTAAGCTGATATCTTATTTTATACTATATTTCTGATTTGTTTGAGGGAAAAAAACAAAAATATAAAAAAAAAACAATGGCAAGAGGAAAAAAAAATGTTTGTACCCGTTTTGAGAACGTAGTCTCTGGTTACGTGTAAATAGTTGTATCTGAAAAATGAAAAAAAAAATTGCTACTTTCAGTACAAACGATGTGTGCTGCTTCCTTTATTGCATTGTCTGTTTCTGACATACAGCACCCTTCACACTGGTAAAGACTTTTAAAAGGTCTTAAATTCCTACTTCATTGCTCTTGAATGAGCACACACTGGGGGATAGAGAGGGGGTTTTATGTTTTCTTTTAATACCCGTTTACTATTCTCTACAGAGCCTTGTTTGTCACACTTTTATTGGTGTTAAATGTCCCAAAGGCTAAATTCAGGTGGGAGGCTGTTAACTTGTGCATTTCCTAATTTAAGATCATCTGCTCACATTACCCTACCTCCTGTGCTTCATTATTCCAGAAAAGCACTTCTATGTCCTCTTTAGAGCAGCATCTTTAAATCGTCTAAAACTGTACTTTGCTTTTATTGTAAATGTTTTAATCGGATTCCTTACAGCTCATAAAAATATTCAAGTAGGTTTAAATGTTCCATTCAGCTAAGCAGAGGTGTGCAAAGTATCCATAAATAATACAGAAGATAATTATTCCTTTAACATATAAAAGTAGCAGTTCTGGAAGTTACTCAAAAGTAAAATTTTTAGGGGTCGTTAACGACTTTCATCATTTTTAATGTTTACAAAATGTCAAGCTAATTAACACTTAAAATGAGCTCTCAGCTCATCTTACAGCACTTTCTTTTCCTGTTCTTTTGCATTGAAGTTCAATTAGTTTTATTGTAAACATTTTAATTCACAAGGTTTGCAAGTGCTCAATAAAAATTTTGCCGCGTAATCTCATATGCACATAATGAGGGGGGAGTGGCTTGGAATCCAGAGGTTTGAGTTTAAGCCCCACTCCCACAGACTGCCACTCTGGGTCTCAGTAACATCCTTAACCCCCACACTGCTCCCCACGGGGATGGGTTAAATGCAGGGAGTTAATTTCATTGCTCTGTACTTGTGACAGTGTGTTGACAAAGCTAAAATAAAAAAATCTTAGTCCTTGCTACAATTGAAAATAGGATCTTAGGGGTTTTTTTGTCCAAAGGGTTTATTATTTTTAATCACCTGTTAAAAGTTGGCTAAACCAAGCACTCAATAACTCATCACATGTTCTGACTAACGTAATAAGACAGATCAACAATAGTCATGTGCACATTCTAGTATTTTAGACTTATACAGTTTAGTATAACTGCAAAATTTAAATTCTGCGTAAAAGAAACACTTTTCTAAATCATGTTTTCTAACATAAATCTCTAAAACCTTAAAAAATAGTTAATATATGGATATTAGAACTTCATCCAGTGACAATATTGTTACTGTATTTTAGCTTGACCTGCTTTAAAAGGCTCAGCAGATAAAAAGTTAGCTTATGTGGTTAAAAAAAAATTTGCTCCTGGAACATTTTTGGTTAAGACAAACTGGTTATTCATTTAACATTGTTACATTGTAGAGTAGCCAAGAAGGTTTATTTCATGATATTGCTTAAGTCAAGAGTTGTAGAGTAAAATTATGCCTAAACTTATCAAATGACTCAAGTTTATGTAAAAGTGATTGTTAGTTACTACCCACCTCTGCAGCACTGAAAAGTATATCCATGTACTGGACAGTACTCACTCTATACTTGAAAAAGATTCATCCATTAGTTCCTCTGTGGTGTTAAGGCGGCCCAAATTATTTGCATTCACCTTTTCTGCTTGGTTGGTCTGGTGTCTGATCATTATTTTGACAGTCCTCTATGAGGTTCAGGTCATGCTTATGTATTGGACTGAACCGACCAGTGATTCCATGGTCATTAACGCTGGTATTGCTGTCTGCTGATATGGCGGGTCTCCAGTCCTGCTGGAAAAGGAAATCAAAATCTCCATAGAGCTTGTTGGCAGAAAGACACATGGACTGCTCCAAAATATCCTCTACTGACCTTGGACTTGATGAAACAAAGTGGGCCAACAGGAGAGGATGCCATCGCTCTGAAAATCATTGTGGGAATCACGCACTGTCCCTTCAAGAAGCATTCATCAAATGAAATTCAAAATGTGTTTCAATCTGAGAACAGGACTTTGGACCATAGATTAACTGCCCTTTTCTTCTCCTTTACTGAGATGCCTGGTCTTAGGCTCAGCAATGCTGCAAAGAACTCTGCAAGCATAGCCTAAGGACAAGCTGCAGTTGAATATCCTCTTTACAATAATCTACCCTTGTGGAGGATGTTATTGACAACCATCTGCCATCATCCTCATGATGTGAAAGTCAGTGCTGTCCAAAGCTTCTACTGCCTCGTGGACTAATGATGTTCAATGCACTGCCAGGCAGCAAAACCTATACGAATACATAATACATCATTTTCTAAAGACTGAAAATCTTTGAAAATGTTTCACTTTTTTATGCTGTATTATATTTTATGCCACACTTCAAACTAGAGTAAAAGAAAACAGAGTTATGGAATAATAGACAATGCTTTGTGTGTACCTGACATTTTCTATTGTTAGAGCATTTTACCTTTACATATTTTCTGAAAGGATCCACATCAGTTGAAAATGTTATGCTGTGATCGATGAAAAGCGGGGAAAAAAGGGTCTTTTGACTCAATTTAATGAGGGCTGTTCATTCTCAGAGGAAATAAACAAGAAAATATCAGAATCTCCAATAAATGACATTAACCTTCAAATTAGCAATAATGTGCTAATAACATCCTGGTGGTGAAATATGGCTTTTTTTTTTCTTAGGTTTTTAAAGGTTCCTGCAACCCTATTTTTTTAATTAGGAACTGTCTGCATCACCACATGTAACTGCAGATGGAAAGTAACATTTTTGAATTATGGTAGATGGCCTTAAAAAGCCCCCACACTTTACACATGCCGGATAACAGATAAAAGGAATTCTGGGTTTTAATTGGCTGTAAGCCTTCATTTTCAAAATGAACTGTTAGAAAACACCATAGTGTGTAATGAATCTGTATCATATAGGAATGCCTCATTTTCAATAGAATTTTTAAAATAAAATCTGTCTAATTTCTAAAACAAACATAATGTGTACGCATTTATAAACAGAAAATTATTGAAAAAAGGATTTATAAACCAAAAAAAAATATTTTGTGAGGGAAAAAAAATGTATTTTTGCCTCCACCATGTAAATGTGCACAAATAAAATGTTTGATTTAAAAAAAAAAAAAAAAAAAAACAAAAAAAAAAAAAACGGTGAGATTTTGCAGTGTAAGATAAATTTACTACAAGGGCTTTTGCACATATTTGTCAGGAGGGTTATAAATACTGGAGGGCCGTGTAGATGTGTGTGTGTGTGTATGCATCTCCATTCCCATGTCTCCTCTCATCCCAGACAAACCGCCTGTCAGGGACAGAGACTCCAGATTGTGGTCGGCATTCTTAAGCATTCTCAGCGCTGACTGTTTGTGGACACGGCCTCTCAGTTTGTCTGACTGATGGATATTGGAAACAAAGGATTCTTGTTTTAGTCGCTCTCTGAGCGTCACCCTACAAATAGCTCGGGGAGTGAGGGGAATTTATGGAAATGCCGTGTGGCGACTGGAGACAGCTGTGTTAACAGTGATGCAACAAGGAGGGCAGCTTTTAAATCTGAACCATCAGGAGCTAACGGGACTGCAGAAGTGTTTGTGTTGTAAACATTGCATCAATATCATGTAATTATGTCTTTACGTCTCATTGCCCGGCATGCAAATACATGATTAGAGTTTATTGGTGGAGGAAATTTAAATTTCAAAGAGAGAGAGTGTTGAATATTGATGACCTGCTCCTTCATACACCTCTGCCTTTCATCTCTCTCCTCTATATATTACATGGCAGGTCTCCATTCAGAGGACCCCGATGGCTCAGAGCGCCTGGGGATGATCAATGTGGCAAGGGAGAGGATGAGTAAATGCAAAGAGAACACACA
Source organism: Cyprinodon tularosa (assembly GCF_016077235.1). Taxonomy (NCBI): domain Eukaryota; kingdom Metazoa; phylum Chordata; class Actinopteri; order Cyprinodontiformes; family Cyprinodontidae; genus Cyprinodon; species Cyprinodon tularosa. The sequence continues at coordinate 82,885 of NW_024039083.1, read as the reverse complement.
ACCTTTTGCAGAGTTTAAGTAGATTGGTAGGGATGTCCAAGAATGTGTGTGTTTGTCTGTTTGGGGGGATGAAGAGTGAAGAGCACAGGGGATTAATGGTCCCCACCTGTCAATCAAAATCAATCTTATTGAGCCTGCTCTTCCTAAGGTGGAGGACTACAACCGATTCCTGCATCTTCGCAGTGCTCATCCTTTGATCCCTTTCTCTGTCTCCAGCTCCATTTTTCCATGGCTCAACACTTGTCTTTGAGTCTCTTCCCTCCCCTATGAATGTTTGTTTTTGCTTTTTTTCTTTACATTTTCGACAAACTTTTATTGTGTCTGTAATGCTTCTTAGAAAAAATATATGTGAACTCTAAGCAGTTATATTTTGATATTTTTTTTCACACCATTCTGCACACACATAGTGAACATATGCTGTTGTCTGAGCACATTTGCAAGCCCTTAATGCCACTAGATGGTGTGAGTGCACAGCCTCTGACCACTCTGAGCCCGATTGGTTAAATGAAGTGCACACAAATCCAACATATTTTTCTTTCTTCTGTGTACAAGCACATTACATGCACACAGACAAGTATCTCCTCATCGGCGGTGTAGCCCACTGATTTTCCCTCGAGCTGCAGGCACTCTGATGTCTTTGCAAAGATAAACGGGCTCGTCTAGCTGATGCAACAGTGTGCATCAGCTAGAAGAATGGTGAAAAATTTATGAAGATGCTCAATAGCTGCTTTGCTGACTCTAAGTGTCCCCATTTACTTAAATCATGCCTCGACGTGAGGGACACATTTTGCCATTTGTTTACCAAGATATACAACACGAGCACGCGTGCAGAATCATTCACCACTCCAATCTGTGCAATTCCCTGTGTCTCGTGCAAGTTTATGAGGGTTAAGATATGCATACATAAGATTCCTTCAAGCTGTTTTTGACTGCAGAGATACTATATTTTTTACATGTAAATGCACAACTCCAAGCTTCAAGAAATAATAAGAAACATAGTTTCTAAGAGAAGAGATGTAAAATGATATTGGTCCTGCTTCAACCTTTTAATTTGAAATAGTGGCATTTTTTTAAATAATAAGTTGGGCAATATGGGGATAAAGATTTTAATAAAACCCTCTTAACCCTTTAAAGCCGTGTATCATATTTGATACACAAGCTGTTGAGACTTCTGCTTCATTAATTCTATATTTTTGTTCTTGAAAACCCTGATTCACAAAATCAGATACGCATAGTTAATAAAAGGAAAAAACACCTTAAATATTATACAGTTATGCCCAATGTTTCATAATCAATGCAAATGAATTATCTAATTTAACCCTAATTTGTCAGGAAGTTCAATGACAACTCTAAAACAAAAAGGTAATTTTCTGTCTATTACTTAATGGTCTAGGCTTTAAAGGGTTAAATTGTAAATAAATTAGGACATAATCAGAGCTAGTCATGGTGATCTTTATGGTTAATCTGGAAATTGGATTGCATTAGATAAAAGTTGGTGTTGGTAACCAACCAATTTGAAGCCTGTAGGTGGGCGCTGTTAACCTGATGAGAAGGCAGAAAGATATCTAGAATGAACCAAGATGAGCAGCTGTCACGGTCCTGCAACATGGGAGTTTTTAATGCACATCTTAGTTATTTGCAGTCATGAAAGGATTGCTAAAGGTCTTTATTTAGTTTTTTTTTTTATTTTTGTTCATAAGTTGCCCAAAACAAACCATTCAAAAAGCTTATACGTGAAATGTAACTTAAAGCTATGCTTGTTTTACCTAAAATTTACATATAGATTTTTAAGGAAAAGTTCTGTCCACTACCTTTACTTCTCATTAAAGGAGAACCAGTGGATCATGTTTAGCGCTATAAGTAGGTGTTATGAGGTGTTATCAACAACAAGTTGACATTCAGTGAAAACTGACAAGGTCTGCAAAAGCAGATTTTTGCACTTTCGCTGAAAATTAAACCAATTTTATCTGTGTAAAAAGCTGACAAGGTTTTACAGTTTTACAGAAACTTTAGGTAAAAGCGAAAAAAAGGTTTTCAGCAAATGAGCTGCTGCAAAAGATTTTTTAAAAACAAAGTTAGACAAAAGACCAAATGCATTTCTCTCTAAATGAAGGACCAACAGATGGAAGCACTCTTTAATTTCCCAAGGCATTATTCAGACAAATTTAAGAAGTGACTGATTGTGTCATTCTGGGTCTGTGGTTTTGCTTTGATCCTCAGACTGTTAATGTTGACTTTGTTAAACCAGGAAGCTCACAGTGGGATAAACAATCTCATTTTCAAGGGAGACCTGGAAAGAAAATATATAACATATAGCATCCAAAAAGACTATGTAAAAAGTGAATGCAGTGTATGAGTTGCTATATTAAAAAGAAAACCCCACAAACTTTTAATAAAATATCTCTAAAACCATATATCTAGATTTCAAATCACTCAGGGAGATCGAGCTGCAAGACATTTTGCAGAGTGTTTGATGATGTAGAAGCTAGAAAGGCAAAATCCTTTTTTCCAGGTTTGCGAATATTTGGTACAGAGTACTGATCATCGGAATACAAAAAATATTTCCTGGTGCTGTTGTTGTTGCTTGTGTTGTCTTTTCACACCAATGCATTGGAAGAAGACCAAGAATTCTCTTATATGTTTAAGTGTACAAATAATGGATCCACCAAATATTCAAAGAAGGTCTTACCATGTGAGAATATAACTAACAGCAATAAGTCAAATTATTGCATGTTGTTATAAATCTAAGGGCAAAATGATAAACCCTGTCCATCTGGTGAGGAAATATAAAAAAGTAAACATAATCCAACAAAGACACAAATTGCAACAAGTCACTTTTTCACATTAAAAGAAAAGCTAAAACTGTATTTTACAATGGAAAAACAACCTCAATCCCATTTTTTAAAAGGTTAGAGCATATCTGCTAAAAAAAGAAGAAGAAAGAAGTGCCACTAATTAAGATACCCGGGTATTTACAAGAACTCAATAGGGCAAATATAAAAGGAATTTCACATACATCCTGAATTTGAATAAGGCACCAGAGGAGAGCTTCATGAAACTCCCTCAGAAAAGCCAGACTTCGCCAACTAAGCCTGGCTTACGGACTAAGCCCACTTTATGAAACACTGCTCAGACATTGGCAGCAGCAGAGGGGGGGCTGGGGGATCTTAAGGCTCTCTATATCAGCTATCTCTCACAAATCTTATTGAGAGTTGACTATACAAAGGAAAAAAGTGTTAAAATAAAACATTTTAGTTTATATCAGCATGTTTAAAAAAACAAAACAATGGCCACATACATTATTTTCAGCTTGAACAGAAAATGTAATGATTTTTAAAAGCTTTACTAATTTCTTTGGCTTACAGCATGGTAGTTCAGTTTTCCTTAACTGACAAGATTTGCCCTACAAACAGGGAAAAATTGGATAGTTTCCTTTTTAAACCACTGATTTACTTTGTAAGAGGTATAGTGAAGGATTTTCGGACATTTTTTGAAGACCCGCCCTCTCCACTTAAACAAAAATGCACATGCACAACCCTGTACCCGCTCCCGAGCGGGAACGCCTATTAAAGCTGTGTGAGAGCGTGCACAAGCCCATTTATCCTCGTGCATGATCTGTTTAAAAGTAGCTGTTTGCATCGCTCATACAAGCTTACTTTCCAAAAGAAGATTTGCTATTTTTACACTACGTCAGACTGACTACTGGTAAGTGAAAATGGGGACGAGCACGTGAGGACGGCCTTACGTAAACATATCACCATGATTGACAATTAGGAGGACCACTTATTTTGATGATCCACGCAGAAATAGCCCATCCTCCACTATACCTTTAAGTTGAATGATAGATTGCATGTGGTTTACAACTACAGGAGTCAATATGCAGGACGACATACTGACTGTTATGGTATTGTTATTATTATTATTATTAAACCTGTTACAGGGAGAGAATGGCTTACCTTCATAATGAAGTGTGACAGCTCCTATTTTAGATCAAAGACCAAAGATTTGGTTTTGCACTGGAACTGGTTAAAGCAGCATAACCCAGGCTTTATAATGGCCTAACCCAGAATTAGCTGATTGGCTGTGTACAAGTAATTGAGTCAAATGAAACCCATTACTTTGATGCAAAACACAGCCTTATATTCCTGATGAGTGAGAAAGAGGAAAATGATCTCTTCCATGAAGTTCAACTGACTGCAAGACTCAAAGGGCTAAAACAAACTTACCGTAAGCAGAATTGAATATAACAGTTGTTTTCTGAACAGTCCACTACACAAGTACAAGGAGGTCACACTCAGCAAGCTAGCATTAACCCATTTAACCAGGAAGCTGATGCTGCAAAAATACCTGTGACAGATTGAGACAAAAGGTGAGACCCAGGCGGTGCAAGCCATCTGGGAGCCGTGAGCACAATACAGTGCAATGCTAAGAGAAACAACTTAACCCACCTGATTAGGTCGTATCTCTATATATCCAAAATAACTCAATATTAATGATTTGAAAACAGCTAAATAAAAGAAAAAAATTTTAATCTTGTAAGACATGAAATTAATGGATGTAATGTTCCTCACAAGATATCTGTTTTAGATGTCATGGAGGAAAAAATGACATAGATAACAGATAAGAAAGGGAATACAATTAGGGGGACAAATAAATAAGGTACAATGAATAAAATGCAACACTGGGGAGGATAATATAGAGCTAGAACTAATCTTATAAAATGGAACCTAGGTGGAAGTTCAACTGAAGAAACTCATTGCTCTCCTACATCCACCTGCGACACAGCCAATCAGCTTTGAGCCACACCTCCACGAAAGCCAATCGCAGCCAAAGTTCATATGTAAAGGTGTCCGATCGAACGTGTCTACTCCTGTGCGCAGGCAGCGGATGCGCTGTGCGACTTCATTCTGATGACACCAATTAAATCCACCTCCAGCCCCTCCACCATCGTAGCTAAAGCGTCATCAGAGTGTCATTCCTCCCGGACTCTTACTGCGTTCCCTGTCTCATTTCAACCACTCTGGCAGAAGACCGCCATGTTGAGCCTGGTTCTGCCAGAGGTTTCTTCCTGACGGGGAGTTTTTCATCTCCACTGTCGCTTCATGCTTGCTCCTGATGGACAGGTTCTCTCAACCTGTGTTATCCAACTGGACTTCCATCTTCCAGGTCCTTGAGTGAAGCTCTAGTATCAGCTCACGCAGTCCACTGGATCTCCCCATAAAGCTCAGCATACTATCTCGCTAACCAGCAGTCTACAGACTGACCAATTTCATCTATCTCCACTCCACCATCAGTTTCAGGCCAGGGGGAGAAACAGCCCTATTATTTGCTCCTGTTCAAGCATATCTATCAAAATTAAGTGCTATGTTTCCTGCCGAGGTATGAGCACCAAAGACAAAGTAATTGTATCAATAAATTTTGTCCTAATTGTCTTTTCTCTTTGTGTGAGTTGTTCAAATTGAAGTGCTGCTAGAATGAAGTCCTATTTGCACAGGATAAACATTTTGGGATTCCATGTAATTATTAACCCCCACCCCCCACCCCCATGTCTGCTTTTATGTCATGCATACACATAACAGTATTTGAAGAAAACAGCTGTATGAAAGCATGTGTGTTACAGCCCGGATTTTGAGGTTTTCCCGACATTTCCATTGCCAAGCTTTTTGGATTAAACCAACTCGTGACTCTTATTTTTCCTGAGCAAATATTTTTGCATTTATTATATCTAATAATATGCATTAGACATTTTTATTCTAAATATGTCGTTATTATGTTTAGTGTAAAGAAGGAAGTTTGCAGATGGAGGCAGCAACTGGAGATGAGTGGGACTCAATCAGGCAATTTATGCAGTGACAAACTAGTACCAAGGTAGCAGATAGCATCAAACTTGACTTGAAGTTGTCAGAGAGGATAAGCTGTGGTTTAAATCTGCAGTAAAGATCTGGTCTGGCTTTAGCAGATGTTGCCTAAATATGCAAAGATGATCTGAATTGGCATGAAGCTGCATCGATAATCAGATGTGGCTTGAAGCTGCCCCGAAGATCCGACCTGGCTTGCAGCAACACAGAGGATCAGAAATCGACAGAAACTGCAGAACAAACAGGGCAACAATTTACTGGGTAACAACTCATGCAGGCAGTGTGACAAGATGAGACATTCTCACAGCAAGTGTAACCGAGTTGTTTCCAAGTGCTTGTTTGACTTACTCCTGTAGTTTGTGAGGCGTCGAACTTAAAGGTATGGTAAAGGGTTTTTACGAATTTTTTGAAAAGACCTCCTTTCTCCACCTCAAAAAGAAATGCACATGCACAACCCTGTACACGGTCCCAAAAGGGAACGCCTATTAAACGAATGCGAGAGCATGCACAAGCCCATTTCTCCTTAAGGAAGTGCGTGGACGCGAAGATATGACGGTTTCTCTGATGGATCTCATCTCACCCATATTTATATATAATAGCTTTCCCCGCAAATACTGTAAGACTATTTGTACATTAAAAAAATCATGACCTGCTTGTATATGTGAGTGTGCTGCAGTGGAAGTTTGGACATTTTTGTGGGGTAATTAAGGATCTGTGGCCACCGTAACTACTTATGATGCAAATGACAAAATAAACAAACTTATCTTCCCTTACAAACTTACTTCTACTAGCAGTGATGAAATGAATTTCTCCACATAGCATGCCAAACCTTACCTGTTGAGTAGAAACTTGCAACTGAGGTATCAGTGGGAAGCAAGACCTGTGCTTTCAGTTTACGCCATCTCGTGAAAGAATCTCGCAAAAACACTCTGTTCTTTGTAACAGCCCCTCTTTCGAGCATTTACACAGCTTAAGACAAGGTAGTGCAGAGTGTGACTTGTTTTGCTCCAATTAGACCAACACTTTGCAACAAATATTTAAAGGTATTGTGGAGGATTTTTTGCAAATTTTGTAAAGACCCGCCCCCTCCACCTAAAAAAAAAAAAAAAAAAATGCATGCAAAAGCATGCATTAGCCCATTTCTCCTTGTGCATGCTCTGCTCAAAAGTTGCTTTTCTCATACCTCATACAAGCCTACTGATTGCATATAGAGCAGGGATTATGTAGTGGACTTTATACTGAACTCAGTTAACTGACCATTTGGACAGATGATCACTGCTTTTTTCTAATAACTCCTCTTCTGGGCGGTGCCTGCGCCATCTTTGTTATTGGTTGCTGCTGCCGGGTAGCGACAGCCTATTGCGACAGTGGGCCGCTGTGACAGCAAATCTCATAATGCTTTGTGAGGAGAGCTCTCTTTCTGCCCTCTGCCATTTTCAAAGAATTGTGAGAAAGGTGAGCTTCAATGACTGTAGCTCACCACATATATACGTCTGAAAGTGTGCATGCACACAAAAAGATAGCTAACGGGATGAGCATGTAGGATGGCCTTACGTAAATATTTTACCAGAATGATTGACAATTAAGAGGACCACTTATTTAGATGATCCACCAGTAAATAAAAGATCATCCTCTATACCTTTAACTGTCATGATTTTACTAAAGTTCAGACCCAAATGCAGAAGAACAAACAGGGAGACCAGGGGGAAAGGTTTAACAGGTTTATTGAAGAGTCCTGACATTAACAAGGTGGAAGCAAGACTGTATTGCGCAGACAGGAAAGAATATCCCTGATATAAAGTGGAGAATAGTTCTTTTTCCATTCATCAATTTCCTACTACTTAAAAAAAAAAAAAAAGGTAAACAAGACATTGGTTCCAACTGTGATCGATGTGGAGTGGAACTGGGCACCTTATCACACATATTCTGGCACTGTTCTAAATTGAAAAACTTGAGGGAGCCCATTTTCAAATTTCTCTCTGACTCTTTAGGTATTAGCATTAAACCTGAGGCCCCAATTGCGATATTCGGAATATCATTGCATGAAAATTTTCATCACAAAATTAAAAATGTAATTTCTTTTGCCACACTTCTTGCTAGAAGACAAATTTTGTTTAAATGGAAAGACACACACCCGCCATCCTTTAAGTTATGGCTGGTTGGTCTAATGCATCATTTGACATTAGAGAAAATCAGATTCTCTACAAGAGGCTACGCCCACAAATTTTTCAGTGTCTGGCAACCTATTCTGAACCACATCAAGGTTATGGATCCCACACTCTTTTCACTGGGGTAATACACATTGTCATATTTTGACTGTCCTTAATGATGCAACGGGAGGGTTGTTCGAGGGGTTAAAGGGGGAAAATTGTTCTAATGTACTTGAAATTGTATTTTTCTTGACTGAATGCTTCATAAAAATACTTTGGAGAAAAAAAAAAAGAAAAAAAAAGGATAACAAGAATATTAATATTTTTCCACTTAATTTGGGCTCTGAGTTAAAAGTAGTTTTATAAGCCGCAAGAAGAGAAGACAGGAGAATCACAAAGACAGCTCTTTACTGAGGTGTCTTTGTGATTTTCCTGTTGTCTTCAACAACTTAGAAAGTTTTTCAGCGTTATATCTTCTCTCAATCTACAGAATAACTGATATAATGGAAGCAAATAAGTAAATAACCTGATACATGTAATGTGTTTTCAATTGATTATTAACCTGAATATAACTATATAGATGTATACGTTTGCTTTATTTAGGTATTTATGAGAATCATTTGCTACACTGACCACAAAAAACTTAGAGCAGAACCGTTCCATAAATATAAAACAGTGCTTTAGCTGCCCATAAAAAGGGAAAAAAGGCATTAAGATCTTTATTTTTAAATCAAGGATTTTATATGTTGTCGGCGCTGATCATTGCAAACCTGTCTGACAGAAGCAACAAATCACAGGGCACATTGCGCTGTGCAGTGAACAGTTTAGTCTTACTGTAAGCTCTGTGCATTTTGGATAACAGGGCTGTTACAAAGCAGTGAGTTTTATTCTTCTGCAAGCGTAGAATAAAAAAATATTTTTGGGCCTTCCTTCTGTTGGATTATTTATTTATGCATCTGTAGCAGTCTTTTAGATGCTGATTAAGGACATTTGCAGAACTTTTCTTTCTAAAGGACACTCATTTTTTATTAAACATAGGCTATTCATCTAAATGCAACCCTTAAATGTATAAACGTTTTTTATTTAAACCTGACTTCATAGTGATTTTTTTAAACATAGATTCAAGAGCAGCTAATGCTAGAACATCTGTTCTTGTTCATTAAATAAAGTTAGCTTTCATATCCAGCATCTAGCTGGTAGAGGAGCCCAAAACAAAATAAAAATAAAATGAATGATTAATTGGTGGGCCAATTTATTAGGCCGATTTTAGCATCTGGTTTATACATCTGTATGAAAAACAGACTTTAAATTACCTCGACGGTCGTGTATCCATTTAGTTATGTACAAAAAAACTAATTAATTTTTGTACTAATTTTTGTACAAAACTTAAGGGATTAACTGAAGGGATAAACTAAAGGGATAAAATGGGTATGCTGGTCTGACCGGGTATGCTCATCTGACAGAACACCGTCCCTCCATTAAGTGACCTCTTTCTGCACCGTCTGTTCCCACATACAAGCACACTCACATGTCCTGTAACCACATCCTTCTGGAAAGCAATAGAGCAGTAATTATCTCAAAAATGAAACTCCAGCATAACCCTTTCTGGCCATAGCATCATCACCTTTTTTACACACCCAAACAAGGAACTGACAAAACTTTTTAATCTTTATATATATTATATGGCAAATTTCACATTCATAAAAGTTAATTCAATAAAACTAATAACCCTCTTTATTTGCGTTAGATACTGAAATAAAGAAAAACATACGATTTCCAAATGAGATCAACAATAAAGAAACTAACTCCATAGTTACATATACAGGAAACCCATCTTTCATCTACCCCAAATACCAAATTATTCTCAAATCTTAAAGCCATCACAACTTTATTAGCCCCCAAAATGCAATTATCATTATTTAAGAAAATGTACTTCCTTTTCTTATTTACTTTGAATTATAGTAATATGAATGTCTCTTCTTCTATAACTATTGTATATATATTTTCCTGTATATTATTTGTGTATAATAAAAAAAAAAAAGAATAATAGTACACACACACTCAATGCTGGTACTAGCATAAGCATGGAGTTGGAGAGGGAGAGCGTAAGCAGTGATTTTGTAAAACTTCACTTTAGTGCCCCATAACAACAATTTTTAACGTGGAAAGACGCTGTCAGGGGGCATGAAGGAGAGCGGATGAGTTTTATATGAGCTGGTTTTGGCGAATATATTAGCATTTTAGCTCTGTGTAAGTTTTAGCTTTGTGAAATAAAAATAATTTTAAAAGGAAAATGAAATTATTATATTGTGTCAAACTACAATTCACACTGATATTTAGGCTGTTAATGTTTCATGAAACAAATTTTTAAAAGACTTCAAGTTGTGTATTTAGTTGTAATCCTGTTTGGCTGTTTTAAAAGCTGCACAATCGCGAATAAACTCTTGTTTTGCGTTCAGTGGTGGAGAGAATGTTTCATGTGCTTGTAAATATGACAAATGTATATTTCAGAGTTTTTTGTGTGAATGAGTTTTAAAAATTCCCGTTAGCCAGTGAGTTCTCACTTTAAGCTGTATGCAGCCACTTGCTTTTATTTTTAAATGCTCATATGTAGAAATTAAATATAATTAGCAAAATACAATAAATGTCTATTTTTTCATTTCACAGGCAGAGGGGAACTATGGGATGCCACTAGGGACATAAATCAGAATTAATTTCAATATAAAAATATTAAATTAAAGTCCTCCACATACTATACTGAAAACTTTGCACAGTGAAAACATTTAGCTCCTACATAACCTGCTCTTAAGCTTTTATACAAAGTAGTGAGAACTGTTCATATAAACTGGTGGAAGGCTCTACCTTTCACAGACATCAATAAAAACTTCTCACACACACTAATAAAAAGCTCTTATACACACTACTACACCTGACCCTGTTGAGGTCTTGTGTGAAATTCTGTTCCCCTGTGAAGATCTGTTCCCCTGTGTCGGGAGCGCGCACTGCAGCTAGAGAGGCGGAGTGTCATGACGGAGACAGTTTGCATAGCATTTGTGATCTATTTGTTGGCAAAAAAATGGGAGATCATTATAGATCAAGATTGCTGCTTTAATTTAAATCCACGTGGTATGAACAACTCCGAAATAAATAAAGAATTGTCCCAAACTTTGGGTCTATTTTTATACATCTTGTTCACTAACAGCCTGATAATAATATCAGTCAGCCATCAAACTGTTTTCTTTTTCATTTCCTTTTTTTTTGTCCTGTTCAGCATTATGGCAGCAGAATTGAAATCTGAGCACCATAATCTACTGAACACATGCTTTGCTAAGGGAAGCTTTGTTGGCAAGAAGCCCCCCTTGTTGACCCAAAAGTGCTCTATCTATTCATTTTTGTCACCAACCTTTGTGTCCAACAATGCCAGATCTGACAGAGGGACAGAGAAGAAAAAAAGAGCAAAGAAAAAGAACCCAAAAGAAGAAAGATATCAAAACCATATAGTCAGTTTCTATGTCTGTACAAAATAAACTATTTCTTTTGGCAATCCGGATGAAGAACAAAGAGTAGCTCCTTTAAATGGAAACAGGGAAGACAAAGAAACAAACAAGCAACAAAAGTAACAACACTGGTAGCAGGGACATTAGTGAGCTTCTCAGAACTATGCAGCAACTGTACAGTAGTTTAAGGAGGCCTGTGTCTGAGTAACTGATTATTTGTGTCATTGAAAGAATAAGAACCCAAAGCCCAGGTTTCCCAGATTGCGCTCAGCAAAACCCAGAGCCAAACCCAACCAAAGCCACATACCCAGGACCAGCAGAGGCACCCCAGGACCCCTCCAATTCCATAATGGAAGTGAGATGAGGACAACTTTGTCCACTAAGCATTTAAAACAGTGGGGTGGGCGGCCTTGCAAAGTCAGACACGACTCAGTATAACCACCTCCCTGTCCCTAATGTGTATATATGTGTAGGTAAAGGGGTAATAGTCTCACATGAGGGGTGGGGGTGCCGCAGGGTGCAGAAAAGAGGACCACCTTGATGGTAACCCTAGCTGCACCATGCAGATCCCCCCATAGCTCTCAAAACCCTATGTGTGCGGAAATGTTCTCTCTATTGGAGCCAGAGCATACAGGGGTAGGGGGATGCAAGCTGGGAGTGATATAATTCCTCCAAAGAGGGCAGTCATGCTATAGGGCGCCGCTGTTGCCCGGGACCCACAATGCACCAGAGGACCCAACAGCCCTGGGCCCCCGCAGCCACAGGGGAGCCAAAATTCCCCAGAGGGCATCCACCCGCCACTCCCTCCAGGGCCCTTCCATTCAAACAGATAAAATAATAATAATAATAAGAAAAAATGATTGATCAATAATGAGTAAATAAGTAAATGAGAATAAAGAGAAATAAAACAAAAACAAAAAACACATTGCTCACAAATGCCATCCAGCCAAATCATTCACGCAGGCTTGCCCATGCAGCCCCAGCGCCAGAGAAGAGATGAAGGGAAGGTTACATCCCCCACGATGAAGAGGCAGCATCAAGACCCCAGGGTCCAGGCCCCAGAGCCCAACCCACACCGGAGCAGACCACTAATGGATAAGGCTAATCAATTGGGACCTGTGTTGGCCTTGTGGTTAGAGCAGTGAGCTTGTGCTCTGAGAGGGTTGCAAGTATCTGGTTTCATCCCGATAGTCTACACTCTGGGTCCCTGAGCAAGACCCTTAACCCCACACTGCTCTCCGCGCACTGCACAATGATAGCCCACTGCTCCCTAAGGGGATGGGTTAAATGCAGAGGCAAATTCTCCAATGTGCGATCAAGATAGTTCAATTATTATTGAGAACTATAGAGAATTCTATTCAGCAAGTTGTTGTTTGGATTAGGCAGACATTATTACCATACTGATGTGTTCTACAAGATGATTTCTAAACTGATTAATACTAAGATTATCTTTTGGTTTTTAGTTCATGAGAATAGTTTTTTTTGCAGTGCCTATCTCCTTGAGGACCATGTAAACTGACTTCCTCTCTATGTTGATGCCATTTGGATCACCAAGTATGCACCGTCTGGGGCATACTAGAATACTACACTTAAACCATATTGAGAATTGAGCATGTGTGTAATCATCTGATTTTTTGTCTGCACAATGTGTGCAAATATTTGAGGGTTTCAGATCCATCCTGAACATCATTTGTCCTGTATAATTAGTTATGTGGAGAAATTTGTATTGTACAAGCTTTAAAATAGGATTTGTAGTCAGAATTGTAGATTTAGACCAGTTGATAAAGCATTCAGAAAGTTCTTGGAATTTATGTATAAATGTGAACATATGGCCTGTGAGTTTTGGAGGAATAGTAACACATCATCAGCATAAAGGCTGATCTTATGCCCAATGTCCTTGGGTTGAATTCCTTTAATATTTGTATCTTGCCTGATAGCGGCGGCTAATGGTTCTATAAAAATGGCAAATAGCAATGGAAAACGTGGAATTTTGGGTTTTCATGAGCTGTATGCCAAAATCATCCGTATTAAGACAATAAAAGACCTGAAATATTTCAGTTAGTGTGCAATGAATCTAAACTATATGAATGTTCAAGTTTTATCATTACATTATGGAAAATAATTAAATTTATCACAATATGCTAATATTTTGAGAAGGACCTATAGGAGGTAAATGTTATCACTAGTTTATGTGAGAGCTTTTTACTGGTGTTTATGTCAGGTTTTCAGTATAGTATGTGAAAGACTTTCATTTCATATTTCATTCATATTTGGAAGTTAATCTGGATTTATTTCCCTGGTGGAACCCGATAGGTCACGCAGTCAGCAGTGGGTCCACTTTATAAAGGATGAAACAGGTGTTGGATGCAGCATCTATAGTCTTAAAGTTAGTCAGGGCTCCAGCTAGGCAAAAAATATATATCTAAATCTAAATCAGCACTGCAAATATGTTTTGTATTTATAGTCTTATGTTGCCGCTGCTCAGATTAAAGTTGCCATTTTAATTTTATTGTTATATTTTCTGTTCCTTTGTCTTGAATCATATTTTTTGGTTATTATGAGAATTTAAGTAGGACTATAGTTGGACAGTGCATATCCCGTGTATGTCTATATTCAGTTTTTCTAATATTTTGGCCAATGTATATCGGCCAAAATCTGATATCGGCCAATATATCGGATATTGTTTTTTTAAGTCCCCAATATATCGAAATCGGTTTTGGCCTTCAAAATCTTGTGTCGCTCCAATATTCAATTAAGTATGGCAATTAAAAAAGAACTGGTCTCTATTTTTCCCTATTATGTAACAAAATTCAGGTAAAATAATCTCTTATTTTCATTGTTGGTTTAAATTGAAAAAGGAATGAATGAGTGACGGACAGACTCAGTTGAACTTGGGTATCGCTAGGCAACCTCAATCAAACAACAATTATTCATTGCATCATTACATTTGCAGGAAGTTATATACTTTCCCAAAAATTTAATAACTCTCTGCAAACACAATAATTATTATGCTTGTAGGAAACTGCTTATTATGTTTGTAGTTTCAGATAACATAAAAAATAACCACAGAATCATCCTCTTCATCTATGCTAAAATGAATGAAACCCAATCCTTTTTTGTTACAGGCAATTATTCTGTTCACTAGAACCTGATCTTCAAAAACAATGAATCACAATAGTAGTAGTTCTTAGCAGATTAAACAATTAATAAAGCTTCAGCTTAATTTCAGCACTGGCTAAAAATCAATTAAACTAGCAGCAGATATAAAATTAACACAGCTTTGTGGTAAATCATGAATGTGGGGTAAATTAGCTTTGGAATGCTACACTCCCCAGGCCATGAACCACGTATGTTATGGCAGTGGTGGATAATCCAGATCCAGAAAGTAAAAATCCTGCCTTATTTTCCTTCATCCTGTTCACCTAACCAGGTGATTAGCTCCTTGAGTGATTGGTCTGTGTCATGGAGCTGCAAATGCAAGTGGTTGGAACTGATCTATGTACAGGCTTTTTACTTGCTGGACCTGGATTATCCACCTATGGAGAGGGGCAGGGATTTGGTAACAGACAGAGGACCAATAGCTTGCTGGCTGTGTGTTCAGCTGGAAGCACATGGTCCGGAAGGAAGGAAGAGAGAAAGAAATTGCAGAGAGAAAAAAGGCAGTATAAGGAAGAATGGCCTGACTTAGTGGACCGTTGAAGTAATCTGTTTTGTAAAACGACATTGAAAACGTCAAAAACTAGCATCCTCAGTAATTCAGTTACGGATGTCACAATTAAAACATTAACCATGGAGGTTCAAAACAAGGCTCCTTTTAGAGCAATCATCAGCAATTAACTCTACTTCTGCCCAGGCATAAAAGAAAAAACAATAACGTTTTTACTTGTCTGATGTCAGCTTCAGTAACAAGGGAAGATGTAAGATGGTTACTTGTTGGTTTTTGTCAAAAAAAAAAACAGTTTTAGCATAGATCAGTTAACTAAAAAAAATGAAGGAATAGTGCATCTCCAATGATCCCCATGGATCTTTTCTGCTCACACAGGAATAAAGGCGGAAGCTTTGATCAGGTGCAGCTTCACACCTGTAAAATTTGGAACCCTGCAGATTTTACAAGCTTCCTCTTTAAAGGAATGATAAAGAACTGCTAGTCATCTAGCTTAAGCCAGTGAGGGTTGGGGTGGCGGGGACCAGTCTAAATGAAAAAATGCCAGGGCCAAAAATCGCTTCCAGTCCGAGCCTGCCCCAAGGTAGTCTGAGAGAAGTGCAACTACTTTACTACATTATGCTTTAGCATTAATGCTAAAACATCACTCTCAGCTGTGTCCAAAGGTTTGACAAATCTTTTAAAAGAAATGCACTGTGCTGCTCTTTGACATGTTCAGCCAAAATGCAATTTACAGTTTTGAAGCAGCTGTGATTATCCTGTGATTTTTAATAGAGGATGAATCATGACTTGATAAAATGTCATGTCTTAAGTACTGCTTTAGGTGGTCATTATCCAGTACTTATAGACTTTTTGCAGACCCTTTTATGATTGTCAAGTTAAAACGGCAAATGGTGTATTTGTGTGAGTGCAATACCATCTCCACGCAACTGGTACGCGCCTCAGAAAATCAAGCGCACCTATCTCTCTCACTCAGGCCTTCAGGAGCCTATAAAGTAACTCGACACACCTGTGTTCTGAGCATTCTCTACAGACAAAGACCTCATCTTCAAGCTCCTGCAGAGACACCACTGGTAGGAAATGAACTTTAAAACATTAAACCTGCATTCAGAGGACCGAGCAGGCTTTACAAAAATGGATTTATGCATTTGGAATTAACTTTATTAACTTATTTATTAATAACTTAAAAGTAAAAAACATTGACTGGAAACTTATTAATTCATTGTGGTTTGTTTTGTTTATGTGTAGGTTTTCAACCTGCTTGGTTGTCTTGTCTTTGAAAGTGAAGTGATTTAAAGAAAAAAAAAAGAAAAGAGAAATAAAAAGATGACACTGAGATGAGTTGGTCCTTGGTCTCTTTGATTGGAGCAAGCCCTTTTCAAGTTTGAGCAGAAGGCAAGGTGGTTTGTAGAGGCCAAAAACTTGACAATGATTTAAATTGGTCAGTACATATTTAAGCATGTTGGATATTCTCTTTTTATTATTTAAAGAACAAAAGAAGATTTCCACAGCCTTAAACACCTTTGGATTCAAATGAAGGATGGAAAATATAGGTTTACGGCTTCCCAATGAAATTTGATACCAGTTATAGAAAGTAAGGTTCCATAATATACAGCCATGGGACTTTTGTTTAATCTGTATAATTCAAGGCTTTGTTAACACTCTATAAGGAAAAATATTCTCAATAAAAACTGAGCCAAAGTACTTTGGAGCATAAAAACTAGGCTTCACAGATGATTAATAAGACATTACAACCATTAAAACAGTTTGGGATCGCAATTTCATCTGCGATTCTCTCAATACACAGGTACCGGTAATAAAAATATAAGATATTTTACCCAAAGAAATTGACCAAATTAATTTTCAAAATTCCTTGGATTATTAAATTTTTAGGGATCACAGATTTAAAATACTCTAATTCAACTTTATTTTTTAAAGCACACTTGTTTCTCAGTTGCCTGAAAAAAGGCCAGTCTCATGAAGGACTTGTTATCCATGTCTTTACCATTTCAGAATTTTGCTTATGAATAATATATGTTAGTTCAGAAGAGAAACAGGGGTTATCACAACCCTTTACTCTGTACCTACTAAAAGGGGCCTAATTATTAAATAAATATGTGAAGCTTTCATTAAAAGAAGGCAATGCTGCCTCTACATCAGGGATCAACTCAGTTCTACTCCAATTGAAATGATAAAGATCATAATAAAACCCATGCTGCGATTTATCTTAATAATACGTAGCTTTGAGAGAAGCAACAACACAGAGGTCGCCATTACAAAATACTCCATAAGATGAAATGTATGAAGAAAGTACAAAGAATTAGGTCAATAAGATTGGATTTTTTTTAATCCGTATTTGTATTTGAAATTAATCAGTTAAATAAGATTCGCAGAAACACAAAGAGATTTGAAATCATCTGACACTTGCCTAAGCTAATGCCAGTTTAGGTCACTATTTTAAACAATTTTGTTGTACTTTAGTCTAGATGAAAGCTGAGCCAAATGACTGGATCACATAGATATTACTAACGTTGTAGCGTGACTGTCTCGGTGTTTGTGCTTTTTTTGTTCAGTACATAGGTGGAAGCAAATTTCCCTGCAGGGACATCAAAACGTTATTCTGATTATTCTGGATTATGCACCAAGAACGACAGGCAATGATGATTGCAAAAACATACCAAGGAGCTGCATGAATCCTTGTTCCTGCATGTAACTATAAATATGTCTGTGTCCAAGTACGCATTGTGTATGTCTGTGTGTGTTTTCCATTATTGAAGTGAGCACAGAGGACTGCAGCAGCACAGAGGAACATCTGTCATTCAACATGAACTCTGCTGGGCAACAGTTTTGCCTTGGCCAGATTTGGAATTACAGGACAAGTTTTCACAGATTTTACAGTTCTAAAGAAGAGATTTATGTTAATTATTTTGATGATGCAAACTCCAAACCCAAGTGCAAATAGGAACACTGTGACAAACCTTGGTAAAATGGATGACAACTTAACAAAAAAAAACAACTAAACTCTGAATGTTCAGCAAGGAATTGGCCATAGCTTCCTCACTGTGACAGCTAGGTCAAATTAAAGCATAAATAAAACAGCTCAATATTAGTATGTTTTTATTATGTTGGTTCTAAAGTGCAACCTGTGACTTGGTAATGCTTAAAATTATTTAAGACCTTATGCATCATACAGTGGGTCCCTTTATTCGTGGATTAATAACAAAAAGGATGCTTCAATATTTCATTTGGAAAACAAACTTTTTAAGATATTAAAGAAACAGTGTTTTTGTTTTTTAGCTGTTTTATGTTCATACAAAACTGCAAATCAATATAGCATAGCAAAGCAAAGCATGAAGAGTCTATATTTTCCCCTGACTTTTAGTGAGGAATAGAAATGCTATAGGTATGTAGTTTTAAAATGCAAAAAAAGGGAAAGAACATAATGACTCAATGTGCTTCTTAGAAAAAACACTTAAAAAGTAATAAATGAAAACCTCGTCTTGGTAAAAATGTAAAAACTGTGATACATCTTTCAGTTGATAATTCTACTCACTTGTGCACTAATATATGCAGAAATGCATTAATAATGCATTTGATACACAAAGTTTTTGAAATATTGAAGTAACGGTGTGTTTTTTAGGATACAAAACTGGAAATCAATATAGCAAAGCATAGCATGAGCAGTCTGTATTTTCTTTGACTTTTAGTTAGAAAAGAAATGCTTCGTGTAGTTTTAAAATATGTAAAATAAAGGAAAGACCAAAATGATTAAGAATGCATCTATTAAAAAAGAGTAAAATGGAAAAAAGTTGATTGGTTTTGTATTGAGTTATAGAGTTCAAATATAAATCTGTTTAGAAAAAGAAGGAAAGTTCAGCAAAAATGTTTGAGTTGATTAGGTGCACTAGTCACACCTAGTGCCCGTCTACCAAAGTTTGGTTTTAGCCAATCATGACAACAAATTGTTTAACAATAGATTCCTTGAGAAAATACAACAACTTAGGCTTTTACACTCTTGCTGTTCCTCTTTAAAAGTTGAAATCATGGATTCTGACAAAACAAGTGTGATAAGCTTGGATTGGCAGCTCTTGCCTGCGTCACAGTTTTATGTATCGCCTTAAAACATAATCGTACTTGAACGATTTAAAATGGAATTGTATGAGATTGATTGCTGTTTATTTTTCAAATTTGGAAAATTCATCTTACAGGCAACTATATTGTATGTGGTATGTATGAAATGGCACAACAGATTTTATAAGAAAAAGAAACAACTGAATAAATTGTATAAATGAAAATTTTACTTTGTGGTAGGGAAGGTACTCTCCTTTATATAACACATTTCAAGACAAGACAATTTAAAGTGCTGTCCATGAAGAGAATGTATGACAAGAAAACAAACAGAAAAGTGCATTGCATTGGAATAATAAAGATAGTTAATGAGAAGTTGAGGTACATATTTGAGCTAGTGATGTTTCGGTTAAGTCAAAATAGAACAGTCAAAGGCAACCTTAAACAAATACAACTTTGATTTAACAAATATTAGGAATCTGTTATATTTACAGCTAGGGCTGGACTGTAAGATTTTTTTTTTCAGGCCAGGAGTCAGTCATGTACCTAGGCCACCCTGGCCTGGTTACATGACTGGCTGACATGACTGATTTCTTTTGTAGCAAAATAAAATAGGGCTGGGATCTATCTTGCTTTCTGATGACCCAACTGAAAAATTAAAAAAGCTTTTTTCAACCAAAAGGTAAGTTTTTCTTATATGTTTGAGTTCACCTTCAGCTGTGACCCACATCCAAACCAAGCAGAGGGACAGACTGGATGTAGAGAACAGCCTGGTATCAGCAATTTATAACACTGAGCTATCGGAGCTCATCAAAGCAGCTTGAGTCTTGATGAAAACAAAGTAAAACTGATTAAATCAGTCTGACTATTATTTTTTTCTGTATTTTATTCGCAGTTAATTAAGTCTAGGAAAGGTTAAACGTGGCTTCCTTTACAGAAACCGCTCTTCCTTCACCACTTCTGCAAAACTTACTTTTATCCAAATGACCATTCTACCCATTTTAGGCTATGGAGACACTATATATAGGGTTGCTTGCAAATCCACTCTAAACTTGACAATCTTTACCATTCCGCCATTGTTATGGTTCTCCCCATTTGGGACTCTGAGTTTTAACTTTTCTGTTATCAGTTGTTCTGTTTTGTTCTTTGGTTTATTTTCCATTATATTTAAGCAGTCTTTAGTTACTCTATGTTGCCCCCTTGTGCTTGTTTCCTTTCCCCTTGGCTTCCTTCTAGTTAGTTCCACTCACACCTGCTCCTTATTCAGGTCATTAGTCCATCCTTTGTGTTGTTCTCCTTAATTACTCCACCGCTGCATTCACCCAGTGCTGGTTCTTTGTTGTTGTTTTTTGCTTCCTGTTCTCTGGCTCCCCGTGTAAGTTTTCCCCTGAAGTTTTTTGGTTCTTGGTGTTTTTTGGGGGGGATTTTTTGGATCTTGCCTCAGTTAACTGATTAGTTCTTCAAGACTCACCTCTGCCTTCTGATCTCTACATTTGGGTCCTCAAGCAACCTCACTCTCGGTTGTTGACAGCCATCAGGTTTGCCTTAAATGCTCCTTTTAATACACACCACTGCCCTCTGTATTCATCTGTCAACTGCCCCTCCCTTCACAATTAACACAAAATTCACTGATTCATCTTCATTTACAAGACCCTGATCACCACTTTATTTAGGTCACCTGCTACAGCCAAATCTTGTCACTTAGAACACCCAGTCCTCACTTCTTCTACAATTACTTATTCCCAAAACCAACGCTACTTTTGGTCTTGCTGCTTTTCGATCTGCTGCCGCTCGTGATTGGAACGCTCTGCAAAATATTCCTAAACTTATAGTATATCAAACTTAAATCCTTGTACACAGACACTTGCAGCTGCTTTTTTGGTTTGTCTGTTGTATTTTAAATTGTATTTTATGTATGTATGTTGTATTTATTTTAGCCTTACTTCCCTTTGTCTAAATGGTTACATCACTTGTCAGGTTGCCATTGTAAACAAGATCTTGTTCTTAATGACTTGCTTGTAAAAATAAAGGTATAAAAGTTTAAATGTGATTAAAATAGTTACTCAGAGGAGTTCCAGTTTAATAAATACAGATCTATAATAGGATATTATTTTGTATTTATTTACTTTTGACTGAGAGAGGTACTCATGGTACAAAAAATTGCCCAAAGGGGTACACAAGTCAAAAAAGGGTGGGAAATACAGATGTAGAAGTCCCTCCCCTCATTTCTAAGGTTGGAATATACAGTAACTTTACTGCTGTAATTGCAATAATACTAAAATAAAGATTTTACATAATAAGTAGTGCCAAAGGTAGGGCTATACATGATCAATGAACCCCAACCTACAGTAAATCCAAGGTTGGAATACACAAACTGTCATGTTTAAACTGGGATATGTAACTGAAAGTCAGCAGCAGACAGAAAAATCCAACAACACAATCACTTAATAGAATAATGCTGAATTGCCAAGAAAGCCAGTATTGCAGCTGAGAGCCATTTATGACAAATGGTAGTGTTTGGTGGTGTTCGTGTCACTTGGTGCACGTTGATGCTCTACTGTAAAAAATGTTCAGTATTTTCTCCCAACACACCTACTTCTCCTGGTGTGTTGGAGTTGGACTAAGAACCTGGCATGCAGATGCTGAGTAGACTCTCTGTTGACAAGGCCAGTCTCAGGACCATGGTAAACTCACAAACCTGGGAAGAAAAACTGGAAGGCAGTTGGTTATTGTAAAGAAGGTAAAAAAGTTACTGTTTTTTGACCAACCATGAATTCTGCTTGGTATTAATAAAGTTACTGCACAAAATGCATTTTTGTAATGCTACTGTCACACTTATTCTATTACTGCAAGTTGAACCATAGCTAAATGTCTGAATTGTAAGAGTGTTCCAGAATCAATAGTGTTTATGGGCCTTAAAATGCACATGTAATGCCAGACATATAAACAACTATATAAAAATGAAGACTGAACATCCTTAGAGGACACTCGAAAAATCAAAAAACAAAACAATATATGTGCAGCTTGTGCTGAAAAAGTATCTGAAATGGATTGGTAGGTCATCTAATTTTCAGCAGGGATTTTTTATGTCTGTACCTTAATTTCTTTGGAAAAGAAATTGCATTGAGTGGGTGGGATTTGCAGCAATGCATTTTGGTCCAACTGCACCTCTGTGAAGACAGTACACAGCTCTCTATCTTATGTGAGACAACCCTCAGTTGAATCTTATCCAATTTGTTGGCAAGTTACCAGGAGGTCACCAGGAGGTTTTAAGGAGGAGACTTAGCAGAGCTTATTTGCATATGTTAGCTTTTGGCGCATGTCCCACTGTGTTTACCTTGCTTTTATTTGATGTAAGTTCTCTGTCTTTGCCATAGAATGGGAATAATTATATAAACATATTTGATCACACAATAGAGAGATTCACTTCTGCATCTTAACCCAACCCCCTGGGGGGCAGTGGGCTGCTGCTGTGCAGGCTATGGGGATCGAACCGGATACCTTCACCCTTCTCAAAGCATAATTGCTCTGCTCTAACCATTAGGCCACCACTCCCTGAGTCTCTATAAACAATTGCATCTGGAATAAAGTCTGAATTTGTTAGTTGTTTGTTGTTTGTTTGTTGGTTTTCGACAGTTCTAGCAGTAAAGCCCTTTCATACTGGATTGGTGCTCAAAGGGGTGAAAACTCGATCAAAATCACATAGATAAATATAAACCTCCCAGAGCAGCACTGATTAGCATTTTCACAGTACAGGTAACTTTGATGCCAAGGTTAAACATGCAATGAATTTTAAAATTCGACTTCCGCTTCCGGGATGCCCAAGTAGAAGCTTGCAGACATAGCTCTGGCCGCAAATGTGTGAAGTGATTAAAAAGCTGAATGATTACAACATCAAGGCACAAACACCATACCCAACCCAACTTAGATTGTACATGGACAATGGTATCAAAACCTGGTCAGAGTGCCTAAAACAGGGCAACGAGTCACCTGGACAACAGTGGTAATGGGAGACAACGTTCCTGAACTCAGGCAGGAGCAGAGGGGAATCAGTGTACGATAGCTCCACAACCAGGACGAGCTGGCCAGTTATGCTGCCCTCTGGGGTTAAGGAGCCAAAGCGGCAGACTCGGCAGATTGCTGCTGCAAGCTCAGGAGAGAGCTAAGGAGCAGTACGGTAGCTGAGATAGGCCTGCAAGGAAACTGCGCTAACGGCCCAGAAGAGGCTACAGCTGGCCCCTCCTAACTAGGGTCAACATCAGAAAGACCTACTAAAGTTAACAATTTTCAGCATATTAACCGTACCAAATGTAATGAGAAGGAGGCTACAGCTTGAGTGCCGACAATTAACAAAGCAGAGTTAACACTGGTTATATAAAAACGTACAAACAATAATCACCTGGAGCGGACAAGTTCACGTCAAATTTTATAAATGCTTCCAGGTGGGGAACTCATCCAAGAGTTTTCTTTAAGAGTTAATGATCCAGATAATAATCCTCCAAAAACAATGGGCTGAAGCAATTATTTTGGTCATTCATTGTAAAAAAGGCCAGTCCACTTGATATTGTTTTTTTTATCGTTTCAGTTTAGTTGTTTCATACTGGTTAATTTGGCTGTCAGTCATCAATGGGTTCCACCACAAATGGTCTAATTCCACCCATTGCAGCCCACTTAGATAGTCACGGAACCATATATTTCATACATAAAGAGGGTACAGACCCCAATTAATGTGCCTTTTATAAACCTATAAATTTATTGTGTAGTTATGTTAATATTTTAAGTTTCATTATTGCTAAGGACTCCAAAAGATTATTGATACATTTATTAACCCTGACCAGACTGGATATATATCCAAAGGGAATGGAAGAATAGCATTGGACACATCCTAAATGTAATATTATTAGGGCAACAAAGTCCATACCTAATGCTTCTTGGCCTAGATGCCAAAAAGGCATTCGATTCCTTGGACTGGATGTTTCCATAAGAGGTCCGATCAGAAATGGGTTTTGATGAAAGTTTTATTAAGGGATTTATAGTACTGTATTCCAGTCCAACATCTACACTGCAAAAAATATAAATCTCAATAAGTTATTTTTTCTTAAAATAAGTGTGTTTTTTCTTGATTTGAGGAGGTAAGTAAGACACTTTGCCAATGGAACAAGACAATTTCCTTTTAAAATAAGAAAAAACTATTTTATCGTCTTATTTCAAGTAAATATTATCTATCTTATTTTAAGAGTGAAAATACTCATTCCATTGGCAAATCATCTTATTTACCTGCTCCAATCAAGGCTAAATATACTTAATTTAAGCCATTTTTTACTTATTTCTGGATTGTTTTTGCAGTGTACATAGTGTTAATGGTTATCTATCAGAAAGCTTTCCTTTAAAAACAGGAAAACAAGAAGCTGCTGCTGTTCTTCACTGTTGTTTGCTATCACTATAGAACCTTTGGCAGAATGAATCGGGGCAAACCCATCAGTTTTAGGTCTATCAGACACTGTATGACTAGGAACCACCAGTTGTCATTGTATGCTGATGACATCATATTGCATTTTAGGGACCCAGTAATCTCGGTTCCAAATATTTTGAATTACTCGAAGGATGTTGGCCTTGTCGTAGCATATCAAAATTGGAAACCATGATTATAAACAGGACTTTGGAATTATCCAAAATAGTTACATTTAAATGGGTTTCAATATTTGGGAGTCAATATTACTACCGAAGTTTTCCAACTGTACAAAGCAAACTATTGGAAGTTGTATGTTGTATGAATTTCAATTTCACCACTATCCTTCTTTGGAAGGATCAAAACTCTCTAGGTTCCTGTATTTGTTTATGTCCCTGCCTATTAAGATTTAAACAACTGGTTTAAAAAATATGCAGAAAATTATTTTTATTTTTATTTGGCAGAGAAGAAAGGCCAGAATTAAATTTACACAACTGAGCAGAGGTAAAGCTTATGGATTATATAATTGGGCAGGCCAGTTGTGTGGGGCTGTAGACCGGCTGATACAGAATAAAGAAACAACATGGCTGACCTTTGAGCAAAGCTCATGCCCTGGAATTTCATTGTAGGCCCTTGTTTTTTGTTCAGCTGAGATCTGTAATAAATATAAAATCACAAATACATGAATGAAATGTATCCATAGGATTACAGATATAATTAGAAAAACTATCAATCAGTCTATTTCAAGGACTGTGAAAAATCTGGCAAAATAAGGAACTAAATTTTATTGATGACTTGTTTGAGTCAGAGATTCTGAACCCATTTAGTCAGATTCAATAGAAGCATGGGTTGATGTTATCAGGTTTTTGCAGTTGAGAAGTTACTGGATGTCCCTATTTCTAAGTCACCTACTTACTTGTAAATGTTCAACTTGAAAGTCATCAAATAAAAAAATGTAATAAAACATTGGCAGATCTATATGTGTTTACAGTCCTGAATGTCAGGAGCGCCACCAGGTATAAAAGAGAGATGGAAATTAGAAATAAATGTTGTGATTGATGATCAAAAGTGACCGCTAGTGTGTGATACTGGCTATAACCTGACCAATTGTCCAGCATGGAAAGATTTTTATTCGAAAGTAGGTGTTAGGTGCTTTAGAACACCATATGTCATTTAAAAATTCGATAAGGATAAAATAAATTTGCAATTCAAAAAATTCTCGGAAAGAATCAGAGAGGAACTTCCAAACATTTTATGTATTCATATCAACCTAAACCTTTTTGTTTTTCTGCAGGGATCGCTCCTAAGCAGTGTTGCTATCATCAATTATGACAAAATGTTTTCGTTGATGCTCCTTTTTTTCATAATGATAACAATTGTCTTTAAAATAAAACCCCACTTTTTGCCAGTCATAAAACATGCACCAAGTGCCTCAAGATGATCAACAGAAATTGACTATGTTATCATTTGTGTAGAATGAGTTGACATAAGCTGACAAAATTATAGATGTATAATACATTGCTGTGCTTGCTTATGATGCTGAAGCAGCAAAAATGGTGGTCACTAGTCCCTGCAGAAGATAAAAAGATTGGGAACATTATAGATATATTGCATAATGTCTGCCTAGAGCTGCATCCAAAAAAGAGCAGCTGTTATGCACTGTCCTTTTGGATCAGTGAGCTGTCCAATCTTAGCCGAATGACCCTGGTGGTGTTCTTTAAACTTCCAGGGTTCTTTGTTTTACAAATAAACTATAAATTGTGCATGTACGGCAATACAAACCTCGGATAATAGTGCTTTTATAGCAAAGAATGAGTTTAGTTTGTCCAGGAGTGTTGCAATAGTCTGCTGTCACAGCATGGTGTGTTTACCAGCCTAAAAGGATGCATTTTCCCATGTCCTGATAACTTTCCAAAATACACATTCACAGTTGGTCAGGAATACAAAATATACACACGGTCCTTTAAACACCACAGTGAGAATCTGGTAAACAATGGTACAACTGTAGATACATGGGCAGCAGTTTAAACGTGGAAAAAACAGCGACATTGCACACTCAAATCAAACCAACACACATTTCTTTCTGCCCATATATGTCCATACAGCTGCTTTCATGCAATCTTGGCCCTTGAATTGATGAGTGGCTGAACAGAAAGGTTCACCAGCCTATCTGTATGCCTGGATGTGCGTGACCTGCACTCTAACGGATGAGCTTTTGTCCACAGGCAAGCCAGATGAGGAGCATAGTGGAGTGCTAGTATTACTACCTTGCATTGGCACAAGCTCTTGCTATTCCTTTCCTTTAGGTGCCATCCGCCTTATGTCTATTTGAGGCAGCAGGGCGGAGTCATATAAGTGTTGTGTTGGCTTGGCAGAAAATCTTGTTAGTGTGTTTATATGTGCCCATCTGTGTGTTTGCATTAACTCCAACCTCTGAGGCAATGTGATAGCGCATAATGTGTGTATATAAAACGTTTGCTTGACAGCAATATACAGTCACCTCAAGATCCTTCAGTTGATCTCTGGTACACTTCAGTCTGTAAAATATTTTTAATGAAGCAAGAATTACCTTCACAGAAAAAAGATAGTTGTACTGCTGACAAAAGATGAGAGATTCTGGAGAGAAAAAAAACAACTAACTCCTCACTTAGAAACCAGAAAGGTATTATTCTCCAATGAGTTTCACAGGAGTTCTGTTTTATTTATGACTCTGAAAGAGAAGGCATATCTATCTCTTGTCATGTGCTGAGGCTGATGGGTTGACTGCAATAGAGAGAATATATAAACAGAATTTTACTGCAAAGCTTCTCACGAGTCTACCCAGGTAATACTTAATGTATTTTTAAAACAATTTGATTGAGCCATTAATTATTAACAAATAAAAACCAGTAGTGATCCTTGAACCTATCAGTTTCAGTTTCTCATCTCAGACATATCTCATAGCCATCAAAACTGCCATCTTGTAAAGTTTATCTTGGACTATATGTTTGGCTTATTTATCCTTAAAGTAGACATCAGACAAAAGGCAGAATGGCTATTTTCCTAAGGTCCTATGTATTAAGTAAGGGGCTTGAAAGATGCTTGATGCACTATGTATTAAGACTGCAAAAGATTAATAGATATGTCTTATATAACATGATCTGAACCTTAAAGCTGAGAGATATTGAACTTATACAGTGCAGCTTTCTTTTCTTCCACACCTGAACAGAAAGAGGATTCAATGCCAGCAGAATTTTCTTTAATATACTTCCTCTGATGGCAAGAACCACTAGTTAAAAAAATCTACAAATAACACAAAACTGTCTGCAATGGGTTATTCTTTTTTTTTTTTTTTTTAGCATTTTTCCTTCTTAGAAAAATGTCTTGCATTAAGCAAACTAAGTGAAACTATAAAGGAAATCAACAAAGATTGGAAAGATGGTTTAGCAACTTGAGGCAAAAAAAATGAGAAACCAAAGCACCAGCCTCTCAAGCGTCTAAACAGAGTCTGAAGACCCGCTCCCTTTCTACTCTAATGACCCCTTCAATGCTTCCCTGGAGGTTGACGTTCAGTAAGACAAAAATTTCATTGCAGTGCTAAGAGATGAGAAAGCAAAAAAAAATATCTGGGAAAATATCTCCCAAAAGTACAATGTACAAAAAAACATTTATATGAGGAGGCATAAATAATTTCAAAATGTAAAGAACACAATTCAAAGAAGCCCTTCTGTTTGAAGAAAGATTTTTTGTGTTTTTTTTTTTTAGAAAAGAGCGAACAATAGATTGGAAAGACCTAGTATTCGCAATATCATGCATACTTGAAGCTGTGAGTAATTTGAAAAAATATATATATCAATCTTTGTCTGGGGCACTGTGCTCTGGAAGATCTCTTAGGGAGGGAAAACACAAGACAGACACCAGATATAATACACGGTTCCCAGAAGCATTGCAATGCTTGCTAAATAGAGTCTAACTCTGTCTGGACTTATAGAGAAAAATTTATGAAAAATAATTATTAATAATTTTTTTAACATATATGTCCTCCAAACAGCTGTTTTACTGCATTCACATGATTAACTATATTACCAAAATATACAAATAAAACAGCAAAACCAAAGTCAGTTTTTTTTCTAAAATAGGAATTTTACAAGAATATAAGTGGATGGAGACACCTTGTGATAATGCATATATATAGATAAACAGATGGTTATCATTCTGTCAAAATATTTTACAGGGAGTTGATGCCTTCTATGCAAAGGTAAAACAACGATACAGGGTTTTTAAAAGCTTGACCAAAGATAAACCCTTTAAGAATCAACCATAAACCCCTTCATTGTTGTTTCCCTAAATAACAACCAATTGGTAAATTTAAATAAGATCCATGTGTATGGTTGGCAAAGCTGTGGATTGATCATTATGCAATTCTGGCCTCTATTCCAAAGAAAAATTAAGACATACAGTAAATAGTCCTGACTACGAATTGACACAAGCCATTTAGGTGACACAGCTGAAAGTCTTCTGGTTCGGTTAGACCAAAACTGAATATTCTTCTCGCAAATTGCTATGTTTGTTAAAATTGCTAAACATCTGCTATCTGTGCAAGATATCCATATCCATAGAAATCCATACTTTTCCATATTCTCATTTTTAACAAGTACAAACAAAAGCAATCTATTAGGCAGTTACTATCCAAAAAGAGAAGCAGAATTAATGCTGACAAAACCTTTCAATCCCCAATTTATTATAGCAGAAGAACTTTTGCAAGTAGAGGCAAGTTTCTATTTAGCTATCAAGTGATCTTAAACAAAATCTTAAACTACACTCACAGTTGTTAAAATATGCAGATATGTTTTGTCTGAAGCAACTCCTTTATGGATTGTCATCATTTTAATAAAAATACTAAATTTACCATTTCCCCCCCCTTTTCTTTTCTAAGGGGTACGACTATGATGGAATTTGAAGATAACATAAACTGATTTAATTTACATAAAACTGTCTATTTTTGCAGGAACCTAATGTCTTGACAGTTAATCTCCTGAGAGATGTCATATTTACAACAAAGGTAGAAAAGTTGGAACCAAGGAAAACAATCTGTGAAATTTCTTTCATTGCTAGAGAAAGAAGTGAAAAACCCTTGAGGGTGAGGAAAAGTTTGTGGCTACTCTTTCAAAAAGAATGGTTTACGTTTGGGAATGCTTTCTTCCAATTTCACTTTCACAAGTGCACTATGCTTGCTTTTTGGTCTGAACATATTTGCTGCTGGACAGCCTAGAGTTTTCATAACTTTTCAAACTGAACTACCCCGGTTACAGCTTTTGTTTTGTTGCAAAAAAAAATCTACAAGAAGACAGTTTTAGATTTGGGCTCTTCCTTTAAATCAATTGGATTTTTTAATAGAAATTCAGTATTCTCTGCGAGAGTGTTAACAGTTTAAAAGAAGCAAACATTTACTTTAAGATCTCCCATGTGTTGTGCTCAAATTGCACCAAAGCGATAGAAGGTGTGCTAGTTTCCACAATGTAAGGACTGTTCATTACTTTTATAAAACATTTCTTGATAAGCAAAACAAGAAATTAAAATGAACACAGTGGTGCTTTTACTCATGAATATAAATTGCTAATATATTTCTATCAGCATTAAATGAAACTAAGAGATTAACACTTTGAGGATAAAACAAAAAAATCAGTTCTGTTCCTACAGCTTTGGAGCAGATTCATTTATTGTAATTGTACTTAAAAGATCTGTAGCCATTAAAAATTCATCATAAACTTTAATAAACAAAAGGGGGATAATTCATATTTATGTCTCAATTTCCAAAAGTATTTAAACATGAAAGCCTGGTTGGGACGGGGGATAGTAAAGGAGAAAACAAGCAAGATCCTACAAGCACCATGGCCATAGTCATGCTTTAGCACTTTTACGGTGAAACCATATATATTAAATACAGTAAATACGGGATACCATAACAACCATGACAATGTTTAGTTTTTAGTTCAGTTTCAGAGTCTCACACTCATGATACCATTTCTGCAAAGCTGTAAAACAAGACATGTGTCTTCATAAATGATCTTAAGGTAACATGTTGTGAATTTGTACAAATACATATTTATATATATATTTAATAAACTACATAAACAAAAATATTAATATTGACAGTGGCGTCGGACACATTGAACAGTTGTTGGTTTAAGACTCGGCTTTCAGTGGCTTTGTGGAGTTCTAGAGCAAATATTTATTTAAAATGTTGGTATATTTACTGCTCTATGTGGGTTGCTCTGTCAGCTAAAGGCATAGTTCACAGTCTATGTACTCCAGTTGATGATAAATCGATTACTAAATAGGTTGACGATTATTTCAATACTCGATTAGTCATGATTAGTAGTTTCAGATCTATTTGTGTCCATGGGCAAGACACTTCACCTGCATTGCCTACTCTTGGTGGTCAGAGGGCACCTGTGCATGCAGCCTCGCTTCTTTCAGTGAGCTCCAGGGCAGCTGTGGCTACAATGCCACCGTCAGTGGATGGGTGTGTATGTGGATGACTGAATGTTGTTTAAAAGGCTTTGGTCAAGTCTCCTGGATTAAAAAAAGCACCATATAAGCGCAGGCCATTTGCCATTTAAAGTGAATTGAATTTATCTAGTCAAAGAATTATGTTGAGCCCGAATCATTAATATTAACTGGAGCAATTGACTACAATTAGCTTCTGGCTGTCTAAAGAGTTCCCTCAAGAACCTTAAGATAACAAAGTTATCAAAGTTGATAACTGATGCCATTACTCATTTGTAATCATTCACTATTTATATGTGATGGACTCTGGTCTGACAGTTGATCAATCTATCAGTCGATCAACCAATGTGTGTGTGTTTCTAAGCACATCTTTATAGGCAACTGTTTGAAGTAATTGTGAGATATAACAGAAACAGAGATCTACCATACCCACCCAAAGAGTGCATAGAAACTATTATAGCAGAACAGTGATAGCAGCTTTTTTAACCAGCAGTATGTTTATTAGACCATGATGCAATGAGAAGACATGCTGTTTCTGAGTAAAACAAGTCAGATTTTGAAGGGGAAAATGCCACCCGACTGCTCTTATTATGCTATTGCCTGGTCTGTCAACATCACAGGAGCTAAATTTAACAATTTCACACTCGTTTTCCCACACAAATTGTGGAAGATCACCCAAGCATATCTAGAACGACACAAAGTGAAGGCAGTACTAACAAGGTTTTTTTTTTATAATAAGGAAAAAGTAAAAGAATAGAAACTGAACAGCATTTTATTTTATTTTTTTGCAACATTGGTATTGCTCTGGTAAAAGGCAAAGCCCTTGAATGATCCTAGATGTTGATGGATTAATCCGTATGAATCCAGAAACACAGTCAATTTACCCAGATGCAGACCAAACACTTGCATATTTAAACTTTTAGTTGGCTCTTATAAGATACGTCTTATAAGAGCCAAATAATCTGGTTTGGAGTAACAACAGTAATGGTCTTTATTGGGAGGAGGGGATATGTTTGTCAGAACAGACTATATATGCTAAGGAACCTTGAAAGTGCAGGGAGCCCTCTGTGGTGGCGTCTGCCACCTTTTATGGTGTAGTTTGCTGAAGCTACAGCTTATCTACAATTGAAATGAAACAGTAAAATAAAGTAAGCCAATTGGGCAGTGCAGTTCTGTCCTAGAATACCACCCTGACCTGAGTATAGACGGTGAGAGAACGAGGAACTTTGGCAAAAATAACATCACCATTTTTCAATTTTGCCTAGCATGATAAAACTGTTGGAAAGCTGGACAGCTGTTTCGTTGAAAGAGTGTTGCACCGTTATTGCAGATCTGTCCTTTTAGTTACTGTTGCACTTTATAACTATGACTAAGTCTCATAAATAGTTTTTATTTTAGACATTTATCTTTTCATCCTGATCAGATGCACATTTAAATCTACTTCGCTTTTGAGAACTGTATATTATGCTTTTTCTCTTTGAAACTTTTTTTCTTTTAAATTCAATTAAATTAATTCTGTTACTCATTTACTGTTGGTTTTCTGTAATTTGGGACCAGGTCATGGGAGTAGCAGTTTTAACAGAGAGACCGTGACTTTCCACTTCCCAGACACCGTCTCCAGCTCTTGTAGGAGAAGTCAACGCCACCCTGCGGATAAAACTACTTTCAGCCAATGGTATTCAATGTCTTATTCTTTTGGTTATGACCCAGATTTCATACCTGATAGCTGAGGATATAAGCATAAACTGACCAGTAAAAATCTTTGTATTTTGGCTTGATCCTCTTTTCACCAAAATAAAGTAGTGCAGTGTCTCCATTACAGCAGCAGCCGCACTAATCCATCTGTAAGTCTCCCACTCCACCACACAGGGAAGTTCTCATTCTATCCCTAAACCTTGCCACTGTGGAGTTTTTCTGAGCTAAGCAGCCCGTCTCTGATTGCAACGGGAAGGCATGACCACGGGTTGAGAAGATCCTCAAAACATTCCTTCCACTGCTCAAGGCACCCCAGATCTTATGACCATAACTAAGGGCAGTTGCATCAACAACAGAAGCAATGAAAATGGTCAAATAAGACTCTATGTACCCAGTGTCCCCCAGCTTCCAAGATATATTTTTCCGGGGAGGGGAGCTGAATATGTCCCTTATCAAGGGCTTGACCAGAGGCATCCAGCAGACCCTCACCTTTTGCTTGGACCTGCAGTATCTGTCACCTCCTCCTCTTCCAACATATCCAAGTCAACATTGTGCAATGATTGGTGGAAAACTTCAGCCCTCTCTTCGACGAGGTGGCCAAAACATGCTGCCAAAGGTAAGATGATCCTCCTATAAAGTTTAACCTGACAACTGGCCTATGTTGTCCTGGTACCAAGTACACACCCTGATGAACACCCTTTGGCTTGAACATGGTGTTCACTATGGAAAATCCTTGATTTTCACAGAGGTCCACTAAAGAAACACCACTTTGATTCAATACCTCCCAATGACATTCCTCTAGGTGTGACTTCCATTCCCTACATTGGCATTCAAGTCCCCCAACAAGATGACCTTCCAGGTCCCCACAGCCAGCATAAGTGAGTGGATGAGGTCGCCTCTGCTTCAGATTACAGCCCAGTCCTTTTAGTACAGGTCCATCATACTTCTCCCCTTGGGTGGTGGGCCCACTGTCTTTTAAGCTTGATTTGTGGAGATTAATCCACCAATCTTTTTTTGGCCCATCACCCAGAGTGTATTTGTCTTGGAAGAGCCTAACAGGGGCATTTAAGCACCCAACAAGCCTCTAGGATTATCCAGTCACTGAAATCTCTCCTCCAGGTGGTGGTTCAAAGTGTGGTGTACTCTATTGCATTTTATTATTTTCTATTTGAACATACTAATTTGAAGAATGAGTAGATCGTCTCATACTCCATGCTGAGAAGAAGAAAAAAAATATCTTACTGCATATGATCAGGATGCCCTCAGCTTCTTGTCCTGTTCCCTCTGGTAATATCCCTTGGGGTAGACACAGAACTTGTTGAAATATGTAAATATACATATATGCTTTATTTTTGTACAGGCCTACTGTACATTTACTGCTGTAGAATCTTACAGGGCTGATAGATTTTTCAATCTGGTTTTTCCCCAGGACCTATTACCTCATTTGCACAACCCTGACCAAGTGGATGAAAATGATATATGCAGATAGACAGTAATTGAAGGAGAGATGTCTATGTATACAGTTTATTTCTGCAAGGAAATGTTCCCACAAGTAAATATCTGTGTGAAAAAGAAGTGTACCTTCCTACCATACATGGATGGCTATGCAGGAAAACTGAATAAACATTTATGCAGAGGTCACAAAATGCGAAGGTTTGCCATTTAATAGGATCTAATTCAGAACCCTGAGGACAACCATGCACTCAGGGTTTGGAAAGCATTTGTCAGAAATCCAGCCAATAGATCAAGAATTTAGATGGAAGAATCTGTTGAAAAAAAAAAATCTGGGTTTTATGATAGACTGAGAATAGGAAAGCTGTTGTTGATACAGGTCAGAAGGAGTCCTGTGTACACTTTGCCACTTAATGTCAGCAAACATGGGGAAAAGCATGAACCTTATGGCTTACATGCAAAAAGCTATGTTTAACCCCTAGCATTAAAACATGGTTGTTGCAGCAATGACACAGCAATTTTCTTCTGAAAGCACAAGAAAGCTTGTCAGATTCAATAGAAACATAAATGGATGTAAACACAGTGCAATCCTAAAAACATCCTTTCAAAAATAACTGTTTGGTGCCAAAAAAAGGTTTTAGACTGCTGTGGAAGTGACTGTGACTCTTAACATTAGGGCACTGCATCTAGTTGTTGACATGTTTGATGACAGTGACAATTCTAACTCATGATATGAAGTTTTCCCCCCCTTTACCTCCCCAAGTCGTGAAAGGTGAAATGTCAAGAATAAAGTCAAAATATATGGTTGAGAATAAAGTTGAGATGTGAAGAGTAAAGTTGAAATATAATGTTGAGAATAAGTGGAACTTTCAATAGTAAGCTCAATTTCAAAGGACATAGGATTACAAATGTTGCCAAAAAGCAACATGCTGATTTCTGTCGTTTCTATCAATTTCTATTAATTTAATTTCTGAAATTGTTCTCAACTTTGTTGTTAATGACATTCGACTGTCAATACTATACTTGACTTTATTTTCAATAATTCAACTTATTCTCAACACTATTACGACTTCCCTTTTGACATCCCAACTGTGTTTTACTTTTTTCTCCACATTTCAACTTCACTGACTTGGTGAGGTAGAGGGGAAAGAAAATCCTTCCCCAATTTTTTTTCGTCACTGCAGCCCCAATACTCCTTTGTACGAACTGTATTACCCACCATAAAATTAATGTATCTTAATGGAGAGTAATGTGGCCTAAGGATTTATTAAAAAAAAAAAAAAAAAACTCATATTTCATGAGGCTTTTCTCAACTTTTTGGACTAGGCCTAAACTGGTTCAATTTGCATGTTTTTTAAGTCAAATCAAGGCTATAAGCCAAACCAACACTTTGTTTGGGCTACTCTATAAAGCTTGAAACTCAAAGCTAATTCTTACATTTTGAATTGTAAAAGCTTCCTGGATGGGAAGCGTAACATCTTAAAACTTGAAAAACAAAATCTAGTGGTTTGTTTTTAACTTTTTTGGTAGGCCTAAACTGCCTAAATATAGATGTAAAAAATTTGAATGTGAAACCAGGCCCATAGAAACAGAAACTTGGTCATTAGTAGCATTTTGGCCATCTCTGTACTTTTTTGCATGGTGTTTGAGCTGTGATCCATGGATATAAGAATAGAGTATATATTTTTGTAGAGGACTCAGAGTTAGTCAGAGTTTTTTATTGTTGCTAAAGACATTTAATTGTTGCTAAAGACATTTAAAAAAATACAGAAGTTGAGTGCTAAAGCACAAAATGCTACACCTGGCTCGAAAGTGACTTTTTCTTTTCTTGGCTCCCTGAATGCGGCATCATGCTTTCTCTGCCTTTATTCGCTGTCTGTGGAAGTGTTACCATTACATTGTAAATAGAATGGATATGTGATTGTAAGTTTATTAGTGAGAGTCACATTTTTTGTCAGGAATTGTATTTTGCCTCACTGGGCCCCTGTTAATCAACGACTCCAAGAGTCCTCCCTTTACAACTCTTTTTTGCCTCTGTTCAGAAGGGCCTAGATCTAAATATAAGTGAGAAATTGTGGCATTTAAATTGCTAAATTCAATATTTCTAAGTGTTAGTAATAATCTTTATCCTTCACAAAAAAGACTTGGTAAACCTTAAAATACCTAGGTTGTTGAAAGTAATAGATACAGGTGCTGGTCATAAAATTAGAATATCATGAAAAAGTAGATTGATTTCAGTAATTCCATTTAAAAAGTGAAACTTGTATATTATATTCATACATTACATACAAACTCATATATTTCAGATGTTTATTTTGTTTAATTTTGATGATTACAAATGACAACAAATGAAAATCTCAAATTCATCATATCAGAAAATTAGAATATTACTGAAGACCAATAAAAACAAAGGATTTATAGAAATGTTGGCCAACTGAAAAGTATGAACATGAAAAGTATGAGCATGTACAGCACTCAGTATTTAGTTGGGCCTCCTTTGGCCTGTATT
The DNA here is from genome assembly GCF_016077235.1 of Cyprinodon tularosa. Taxonomy (NCBI): domain Eukaryota; kingdom Metazoa; phylum Chordata; class Actinopteri; order Cyprinodontiformes; family Cyprinodontidae; genus Cyprinodon; species Cyprinodon tularosa. The sequence goes on along the minus strand of NW_024039083.1, from coordinate 46,054 downwards.
ACTGCAGCAATGCGGCGTGGCATGGAGTCGATCAGTCTGTGGCACTGCTCAGGTGTTATGATAGCCCAGGTTGCTCTAATAGTGGCTTTTAGCTCTTCTGAATTGTTGGGTCTGGTGTATTGCATCTTCTTCTTCACAATACCCCATAGATTTTCTATGGGGTTAAGGTCAGGAGAGTTTGCTGGCCAATTAAGAACAGGGATACCATGGTCCTTCAACCAGGTACTGGTAGCTTTGGCACTGTGTGCAGGTGCCAAGTCCTGTTGGAAAATGAAATCTGCATCTCCAAAAAGTTGGTCAGCTGCAGGAAGCATGAAGTGCTCTAAAACTTCCTGGTATGTGGCTGCGTTGACCCTGGACCTCAGAAAACACAATGGACCAACACCAGCAGATGACATGGCACCCCAAACCATCACTGACTGTGGAAACTTTACACTGGACTTCAAGCAACGTGGATGAAGTGCCTCTCTTCTTTTCCTCCAGACTCTGGGACCTTGATTTCCAAAGGAAATGCAAAATTTACTTTCATAAGAGAACATGACTTTGGACCACTCACCAGCAGTCCAGTCCTGTTTCTCTTTAGCCCAGGCAAGACGCTTCTGACGCTGGTTCAAGAGTGGCTTGACACAAGGAATGCGACAGCAGAAACCCATGTCTTTCATACGTCTGTGTGTGGTGGTTCTTGAAGCACTCACTCCAGCTGCAGTCCACTCTTTGTGAATCTCCCCCACATTTTTGAATGGGTTTTGTTTCACAATCCTCTCCAGGGTGCGGTTATCTCTCTTGCTTGTACACTTTTTTCGACCACATCTTTTCCTTCCCTTCGCCTCTCTATTAATGTGCTTGGACACTGAGCTCTGTGAACAGCCAGCCTCTTTAGCGATGACCTTTTGTGTCTTGCCCTCCTTGTGCAAGGTGTCGATGGTCGTCTTTTGGACAACTGTCAAGTCAGCAGTCTTCCCCATGATTGTGTAGCCTATAGAACTAGACTGAAAGACCATTTAAAGGCTTTTGCAGGTGGTTTGAGTTAATTAGCTGATTAGAGTGTGGCACCAGGGGCCATCAATTTTGAACCTTTTCACAATATTCTAATTTTCTGATATGATGAATTTGAGATTTTCATTTGTTGTCATTTGTAATCATCAAAATTAAACAAAATAAACATCTGAAATATATGAGTTTGTATGTAATGTATGAATATAATATACAAGTTTCACTTTTTAAATGGAATTACTGAAATCAATCTACTTTTTCATGATATTCTAATTTTATGACCAGCACCTGTATATACTCTATACTTCTCAAATAATTATTGTTTTTTCTACTCTTACTATTAGGGTATAAGTTCTACATGTTTTATTTAATCTCCCTGTATGTAAAATTAATTGAAGCAGAATTCCCTTTTGTTTGAATAGAGGAAATCCTCCCTAGGCACTTAAGTTACAAGGTCAAATGCCTTAAAGTTTTTTAAGGCTGAAGGAAAGGCTGCAGTTAAAATGAAGAGACACTGGGCTTAGAGCAGGGATACAGTGTACCTTTTTTTTGGGCATATTTTTAGTCTTGCAAGCTTTTTAGGGGATCGGGCCGAGTTCCATCTTCATTGTCCTGAGTTGTGTTGTATACAATGGATAACAAGGGGGGATTAGCCTGTCACAATCACCTCCTGAGCAATTGTATGGTCAGATGCATATCAAACATGTTTGAAATTCAGTTGGCCCTCAAAAGAAGATCATAAGGGCATCCTGGCGTTGCAACAGAGAAAAAAGTGTTTTACAAGCCAATTTACTACTGACAATTCCAACAAGCAAGGTTTTTATACGTACAGTGTGTTGGAGATCAAATATCAAGGACAAACGGGAATAACTCCTCCCAGATGTCACATCCCTGCAACTGAGATTATTTCAGCAGCTGACTCCCCTTCCTGATGGTGATGGTGAGGGAGAGCTTGGACGTTAGGATAACCTGACTGCCTGTCGTGGAAACGGAGAATCACTGTAAGAGCTAGACAATTTCTCTGGAGGTTTGGACCTGCTGTTGTAGCCAGTGGCTAAGGGACCCTGTACTGCATAGATGTTCATCCTGATGGCTGCAGCTTGAGTTATAAAAAAGTGTGTTTAATAAGAGACTCAAATAGGGATAAATCTGGAGAACTAAGCTTTAGTGGTGGAAGTTAGTTTTTGAGGTAGGGGCATAGTTGATGATTTAACACCTGCCAACATAACTGTATGTGTCACTGCCCTGCCTGCTTAGTGTGTTTTCTTTCCGTGTCATTACTATTGATTGTTGCTGCTGACCGGCTGTCAGGGTGTGTTGGCCAGTCTGTAGAGCCCTATGTATATGCAGTGAAATTAAAAACACTCGGAGCTGCTTCAGGCTCAAGATTCTGTTCCTTTACATATTTTCCACAGCAGGTGCACTGGGGGGTAGCAGGGATAGGCAGAACCCTGGCTCCAAAACTGCCTCTTCTCTTCTTCCTATGGCTCCAATCACAGGGTGAATGGGTTCAAAAGCATAACCAACACGAATTAGATGCTTCAGTGTCCTCCCAGCTTCGTCTCCCACAAAACCAAATGTTTTATGGCTGTGATTTTACCCTGGTATAGCCAATGTATCAAATTCTTAGATTTAGCGTTGATCAATCTCGTGAAGTCACCGTTCGAAGTACTGCAACATAGCGGCACCCTTACCAAAAAAACTATAAAACAAAGCTTTGTTCTTTCTTTTACATTTATATTTTTCGCACTTGTAATATCATTGATGATAGTAAGAAACAATCTGGTGCATTAAGTTTGTTTGGTTGAACTTTTCATTTCCACATTTAATAACTCAGCTGATAACCATAGTCTAAATTGCTAAATAGAAGAAAGAGAATTTGATTTTAACAGCTGGTCCTGAAGTCCAAGATTGGGTAACAGACTTAAGAGCTTTGGTGAGTAAGCAAACTACAGTTATAATGTTTGACTACCGTATTTTCACGACTATAAGGCGCACTTAAACGTCTTTTTTTCCCCTCAAAATGTGCGGTGCGCCCTTTGGTGCGGTGCACCCTATGTGTGTTGTAACTGCGAATTTTGAGACCACCTCATTGAGGAGATGATGAAAGAGTGGCTGAATGTAAGGAGACCAGGTGTTTTTTTTCCACTCATCACCATCGCTGTTAATCTGTGACTCCATGTGTGCCCATCTCACAGCTGATGTGAAAAACATGGTGAAACAAATTAACGCTGTGCTCGCTGTTATTCAACCGCTCGACATCGGTGTGAACCGGACCCAGCAGGTGCTGCAGAACCAGCGTGTTTACATGCAAAGTCAATGGTTGACGCGCGTATAGGCGCAGCAAAAGGTCCCGCAGCACGTTTCGAGCAGCAGGCGCTGCGCGTTGGGAGCGTTTAAGCATCTGCCAACGCACTGCTGCAGCTTGAGATGGAAAAATTTAAGTTTTGCTGCTGGACGCGCCGCATCAACCAATCAGAGAAGCTGATCTGGGAGCTGACAGCGAGACAGACACATCGCTCTGATGACATATGATATTAAGGCAAATGAACAGGGCTGGATGGATGAGGAGATGATGAAAGCGTGGCTGAGGCAGGTGTATGTGAGGAGACCAGGTGTTTTTTTCCACGCATCACCATCGCTGTTAATCTGTGACTGCATGCGTTCCCATCTCACAGCCGATGTGAAAAGAAAGGTGAATCAAATGAACGCTGTTATCCCGGGGGGTCTGACAAAGGAACTTCAACCGCTCGACATTGGTGTGAACCGGCCGTTCAAAGTAAGGCTGCAAGCGGCGTGGGAGCGATGGATGACCGACGGAGACCACAGTTTCAGGATAAGTGGAAGGCAGCGCCGGGCAAGTTACGCCACCGTTAGCGGATGGATTGTAGATGCTTGGACTAACGTGTCTGCTGGCTCTGTTGTTCCAGCTTTCGCAAAAGCCGGCATTATTTCTGAGGAGCCGCCCGGCACGGAAAGTGACTCTGACAGCGAAGAATGGGAAATTGGCATGTCTGATTTAGCGCAGCTGTTTAATTCAGAAACAGAGGATGACGACTTTGATGGGTTTGATTAATACTTTGTAATAAATACATGAATAAAGCACAATCATACTCAGTTTTGCTCCCGCTCTATTTTTCTACCTGAAAACTTAATTCAACAGCAGCCTCTGGGCCAGGTCTCCTCCGGTTTCACCGCGGCGGCTGGCAGGTGTTTTTTCATCTAAATAATCTAAATCTTGCAGCTATATTTGCTGTGATCAGTGGGAATAAAGTAGTTTTAATATGTTTTTAAGTGAGAAAGTCCACCTGAAAACTTAATAAATGCAGTCAGTTCATCCAGATTATTATCCTGCCTATACTATTTCTGTCGGAGGCGCTCAGACCCCCACATACCAGCGGTGCGCCGACAGTAGAAATCCCTTCAACAGCAGCCTCTAGGCCGGGTAGCCTCCGGGTTCCCCGCGGTGGCTGGCAGGTGTTTTTCATCTAAATAATTTAAACTGCAGGCACCCATAAAAGCGAACATATTCCGTCGGCAGGTTTCAAGATTTTAAGTTAATTTAGGAGTGATCACAGCGCTGTGTCATCTGCGATGTGTCTGTCTCACGGCCAGCTCCCAGGTTTGATTAATACTTTGTAATAAATACATGAATAAAGCACAGTCCTACTCAGTTTTGCCCCCGCTGTATTTTTAAATACGCAGTAGAGGTATTTAAAGGTAGTAGAGGACTTGTACCTGTATATAAAAAATGCGCCCTATAGTCCGGTGCGCCTTATGTGTGTGTTAAATACAGAAATGGCACACAAAACTGAGACTGCGCCTTTTAGTACGGTGCGCCTTATGGTCGTGAAAATACGGTAATAAGTTTGTTGAAGAACTTGGAGGATCTAAAGTCAGGTCTTTAAATAATATGTTCATGATCCATTTTGCAAAGAATAATAACATGCAGGGCTCTGAATCTACAATGCCGGCAGAAATATACAATAAAAGACTATCTTAGTTAATCACATAAGGGGACAAAAACAGAATAAGGTTTGTCTTGTTAATGTAACAAAATGTAAACCGGTGCATGTCATAAAATGGGACAGATGGACCCAGTATTCAAGGTGAGACATTCAGCAAGAAAAGTTCAGAACGTTTATTAAAATAAAAACATAAACAGAACAGAAGCTGCTGTGGATCTGCAGCTCGCAGTGACTGCATGAGGGTGGTGGGACACCTCTTAATAATAGGCAGGATCAGGTGATGCACTGCCAACGAGATGCGCCCCAGAGCCTTCCAGAGTGTCCCCAATGCTGCAGCCCCAGAGGACATGCAGGAAGCTGATCCAAGAAAAGGCAGAACAGATCAGGCAGGAAAAGTTCAGGGATCCAGGAGTTCTCCGCTTGATCAGAGGTTCCAACCCAAACAAGAAATAGAGGGATCCAGGATTCTGGGAATTCTCAGAGCTCTAGTTCAGGGTCCCGTGCTTCGAGCAACCGACTCAGACAGAAATGCACGATGAGGACAAGTTCAGAGGTTCATGGCTCGAGCAACTAGCCGAGACAGAAATGCACAGAAACAGACAGGCAGAATCCAGCAGGAGTCCAAAGGAAGTTCAGGTGAACAGATCAGATGGGTACAGACAGGGCCAGTGGATGAGAGGGAATGGAAACAGGAGTTCAGAATCACTAGGGAAACGCTGAAACGCTCTCAACACTGGTTTTGGAATAAACCCGCCTGAAGACACTGGCTCCAGAATAATCTCCTCACTGGAAAAGGGACACACACCTTGGAAATAACTAAAACTAACAAAACCAACAGCCAGGAGAAACAGACATCAAACAAACAATGATCTGAGCCCGATAGCTGAAACCGAGCCCAATATAAAGGAAGAGAAGCAAGTGGATGAGATTAGTGACAATTGGAGATCAGGCAGAGTTAGGCAGGAGAAAGGCATGAACAATCAAGGCCAGCTATTATGGCAGATCATGACAGTGCACAACAATGTTGATAGCCTTTTTGTTTCAATTTATCCCTCTGGTAATCAACTTAAGACAAAAAAAGAATCATTTCTTAGGCTTATTTACCTGTATATCTGTATTGATAAGGGTATGTCAGCAAGTAACAAATAATTTTAGACTAAGGTCTACTGTGTTTGTATCTATTGATATTAATGGTTTCATTGCAAATTAGATTATAATGGCAATTCTGAACACCAATTCTGCCTTAGTCTGTCTAAGCAGCTGTTTGCATAGAAAAGTGCTTGGTCAACTTGTGGAGTTCACTTAGAGTTTTTGCATTTTTGCTGGTTTAAGCCTTTGTACTTACAACTGAACCTCTTCAAAAATACTGAAATATATATCCTGAGGACAAATTATTCACTCTGGGAAAGAATACATATCCATTTTCAGCTTCGAAACTCTCCCTAGTCTCTCCATCTCCACTTCTGTGTGTAATTCTTCTTCACCTATTCTGACTTACCCTCACAATCACACTGTCTCTGTTGCCTCCAATATCATTTCTCATATTCTGCTCTGACTCAAGTTCTGACAGCACAAAGACAGAGAAAGTCTAGCCGTAGGCAATTGAAACACAAATCCAAGTAGCACATTGGTCACCGGAAATGTATTCCTGCGCTTGCTTTTGCTCATCGGCATCCCAGGCATTGCACCTGAGCCTCATGGAAATTTAGTTCTTAAACAGCTTAAGTACAGCAGCAGAAATATTTCAGAGGATAATTTCTTTGTCCAGACCTGATAACAGAGTTTAGTGCTTTGTTCCGCTTTACCTCTGGCTCCTCAAATAAAGTTCATGACCATACCATGAAAGCGGTATATTATACACTATTCAGGTTTTTTAAAAACAACATTAATTTCTCACAGTTGCTACACTTGTGATCTTAAAGCGTCCTTTTTATACATCTTTTGTTGCATGACCATTCATAGTTAATTTTCCTTATGTTTATGAAAAGTTTCTAAGACTCCCAGTTTCACCTGATGTCTAGAAACCTCTTGTCTCCTGACCTTTACAGCCAACTCAGACAGCGGTTAAGTAGCTACCCTTTAAGTTGGGAAACCCTAATATCTTCTTATTCTCATTCTTGTTACCAAACCATTACTGTTTATAAACAGCTTATAAACCTTAATCTAATTTTCAATGATATTAGCTGCATTTACCTGGCTGTCAGTTACTATATTGTTCCTAAGCCTCAGTAATAAACTTTGTTTCATCTCATGAACTATGTAATCTTTTTTTTTTTTTTTCATGTGAAGGTCCCTAAGCAAATTTGCCCAAGTGGATCTCATTTGTTATTTGTGGTACCCATGGCAGCAGTAGCAGCAAAAAGCTTGTATCAGATGAACATTGACCGACCCCTGTCAAACGTTCTCCTGTGGTCTGTGAACACGAGAGCACTTTAGAATTAAAAACAAGCTAAAACCTTTCTTATGTTAAGGACACCTTGTCTAGGACATAAAGAATCTCCATAATGCAGAGATATTATCCTACCCATGTGTCCTCCTTACACTGCACAATGTATCATGCAATATTAATACTCATTTCTTTTAATTATCTTCTCCATCAGAGCCTCAGCTCTGCAATCAGCCACAGGGCTCTGTGTCTCAGGGGACCACCCAGCCAACTCCCTGCTGGGAAAGAGAATCTAATTCTGGGCTTGGAATGATGCTCAGTTGTTGCATGTATGATGGATCTACTTACAGTGTCACAGCCAGGGTTTAGTGACAGCAATACCATCCAGAGTGTAGGATGATGATGAATTTGATGATGAGTACCTCATATTTAACATCTTGGACAATGAAAAATATATACTTAGAGGACACTAAGGACAGTGAAAGTCTTTCTAAAAGACTATATATAATTTGTATGTTACATTTGTTTACCTTTCACATAAATTATAATATTCTTACTCTTTTGAATGATCTGTGACAATTTAAAATTCTGACTGCATGCAGGAGAGAGATAAAGTTTTTCTCTCATGCAAATAAAAATGGTAAACTTTTAAGTGAAATCTACTCAAAATTAATTATTATTTTCCATATAGACTGTATAATATGGGCGTATGGGCTAATATTTTTGTTTTTTTTAATTTTCACAAGTGCCTTTTTAATTTGATGATAGTTGTACCATCAGAGGTGGTAAATAGTAGCATTTTCTCCACTGGTTCAAACGGTACATGATGGTACAGGCTTCTATTCCAAAGCCTCAAGTCCAGGCATACAAAGTCATTCAGTCATTCAGATATATATTGTGGCATAGAACTGAGGCATGATCTAAAATTATTTTGAAGTCTTATCAAGTTATATCTCCTAAGAACAAGAAACATTTTCATTCGTACGAGTTAACTGTCTTGTAAAAAAATAGATGACTATCTCTTAACACAAGGTACCTGGTTTTTATAAGTTTCAGAACTGAAGGGGAACCCTCCAAGCGACCATTCTGGTTGCTGCATATTAAACTCAATTATCATGTTCTACGCACCTGTGTGAGTTTTGTGTCATTTGGAGCTGTTCTGATGATATTCCGTTAGGTTATATCCAAGTAACGTCTTCCTATGGGCAAACGACTTGCAGGCACAAACTAAACTGTTCATAATTTGTTCTTTATGGTACACCAGCATTCATAACATGTAGGCAAATCACTGTCCCCCAGACATCCCTGGTTATATTATTTATATTTATATCTTTTAAAAACAAAGCGGCGCATGTATGATGTCATCCGCGCGCCGGACTGGAGTTTGGACGCAGATCATCTGCAGTAGTACAGTCGAACTACAGAGCCATGCTATGTTTTTGCTCCACTGCTGGCCATTGGAAGCCGCCTTAGTCAGGATCCGCAATCGCACCAAACAGGAAAAAGAATGTTGAGAAGACCCTGTTTGTCAAACTAAAATATGGTAAAGACAGATTTTTTTAAATCCAAATTACAGGATAATTATTATATATATTACTAAAACTAAGATAGTTTAATTCAATTACTGTATGCTAATTATTGGTACTTCAACATACCAGGAATCTCAGTCAAAATATTTTTTTTTTTGATTTTTTCAAATCCAGTCAGAATAACTTCGAAGAGCGAATCACAAACTCCCAAAGAAACTTCTTATCGTAGGCATGGATGAAGAGATGAAGTTTTGAAGTAGAGAACAAACCAATTTACTATGATCCTGACTATCCCTGTTACAAACGTGTGATTGATACTGATGGTGAGTTTCAATCGTGTCATTAAATTAGGGTGACCATATTTTAATTTGGGAAAACCAGGACACCTTGGAGCGGGGTGGGGGGGGGGGTGATATTGAAAGAACAAATGTCTCATCATCGGGATTTGCTCCGTGATCAGAGGAAATGTTACTTGGCGCAGAACAGTTGTGAAAATTTGAAGTTCAGTTTAATATAATAATACAACTCTGTGAATAGTTCCGTCTGAAAGGAATGAAAATAGTTGTTTTAATGGTTATTGAGTCAGATATGTGGCGGTAATGTTTGGTTTGTCTAAAGGTTTTTATCTGTTACTGTGTAAATGAGTTTGGCTGTAATTTAAGGACAGATGCTAATATATCTGCAGGGTGAGAACTATAAATCTGATAGGATTTTAATTTTTTTATTGTTGTTTTGCACAATATGCTTAACAACAATATTTTTTGTTGTTGAATATTAGAGATTTTGCAGATATATATTGTGTAGATACATTGTTTAGATTTACTTATATCTCTCTAACCCTTTTATAGAATAGAATAGAAAATCCCTTTATTGTCCCACAATGGGCAAATTTACAGCAGCAGAAAGATTATTGAAAATGGTCACACAAATGAGGACCTTAGAGAAATGTATAAGAATAACATAATAGGGAAGAGTTAAAATATAAAAAATTAAATTCTGTAAAGTGTTTTAACAATATAAAACTGGAGAATAAATAACCAATATGCAGCTATGGACATTTTTACAGTAATGGATATTTGAAAATAGCAGCAACATCAGAGATGTGCAGAATGACAGCAGCATGTTATTTCACTGACTAAGGTTTCTATCATTACATTTGATTTGATCTGTTCCTGCTCCCGGTGGTTGGAACCTTTATTCCACTCTGGATTCTTGTGAGTGTAGTCTTTGTTCACTTTAACTTTTAAAAAAATAAATAAATAAACAAACAGTTTTGAAAACCTCGGTATTCATTCTTTTCCTGCTTTGTGTGTCAACTTTCACGGTTGCTAAGCAACAGAGCATACGGCGGTAAAACCCGCCGAAGGGAAGACCTGTTGGAATTTACACTGCAAAAAATATAAATCTCAATAAGTTATTTTTTCTTAAAATAAGTGTGTTTTTCCTTGATTTGAGGAGGTAAGTAAGACACTTTGCCAATGGAACAAGACAATTTCCTTTTAAAATAAGAAAAAACTATTTTATCGTCTTATTTCAAGTAAATATTATCTAACTATCTTATTTTAAGAGTGAAAATACTCATTCCATTGGCAAATCATCTTATTTACCTGCTCAAATTAAGGCTAAATATACTTAATTTAAGCCATTTTTTACTTATTTCTGGATTGTTTTTGCAGTGTACAGACAGAACTCTTCCGGCCTCCTTATTTTCAAGAACTTCGAAGGATCCAGTCTAGGTAGACCGCGTCCTTGGAGGATGCAGCCCAGGATTTTGAACAGAGCCTCTGATTAAGAGCAGGGCTGCCTGCACTGACGCGGCTCAGGGATTACGTCACACGGAGCGTCATGCGCAGTGAAATCAGGACATTTTCTCACTTTCTAAAAAAAACCCGGGACGCCCGGGACAGGACGTGAAATACGGATATGTCCCGGGAAATACGGACGTTTGGTCACCCTAAGTAAATTAAGCGTTCATTTCCCCATAGGAATTTAATAATAATATGGCGTATACTCTCCTCGAGCTCCCCGGAAGTCGGAGCGGAGCATGATGAGAGGAACAGTGTAGGCTGTAGGCTTTGTGCAGATGATCTGGAACAGAACGGGGTCAGAGCAGAGCGGAGCGGTTACGGAGGATGTGGGATTTCGGTGTAAGTTTTCCTGTGGTTACTTCTGTTCTATTGTTTGACGATCCCCTACTGGCCAGCAGGTGTCGCCATCTCACTATTTGATTTTGTTTTTTTCAGGAAGCAGGTAGAGGGGCTGCTAATTTAAAGCACCTGATGGCTGTTAAATACTGACATCCAGTCAGTCACTGGCCCTGCTTGAGAAAATAAATTATTGTTTCTTCCGCTCATCTGTCATCTCTCAGGTAGTGTGTTTTGAGTTTTGAACTCTGGCTTGTAGGGGGACGTTGACGAGCGTGCTTTGTTGGTGAGTGAAGCAGCCATTGTATATTTGTTTTAAGAGAATGTTTTTGTGTAGCAGTTTAAGTGAATGCTCCCACACAATTCGTAGTAATTTGCGGTGGTTCTGTCCCTGTCAGGCTTAACAAAAACTTCCCTTATGGAGTTTGTTGTGGGGGGTAGTTTTGTGTGGTGTGTACATGGGTAGGGCAGTTGTCTATCTGGACTTGCAGGGGAGTTGCCAGTTATTGGTTGTTTTTCTGGACTCTTGGGTGTTAGTGCATAAAAACCCACCACGGAAACAACCAAAGACTAGGGGGGAGATTACCGTATTTTCACGACTATAAGGCGCACATAAACGTCTTTTTTTCCCCCTCAAAATGTGTGGTGCGCCCTTTGGTGCGGTGCGCCCTATGTGTGTTCTGAGACTTTTGAGACCACCTCATTGAGGAGATGATGAAAGAGTGGCTGAGGGAGGTGAATGTAAGGAGACCAGGTGTTTTTTTTCCACTCATCACCATCGCTGTTAATCTGTGACTCCATGCGTGCCCATCTCACAGCTGATGAGAAAAACATGGTGAAACAAATGAATGCTGTGCTTGCTGTTATTCAACTGCTCGACATCGGTGTGAACCGGACGCAGCAGGCGCAGCGAAAGCGGCGAGTTTACATGCAAGCAAAGTCAATGGTTGACGCGCGTATAGGCGCAGTAAAAGGTCCCGCAGCGCGTTTTGAGCAGTAGGCGCTGCGCGTTGGGAGCGTTTAAGCATCTGACGCGCCGCCAACGCGCTGCTGCAGCTTGAGATGGAAAAATTTAAGTTTTGCTGCTGGAAGCGCCGCATTAACCAATCAGAGAAGCTGATCTGGGAGCTGACAGCGAGACAGACACATCGCTCTGATGACATATGATATTAAGGCAAATGAAAAGGGCTGGATGGATGAGGAGATGATGAAAGCGTGGCTGAGGCAGGTGTATGTGAGGAGACCAGGTGTTTTTTTCCACGCATCACCATCGCTGTTAATCTGTGACTCCATGCGTGCCCATCTCACAGCCGATGTGAAAAAAAATGGTGAATCAAATGAACGCTGTGCTCGCCGTTATCCTGGGAGGTCTGACAAAGGAACTTCAACCGCTTGACATCGGTGTGAACCGGCCGTTCAAAGTAAGGCTGCGACCACAGTTTCACGAAAAGTGGAAGGCAGCGCCGGGCAAGTTACGCCACCGTTTGCGGATGGATTGTAGATGCTTGGACTAACGTGTCTGCTGGCTCTGTTGTTCCAGCTTTCGCAAAAACCCGGCATTATTTCTGAGGAGCCGTCCGGCACGGAAAGTGACTCTGGCAGCGAAGAAGGGGAAATTGGCATTTCTGATTTAGCGCAGCGGTTTAATTCAGAAACAGAGGATGATGACTTTGATGGGTTTGATTAATATTTTGTAATAAATACATGAATAAAGCACAATCATACTCAGTTTTGCTCCCGCTCTATTTTTCTACCTGAAAACTTAATTCAACAGCAGCCTCTGAACCGGGTCGCCTCCGGTTTCACCGCGGCGGCTGGCAGGTGTTTTTCATCTAAATAATCTAAATCTTGCAGCTATATTTGCTGTGATCAGTGGGAATAAAGTAGTTGTAATATGTTTTTAAGTGAGAAAGTCCACCTGAAAACTTAATAATTGCAGTCAGTTCATCCAGATTATCTATTTCTGTCGGAGGCGCTCAGACCCCCACATACCAGCGGTGCGCCGACAGTAGAAATCCCTTCAACAGCAGCCTCTGGGCTGGGCAGCCTCCGGGTTCACCGCGGCGGCTGGCAGGTGTTTTTCATCTAAATAATTTAAACTGCAGGCACCGGGATACCGGTAATAAAAGCGGACATATTCCGTCGGCAGGTTTCAGGATTTTAAGTTAATTTAGGAATGACCACAGCGCTCTGTCATCTGTGATGTGTCTGTCTCACGGCCAGCTCCCAGGTTTGATTAATACTTTGTAATAAATACATGAATAAAGCACAAACATACTCAGTTTTGCTCCCGCTCTATTTTTAAATACGCAGTAGAGGTATTTAAACGTAGTAGAGGACATGTACCTGTATATAAAACCCGCGCCCTATAGTCTGGTGCGCCTTATGTGTGTGTTAAATACAGAAATGGCACACATAACTGGGACTGCGCCTTTTAGTACGGTGCGCCTTATGGTCGTGAAAATACGGTACTTAGATTCTGGTTAGGCATTTAGAGGGACGGGGTCACTGTGACACTGTGGCTGTTTTGGGATTATGGGAGCTCAGAGTGCTACTGGTAGGGTTGGAATTAAGGTGTTGTGTGAATGATTGTTAGTGTCATGGCTGCTGTTGACGAGTGTTTGCGAGATCCATCTCAAGAGTGGTTGGAGGGCTGCACATGTGAACAATTGTTAAGGTCACTGAACATTTTAAATGGGAGGTCGGTGATAGGCGGGGTAACGAGAGTATTAAAGCTATCATTAAAGCTAATCTGACTACGGTGTGTTAAGACCAGCTAAGTTGCAGGCTACTGGGACATGGTTGGACACTTACGTTTTTGACACTAGCTTGACCTTTGAACAAAAGTGGGAGCTGCTTTTGCTGCAGGCTGGGATAGAACAGAAAAGATTAGATGTGAAAAAACTAGAGTTGGAAGAACGCAGATTGAGTTCAATTAGTGCCCTTGATGTTCCGATAGGCAAACTTCTAGCTCGTTTGATGTTGGCAATAATCTGTGTTTAGTTCCTCAGTTTTCTGAATTGGATCCAGAATGGGAATCTTCTCCCTGTTTGAGGGTATTGCTGATAGTAGAGGTTGGTCTGACCTGGACAGGACACTGCTTTTACAATATGTGTTCACAGACAAAGCACAAGAAGCATATGCTGCTCTCTCAGTGGATGACAGTAGGGTTAATGCCACTGTGAAGAAGGCTGTTTTAACTGCTTATGAGTTAGTACCAAAGGCTTACCGACAGAGGTTTCGGACATGGCAGAAGGGTGGGAAACAAACCCGTTGAGTTTGCCAGGGAGCTGGGACTCCATTTCAATAGGTGGCGTGCTTCTTTAAAAATTAGCACTTTTGTTAACCTTTGTAATTTGATTATCCTGGAACAGTTTAAAAACTTTGTTCCAAGTCACATTGCTGTATACATCAGTGAAAATAATGTGAAGACAGCTGCTGAAGCTGCTAAGCTAGCAGAGTATGTTCTTATACGCAGGGGTGGCCATGGGTATCAAACAAACAGTGATTTTGGCTACAGGAGAGGAAGTCAATCTTTTGTAGGGAGCCATGCAAAAGAGGAAGGCGTTGGTCCTGATGTTGGTTTGGATCTGCCTGATGTTATTATTGCAAAGCCAGGGGCCATTGGAAGCCTGAATGCCCTAAACGGGGTGCTCAAGTGAAATCGGCTGTTTTTGCTGCTTTTGCTCTGAAAAACATGCCAGTTTAGTTTCCTCTAAGCTGGTGGAAGTAGGATGGAAGTACACTTTAGAACAGAAGGATTTTTCACCTTTTGTTTCTAAAAACCATGTGTCCATAGTGGGGAGTGATGCTACAGTGATTTTCAGGGATACTGGGGCTTTTAATTCATATATTGTGAGCTCTGTATTACACTTTTCTGAGGAAACCAATACTGGAGACCATGGCAGTTTCTCAATTCACAAGTCAAGTCCGGTCATGACAAGAACACAGGAAAGTCTGGACATAAATCTGGGTCAATTAGAACAGAAGCATACTCGTGACGTCACCACACGCTCAACTCCTTTTAAAGATTTTCTTTGGGAAATCCATTTTTATGTGTGTGTGTGTGTGGGGGGGGGGGGGGGGGGGGGGGGGTGATTTTGTTCTTTTCAGGAAGCAGGTAGAGAGGCTGCTAATTGAAAGCACCCGATTGCTGTTAAATACTACTACTACTAAAGATCCAGTCAGTCACTAACCGTACTTCATTTGGCCTCCAGGCCAGACTGGAACAGGCAGCATTGATCCACACTTCTCTCTGACTGGCTGAGCAGCTCTCCCATGTCATAATTTGGAGAAAATAAGTTATTGTTTCTTTGAATCCACTCATCCGTCTCCTATTTTTGTCAGTTCCTATGAGTGGGGCGTGACAACTGTCTGTTCCCTGTACCCCAGCCTCCCTGCACCCTAGTTCCTTTCAGTGGTTTACATCTGCTGTTTATGTTTCTTTTATTTTTGCCTGGCTCCTGCTTCCTCCATGTTATTTTTTTGTAAGAGCTTTTAATTCTTTCTTAAACAACCAGTAAACAACTTGTTGCTCTGTCACTCTGCATTTGGATACTCGCCTAATAATGACAGACTATACTGAACCAGAAAAACATACCTTCAAAAACTGCACCTGTAGTTTGGGGCAACTAAAACAAACCAAAACAAAACAAAACACAGTAATCTGTTTCAGTGGTGGTATTGATTCATTTGGTGATTAACAAGAAACAGGGTGCACACTGCTATGCATAAAATCAGTAATCATACCTTTTTAATCACACTTGCCTCAAGAATCTGATAATCATTCATTAGACTCAGGAAGTAAGAGATATCCTATCTACTCTACTTTTGATAACAGGTGGGCTGAGTTTAATAGTCAATATGAACAGTTTTACATTATTCACAAGATGTTTTATTCAAAACCAGACAAGGTCAGGTCTAATCGATACTACCCATTCTATACCCTACTTGATACAGAAACATCACCTCACAGGAAAATCTTTTCTCTTTTTCTCTATATTTTTATTTACTCAACATTTTCATTGATTCAAAACATTGATACAAAACAAATGAAGTAAAAAACAAATTAATCTAGGAAGTAATATTGGTTGCAAATCTTTCAGTCTGTGCATTTATATTCTATTAAATGCAAAATTTAGCAAATGTAAGTATAATCATGTAATGCCTCTAAAAATAAATCACTTTGCATTCCTAAACAAGTCAACTGAAATACAAAAAGGTTAGTTTGGAATAACATAAGCTGTTTTCATTTGTGTGTATGGTCTGAAGTTCTACATCAATTGTAAGACACACACATTAGAAACACACAAACTACATGCGCACAGACAGAAAATGCAAAACACTTAGATGAGGTGCTTAAGATAAAAAAAAAAAACAAGCAGACACCCCAAATAGTCTAACACACAAAGCTCAGGCACATGCTCTTTAGAAACGTACATGCACATGGATACACTATCATAGATAGAATATGGTATAAATGTCTTTTACTTGGACCAAAAATTACAGTAATTTCCAATGGGCCAAAATAAGATATAGATTTGCAAGGAAACTGTTTTTTCTGTTTAAATGAAGTTTTTAAACCTTGAAAAAGAAACACAATACAACGCTAAATATCACCAAAGAAATATCATGTTTACTGGTGTCATCAGCATAATCATATTTGTACTCTGTTTTCTTTTAGGTGTATGTTTCCAGCTATTTATTGCAGTTTATTATGTTGTTAAGCTGCAACTTATTTGGGTTATTTCCCTTTGCTCATCATTGCATGATAAATTTAGACATGTTTTTTCAGCCGACTAGAAAAGATTGGCCTTGCAGATGCACAGCTATTGCTCTAGAATCACTCTCTTTGAGAGGGATTGGACACTCTTCCATTATGACGTTTCCCCTTGTGAGAGGCACAGAGAACCATTCCTCTTCAATTTTGAATGATTGAAGGGGGTATTGGACTCTCTAAGGACTCCCTTGTTCTGCTTTAGGAGTTAATTGCTCCTCTGAGCAATCACAGTGAGTTTTGGAGGGTCGGGATTGGGAGGAATGGCCCATCTTACCTAAAACCGAGCAATGTTCTGTTCTTGGACTTATGTGCTTGCCATGCATTGTCCATGAAAAACACAATGTTTAAGCAGGTGTCCATATTTGCTCTTGGCATCAGGATACCTTAGGCTTTAGTTCAATAATCAACTTGGCTGTGATATCATCTAATCCGCAGCTGAATGTTTTGGACACTCCGGGGAAGAGAGGGGCGGAGCTGTCCGCAGACCACTACCTGGTGGTGATTTGGCTAGAGTGGTGGGGGGAGGATACTGGCAAGACCTGGCAAGACCAAACATTTTGTGAGGAGCTTCTGGGATGTCGGAGAGAGTCTTCACATGAGCTGGAGCTTTAACTCCCCTGTCTGGGAGGACTTCAACCACATTCCGGGGGGTTGTTGGGCGGTGGACATTTAAGTCAGCTCATCGTAGATGTGGCAACAAGGTTATTATAAGGTTATTAGTGCATGTCGTGGCAGCCAGTGTTGTGCCTGAACGCGTTCATTGAACGGAAGTTCATGAACTCGTTCATATTTTGGGCGAACGAGAACTGAACGTACTATATTACTGCCTGATGAACGTTACTGTGAACTCGTTCATTCTGGTGTCTGTGAACGGCACGCTCTCTCAGTTCAACTCCGTTCAATAGGTTGCCAGATTTCTATAGAGCCCTCCAGGCGAAACCCCGTCTAAATCACACCGTAAACAGGCCTTAATATGTAGCGGGAAAAACACCCAATCTGGCAACACCAGCTACCAGCGTCGTAGCCTACAGCCGCGTGCGTCATCAAAACAAAATGCAGCGTGGAAGCCACAGCAGCATGGAGACGACAAAGCAGCAGTATGATCACTTAAAACAGTTTTATGACCAGGTGGTCGGTGAGGATGATGGCAACAATCTCACATTTCTCTGCAAACTTTGCCCGCCGGCTTTCAGTAAAAAAAATCCGCACTTCAGTAACCTTAAATTCCTACCTCAGCCTGGTCCCTCAGTTTGTGTTAGTAAAATATTCTTGAGGGTTTTACTATTCATGTAAAGCTGCCTGGTATAATTTTCCAGGATTCCAGTGTTCCTTTTAAGTATGTACTGAAATGGAATTTCAAATTGAAAAAAATATTAAAATAAAAAAAAACATTTGCACCTTAAAGACTACTTTCCTGTTTTTCTTTTAATAATTCCTCATAAAAAAGACCATTCAAGCAGCACATTTTTCCTGATGTTTTTGAGAATATACTGTAGGGGTGAAAGCTGCAGCTGCTACTAGTGTGAAGTGACTGGACAGCAACAAAGCATTAAAGCAACAATGGGGAAATGCTGTCCCCTCAATGCTAATGCAAACCCTGGTTGGATAAGGATTCAAAACTGGATATGAAGATGAAATCTGACGCACAGTTTCAGTGTTACAACTGATAAAATAATTGCTGTCTGTGGTTCTACAGTAGGCTATGGTGTAATTGAGCAATATATGAAAAAAAAAAAAGAACTATGAACTAGTTCATTTTTTGGAACTGTGAACTTAGTTCAAAAATTTGAATTATGAACTATGAACTGAACTAGTTCATTTTAAAATGTGTGAACTGAACTTTGAACTAGTTCACGTAGAAAGAGAACTTTCCCAACACTGGTGGCAGCAACCCTCGAACCCAGTGGTGGGCGTTCATGGTAAGGATGTCAGGGATAAAGAAGTAGTCCTATTGGGCTTTTCTGACCTGTGGCACCGTGGTTGTAGCTGATGGGTACCAGAAGTCATAGCAGAATAAGGCTCAGGTTGTTTCTGAGGCAAATAACTGAAAATATTTGACATATTAAGACAGACTGTAAAAGGTTGCCCTATTTTTACAGATTACTTTATGTGAGGTTAAGTAGATATAGTTTATTATGATGTCAGCATAAATATGTCAGATTGACTATGAACTTGAAACTGGTTCACGGTAAAAGTAATCCTTCATTCATAAATTTGCTGGAGTGACTATACTACCCTGTTAGGATAAACAGCAATAGATCATGGATGAATAAATCGATTGGAGGAAAATAGTTTACTCAGTCAGACATAGTGAAAGTGTGAAAAGTGGACTGAGACATATATGTACATGTTTTTATAAATAAATTTATCAATTAGAGCTAGAGATTTTGCAACTCTAAAAAGACAAAAATGCTATGACTGCTTCTAAAAGCAAAGGAAAAATAACTTTACCTTATTTTTCATTCACTTAATTCCATATTAGCAATATATCAGATATAGTTTGAACTAGCTAAATCTGGCAGACTAAGACAACATTTTGCTTCCAGTTTTTACCAGTTAGACGATTTTCAGATCGAAAAGGGTTAATTTTCTCTTATAAAACACTGAAAAACATTGAATTTCTTTATTAAATTTTAATGAGAGTGCACTCCCAAACATCCAAGGATTGAATATTTATGTAAATACTAAGAAGTTAGATGGTTTCATTTTAACATTGACCTAAAAGAAAAAAAAAATGGATTAACAGCAGCAAATGACATAGAAGCCAACCTCATAACTGACTGGAAAATTCACGCATCAAACAACAGTTTTTCTTTTTCTTTCCCCCTTAATGCCCCCTGTAGACTCTGGGATCCCATTTTCTAAACGAAATGCAGAATTAACTTTCATCTGATCAGAGGTCTTTCAGATACGGAGCATCAGTTTAGTTCTTTCTCTATGCCCAGGTAAAAGGCCTCTTACATCTCTGGTTATGGACTGATTAGACACAAGTAAATTCAAGATTTTGCAGCCCATGTGTAGGATACGTCTGTCATGTTTTTCTTTCCAGACTCCATCGTAGGTCTACTCAGTCTAAAGCTCCCCTAAATTATTAAGCAGATTTTTCTTGCCGGCCTCAAACCTGTTTATCACTGTTGTTAGTTCACCTTTTCATGGTACAGGTTATTCCTTTATCAACACATGACAGATGGAAAGGTTGATTGTTTTACAATTAAGAAATTTAAATATCAAAATATACACTTTTAATTATCAAATGTTAAAAATGTAAATTTTTTATCCTTTCTGATTTCCCAATACAAAAAGTTGTAAGAGCTTAAGATTTCTGAACTATCTTTCACCCATCACCTTCTTTGATGACAGCTGCAACCCTAAATATAGGAAATTAGATGCACACAACCGACTGCATAACTCCAGCAGTGTGATTTTAAGAATGGCATCATATAAGCTGTAGAGGACATTTTTGACTCGCTAGCTGTAGTTTCAGCGGAAAAAAAACCTGTTACCAGTGGCAGTTTTTGTTATGGTCAGGTTGCTGTATACCTTGAGCTTCTGTGTGGAGGGTTGCATATTAACGTTAGCTTGAACTATTACAAGTAAAACGTACTGTAGTCTTGCAAATATGATATTATAACAGATAATGTAAATGTTGCAGATAATGCAGATAATGTTTTCTTTTATCTGTAAATTAACTGAATTATTTAAAAGGTCAAATTTTTAACCGATGAATTATGAGATTTAAGAAAACTGTCCTTAAATCTTCTGACTGTTCTTTGATTTATTTTTATAATGGCACGGTGAGGGTTTAATTAGATTTTTAAATTAGATAATAGCCTTTAGTAAACTTTGAGTATTCTTTACCTTGATTCAAAAATGCAAAAAGTAGTTGTTTTTTTACCATCTTGCAGCGTAAAAATTTATTGTGTTCTAAACGTCTGTGTCTGGTAGATCTGATTGATGTTTCTGCCAGACAGAGGTTTTACAAGCAGGCTCATTCAGACGTGAGTCATTATTACACCAGGCTATAAAGCACCTTCGAGTACCCACTTGTGATCAGAAAACTCAGATTACATTCATTAGGATGAACATTTTCATAGTCAGAAATAATACTTTACATCTACTTCAGTCGTGTAAATAGCTCCATTTTAAGATTTTATGGTTTTGTTATCAACAACTAATCCACAAAAACATACATAAAACTACTTTACTGAGAGTGAAATATTTGGTTCTACAATGCTGTACTTGCTTCAGCACAAAGCAGAGTATTTGTCTTTTCTACTGCACTCTAACTAAAGCCAGGTACACAGTTTTCTTGCCGTAAAAAAGGCTGAAATCCCAGCTGTTTTTTTGTGTTTGTTATCATGTTGTACTTGTATGAATTAGTTATTTTAAATTTGAGATTTCTTATATGTGTATCTGTATAAGTGAATAGGTGAATGCTTTTATTGATTTTTTTTTATGATCAAGGAGTAAGTCACTGTTTCTATAAAGTAAGAGAAGATTGAA
Source organism: Cyprinodon tularosa (assembly GCF_016077235.1). Classification (NCBI taxonomy): domain Eukaryota; kingdom Metazoa; phylum Chordata; class Actinopteri; order Cyprinodontiformes; family Cyprinodontidae; genus Cyprinodon; species Cyprinodon tularosa. The sequence continues at coordinate 24,752 of NW_024039083.1, read as the reverse complement.
CTTGTCTTTATAAGTTTATTTGAAGGCAAGCGGCATTAGAGACACACTCCACCATAGAGCCAGTGAATGTGCCCGGAGCAGAAAGATATCACATCCTTCATAATCCTTGCAGTACAAAGCAGAACACTGATGATAAACAGATAGATCAGGGTAAAATACATCTGTCTGTCTGTATGTATGTCTGTATGTATGTGTGTATGTGTGTGTGGGTGGGTGTGTGTGTGTGTGTGTGTATGTATATGTATGTATGTAAGTGTATGTATGTATATCTGTGATTTAGAATCAGGAGATCAGAAGTCCGAAGACGCTCCAAAGGGAAATCCAGGTCTGTGTCAGAAAGAAGTTCCAAGTTCATTAAACAGGCAGAATCCAGCAGTAGTCCAAAGACAGATCAGGCAGGCAGACGGTTACAGGCAGACTCAGTGGTTGAGAGGCAGAACAGGTCAGGATTAGGTAATCAGAAACACTAAGGTAACACTGGAACAGTCTTACCACTGGCTTGAGAATAATCTGGCACTGATGATTGGTTAGAGGGCTGGTTAAATAGGAGCAGGAGCAGGTGAATAAGATAAACAGTAAGTCGAACTGGGAGCAGAGCTAGACAGGTGAATGAAATTAGTAATCAAACCAGTCATCAGTACTAAGATCATGACACTTTGAAAAATCCCTTGAGTTTTGAGCCTCAGTCTTTTGAGGTAAGCGTCGAAAACGTAGACCCTGATTGGATAACATGACAAAATATGTCACTTCCAAACAGGCTCAGCCTCTTAGTGGATCTATGGAGCAGGGCGGGTCGTGAAGGACTTTTGACTATATATGTACGAAAAAGTGATGTAGTTTGACTTTTATGTTTTCTTCTGGTCCTGATGTATCCTAAGTTCAAATATTGTCCTGATTCAGACCCTCTCTCCATTTTACAACTCTTAGATAGCTATGAGGCAAAGAATTTTCTTCTGACTGTATAAGTCAGGATGAGAGTAACTTCTCATAACTGCTGACCAGCTTTTTGCATGTTTTCACTAATGTTGTTTACTATTTTGCATTGAGGTTTAAGTTTATGAAAATAAAAATCCTCCTGCCATCTCTTTAATCTTAAGTTTACTCCACAGTTTCTCTTTAAGATTTTAGACACAAATTTTCACAAAATTATACAGATTTATTTTCACAGACAGCATTAAAGTCTTCACAAATGGCAAACAATGTTTAAAAGAATTGTGTTTCAATGTTAAAACTTGTAGTTCATATTTGATCGGTAAAAGTATGTTTTCTTTTTAGCCAGAATAGTTATTCAGCTGATTGATGCAGATATCAAATGCAGTCCAGATCTCCCATGTTGTAACATAGCCCTTTTGTAAGTACAAGAGACCATGTTAGAATCTGATTTCAGCATTATTTGCCAACCTTTCTACTGAAATAATTTCTTTCTACATTTAGAAATCAGCTTAATCTTATATCATAATTGTTTCATTTTGTTATCCCAACAATTCAATTACAAAATACTGTACTGAACCCAAAAGGAAATTAAGTATGTCTGAAAATAAATCTTATAACAATTTTGTTGATTTACCTAATAAGCAATGTTAACATTTTACTACACTGTAATATGAAACATCTGAAAGATGAAGTCTGGCAGTATAGGGTGGAGAAAGTAAGCATGTGGCATGGATATACTCTAACTAAAAAAACAACTTAACACTACGAAGAAATTTTTTAACAAAATACAGTGAGTGCAATGCTTTATCTGAGGTTGGTTTGTCAGAAAGCGTTTAAAACACTGTGTCAATGCAGCAACAGCTGCTGTTCATAGCTCCACAGTTAAATATAATTTTACTTAATGGCTATGTTTACCCTTTTTGCTGAAAAACATAAAAAATGTATTTGAGCAAATACATGGTGTAGCCTTATAAACCAAACAGCACATTTTAAAACAACTACTGCAAGCTAAACAATGGTATAATATATATTGCAATTTAAAGGTTTTTAATGAGGAAATAAGACTGTCCAGTTAAAAAAATGACCATAATGAACCACTTTTAACAGATCAGAGCACTGACCACTTCGCTAATTAATCATTCATAATTAGCTCTGAGTCAGCTGCTAAATAGCTCATAATAAATAATCAATCATGTCATCCTTGTTACCCATACATCAATTCTAATTTTATACCTCATTCAATAAGAGGCTCCATTTGGCAGATTTAAAAAAGGGAAAATCTTTAGTTTAGCGGCCATCTCACTAAATATGTGTCCTCTGTGTCTCCATTTTGCCTTCTACTAGACGAGAAAACTGTCTGCTGATTGTTTTTCTGGCTTGTGTCTGCTCGTGGCTTTGTACATTTTATATTTATGGTGTTCCTGCTCCTGTCTCTTAGAGCCAACAGGACTACAATCTAGATGTTTTGGCGGATGAGTCATTGTTATTTTAGTTGTATGGCTTTTTTTGCCCCTCTTCTATGTTCAAAATTTAATTTCAAACCGCTCATTAATTTTCTTTTCATTCCGCCTTTTGCAATGTCCTACTGGCTTATTGGTGCTCCATCACTCAGTACGCAGGGTCATTGCAGCTTTCGATGGGAGCAGGCTTCCCCTGCTTACTCGCAGGCATCTGCTTTGGTGCTGTTGTAAGACTAACTTTTCTTTTCATGCTTCAATACAATATATCTAAATGCAGTAAAAATAGTGTAAATTAAGCGCATTCGGTAAGATGTATTTTCTTGGGAACATAAATGATATAGCTTGCCTCGATATACATGTACCGGTAATGTTGATGAATCCTCATTAGAGTTTTTTGTGTACTTTAAACATTCTCCACATCCAAATGCTCCACATAAATGCATTTGACTTATTTTCTAGCTCATTATGCGTCTAATAAAACTTAGTTTAAAAAAAGTTCAATACCCACTTTGTAATTTTTTTTTTTTTTTTTTTACAATTTTAAAGTATGCCTTGAAAGTCAAACCATATTCATGTCCTAATCACTTTGTTTTAAGACCAAAATTAGTTGCATGAACACGTTTCATGTTTAGAAGAGAAAGTACAAATTCTAGGAAAAGAAAAGTAGGAAGGCTGCACAAGAAAATCAATGCACTCTCTCAAATGATGAGTGTGGTAGCCTTCAGAATTTCTATCATATATTGCCAAAAATGGTGCCTGACAGCAAGAGGGCAGTGGGACCTTCTCAAAAATAAAAGCGAGACAAACCAAAACGCCCTGAAAATATATAAATTCTCTTCTGCTGCACTACAGAAGAATTTTACTGACACTACAATGCTTGCTGTACTTTAGTGTCTTTCTTGATAAATGAGTCAAAGTATTACATCCTGGTAGGTGTTACACTCTCTTTTACATACTCTATCGCTTTTTTTGATATGTGCAGTATGGTACACTGCCTTGAACGCCATGGCCTAGGGGGGCTCTATGGGCACTCAAAAACATATTCTATATTTTTCAGGTGCATCCTGAATGAGTATTCCATTATTTTTCTTATTTTTATATATTTTTTTTAATCTCCAGTCAGTGGGGAAAGGCTATCCTTGTTGTTGTGCACAGTGAAAAAACTGTGAGAAAATATGGCAGTTGATACTTGGTGTTATTTGGAGTCTTTGCAGGTTTTAGAAATTCAGCCTTTCAGCTCCGCTACTTTGTGGTGCTTAAAGGCTTTTCAATTAGCATCATTGTCAGCTGTCATTTATGACCTTGATTAAGCAGGGATTGTGAGTGATCTCTTAGGTAAGTGGATATATTGTGTAAAAATGTCTGTAATATGTCTTTGTCTTTAATTTGTGTTGTGAGCCAAATTAGGATTTTATTCAAATCTAAATAGTGGGCTTTAGAGAGATGCCACTCAAACTGCATGCCAGAAATTCTGACATAAGAATTTTAGAATCTAATTAGTAAGAAAGATTTTGAGCTGAACACGCACAGATGTAACACACATGTAAAGGCTGGGTTTTCATAAGGTAACTGTGGGTATATAAAACACCTTCAATTAGATTCAACAAAGGGCTCAACCAGCTAAACATTAAAGCAGTTATATTCACGGACATTTCAATTCTAATAATACAGTAAGTAGTATATATCATTAGTTTATGATTTTTCAATATTATTTTCATTATGTTTAAAAAAAATACTGTCACTGTCTTGAAGGTTAAGATGTGGCTGATTTTGTTAAAAACTGCTTATGGCTATAGTTCATAAGAGCATGCATAGGAGTATGTCCTTTGTAGTTTTGAAGCAGATAAAGTATTTTTTTTTTAAAGATATACTCTGGGTTGGAATATATATGGCTCAACCAAGACTTTAAATTGTCCAAGGAAAAAGAAATTTGACTTGTGCAGGTGGGCTACAAAAATTCCCAAATCTTTAAATTAACAACTGGATAAAAGCCCATAGGTACATGTTATTAATCATACTCTTAGAGATATGATTTAGAACATCTGGTCCTAACTTCTCAGCCCACAGTTTAATTAAAATATAGTGTGATGCACTTTTTTTGGTTAGTTGTTTATTCCTTCACTCAGACAGAGAGCCAGATTTAAAACTAAGCTTGCTGGGTCAATGTTTCACTGTGTACCTGGCCTAAACCATTAAACCCCCTTATAGTGAGCTTATACACAAAAACACGTCAATATTTTTTTTGTTTATGTGACAGTAAATGTAAGATAAGTATCTGACTTTTTGAAAAACATGTTTTTTTGTTTGTTTTTTTCCGTTTGGTCAAGTCACATCAGAGCCCTAAAAAAGCTCCACAACATCTTTGGGCAAATTTACGCCATAGAGTTATGACTTTAGAGTTTATTGACTAAAATCTTTTAGAGTAGTTGATGTGACATCTACATTTACCACTTGTTAACCAGTAACTCAAGAAAGATGTAGTTCATCTCAAGATTGGAAGCATTCATATGCTTTAATATATTCAATCTTATTTAGTTGGTAATATTTACCTATAATTACAAAACTAAAGTTATCAAACAGAGCTGATCTGTTCCACCAAGTTACATCAGATGTAAAAAGTATTGCGATAAGAAGGACATTAAATCTTAATGAAACAATAGCAGTAGGGCCTACTAGTACGGAAAGCAGTGCTCCCCAAGCAATTTGTCTTTGGTGTAGCTAACCCACAGCCTTCTTGTAATGGCCACTGAATGAAGCACTTGATCTGTTTTCTACAGTTGAATATAATACCATAAGGGGAATTAAGTCTACTGGTGAAAAGTGCCAGAAGTGCAAGGGGGGAGGATGGGGTCACTTAAGGAGTGGGACACTGTTGAAGGATAAGAAAACCATGTTTTTGTGTCATCAACCTTGTTAGCTTTTTTTTTTTTTTGTTTCCTGTTTTTAAATAATGTGATTATTTTGTCATTATATAGTGCCTTTGAGAAATAATTCATACCTTATAATAATTTTACAATTTATATTTTTATCAGCAATTTATATATTTTTTAACAACAAAAACCAATGCATTTTATTTAAATTTAAAACCACTATTAGTGGCACAACACACACAGGCTTTTATATCCAGCCTCCTTTACTCTGATTATCCAAAATAAAATTCCCTGTAGCCAGCTAAGTCACTCAAAGAAAACAATAAGGTTCACATTCAATTCAATCTCAGTATTTTATCTTATCTAGCCGTTAGTTAACCAGGTCAGTCCCACTGAGATCCAAAACCTCTTTTGCAAGAGACACCCAGCCAAGAGAACAGCAGCATATAGGTTACAACATACAAAAGCATAAAAAAGGCATTTAAAATGAAAAATAAATAAAAAAACAAAGAACAAATTCTAAACATTATAACTCTTTAGAAACTCTCACCTAAAATATTTATACACAGACATAATTGATTACGGGGATCCTAAATTCTTTTAGCTTTACAATTTATTCCATGTAGTGGGTTCTGAAAATTTAAAACATGTTTTGCCTATTTCAGTTTGTACTTGATGATATAGGAGAACACTCATACTGCACATTATAATGAACACCATCTCAAGAGGAAAACATGGAAGTGGCAGCAATATACTATTAATGTGTCACAACTTAAACATGGATGCTCACTGACACTTTTCATCAAACTGGATCGATTAGCAGACATGCTTATTCAGCTGGAAGATGGATATCTATTTCTTTATGGGGTCTCAGTACTATTTGACATGAAACGTTTTTGTATTGATTCAATTAGCTGTTCATTAATAGTAAAAAGGAAATATAAATTATGTCATAAAGGTATTAAGAATGTTAAAAGCAATGTATTATTTTCCTTTCATCATAATTATTAACACCAATGCGTTTTCCATGACACAAAATACTTTGATGTTTGTAGTTCTGATGTGACAGTACTTTAAACAATGAGGTTTAAGAATGTCTTTGAAAGTCAAAATATCTAAGCCTGTAGGTGACTTTTGTATCAGTCATTCCTCTGTAACTCACAATATCATCTATCTTTCTTTCTTACATGGGCTACTATATATTTCTAAAATAGAAGGGCATAAAAAAGAAGACAACTATTTTCAGAGGCCGTTTGATGTGACAGAAGACGACACTTTCAAAAATATCAAGCATCTTCATCTGTCACCTGTACTGCGCTGCCTTGACTAAACTCAATCATTCCAAGCAATCATTCCTAATGGGCTGTTTCTTAAACATTTGTTTTGATTTACAGAGCTGGCTGGTCTTCATTGTACCTCCCAGCATCCCCGTGAACCCACTTACCGGTACTCCCACGCATCATTTGCAAGTATGAGTAGAAGGCCTTGAGTACCTGTGTGAATTGCAAATGGGAACAAACAGAGAAATGCAAGTGAAACTGATCTTTGCTTCTTATTTAAATCAAATTTTTAGTTGGAGCTGAGAGGGGAGAGACTGCGCGCTGAGATCCAGGTGGTGTTGTCACGCAGCTTATGTTCAGAGCACAATTCGGGCAAGTCTGTAATAGCAACCAGCCGAATGCTTTGTTTACTAGATTGTTTGCTTCACTTCTCTATGTACCAGACTGTGTTTTGCCCCCTTCACGCACATTTAAATCCCAAGCTCCTAAACTGACAATAACACAGAAATGTGCAGTTTCATTGACAGACAGCCCTGTGATCTTAGTATAAAAATCTAGGCACGTATCAGTTCTTCAGTGTAGGCTGACCCAGGCCAGTCCCTGGCCACATCATGGTCATCTCATGCAGGAGCAAAAGAGCTTGTGTTGGAATGGGTCTACACATAACTCTCCTTTTCCATTGTGTCATCATTTGGATTTCTAATCTGGCCGCTTGACAGTCAGGTAGCCCAGGTGGCTTGAACATGGCCTCTGTGGTGTCTCTGATGGTGTAACAGTGTGAGTGTGAAGGGTTTCATTCCCCATAGTCTTTTTAATTTAATTTGGGGAAATTCTTATGAGCTCTTCTTGCTAATCTCTTTGAGTAAATCTCATTCTGTGTGCAAATCTCTGCAGTCTTCAGACTTCTTCCTGAGCATCTGTCCCACCGTATATCTTTTCAATATCACAGACTGATATTTCTGCAGCCGTCTCTTGCTGTTGTTCTGATATGATTTATTGATAAATCCCTATGCTTACTGTCATCTTTCACACTATTTGCTCATGTCTCCCTGTTCTTTCCACTTTTCTCTTTTTGCTTTCTCTCATTCTTTTGTAATCTGGCCCTTTTTCTAGGCTTCTACCAATACCCTCCTCCTGCTTTGGTCCTCTCTTCACAGTGTTGTGGTGTTTTCTCACCTAATTAGAAACTCCCTCTAGGTTTTACATGCAAAGGAGAACATTCACTGAGAGCAGTTCAGCTGTGGGTTTCTCGGTCATGAGTAGAAAAATTTGCATGATCAGCTTAAGATTAGCGTGACTAATTTATGACTCAAAAACATTGCATGATTAAATTAGTCGCCTTACAAATGCAGTGTAATGTATTACACTTATTTATTTATTTTTTGCACCAAGTACCGAACTGGATAAAGAACTTAAAAAAGTGAAATTATAACTATTATTGCCACTTTAAGATAATGAATGTTAAATGTTCATAAGGTTTGATTAACTAAACATTTAAAAGACTAATCCTTTTTGATAGGACTTTAAATGTACATACAATATTAAGCTGTTACCAAGCAACGGTAGAAGGCTGCGGCAGAGATAAGTGCTACAGTTTAGAGATTTATAAAATGGCAAAGGAGACTGAAGGTTCACAAATCTGAAAGCAAACATCATTAAACCAAAAAGTGGCCTAACCGACTGGATTAGTTTTTCTCACTCCTAAATATTAATGCATGTTAAGGTTGGCATTTTCTTTCATAAAATCTAGATTCCATTTAAACATTTCAGCCAACAAAATATATAGAAGTGTAATGTAAAGACAACACCCGTGCTGTATCAGGCTCTTAAAGAAAAGGCAGAAAGTGATAGAATGCAACCAAATTGTCTGACCTAAAACGTCAAAAACTTGTTTTCAGCATTTCTGTCAATAACTATAAAAGTAAGATGACTTTGGGGGGAGAAGCTGCCCAATGTGTTCTGTTCCACAGTCGGATCCTAAACAAAGCTGATGGACCAAGAACACCGTTACTTTCCAATGAAATAATTGTAGAAATTGGCTTTTTAGAAAACACAGAAATGCAAACAGACCCACTGGGAGTAATAGGTATTTTTACTATACTGATATGAACACAAACCAACAGCTGCTGGATAACCAGAATGAAATGAAGACCTTTCAGGTTTTAGTTGTGATTAGAGCTGTTGCATTTCTGCCACTCATTGCCCTTTCACACACTTTGGAAAAGGGGTGTTTATATCCATTCTTTTTTTTCTATCAGTTGAGTTTTTTTTTCGCTCTGTGCCCAGAGCATCTTGGTGTCACCTCATGAAGGATTGTCCCCACATTCATTCACTTATTGGAAACAATTTATAGCCTGTTAGAGTTAATCTCTTTCTAATATCTTTTTCCTTCGTCAGCCAGTATGTGTTCATATAACCAGTCATCAATGTAATTTTTTCCAAAGAAACAGTGTTTACAAAATTATTCAAAACAGGGACTATAATTTCACATCTGGAACCAGCGTCTCATGTTAACAAAACAAAAATGTTAGTAACCCCACTAAGTTCAACATCAGCCTTTAAATAACACTCATTGACATTCTAATGTGTGAATGCAACACAATTAGGTGAGATTAACATTATGTTATCAATTACATTACAGAGTTACACAGAGAAATAAAAATAAAAAATTGACACGCCTAATGAAAAATCACATATACGCAAGAAAAAAAACTTGCAACCCACATGCAGAATAGAATAGCATGGAGTGAAATACAAACATTCTTTACAGCCTCGTGCAGGAAAATTCCAGCATGTGAGAGGCCAAGTAAAATAACTTAAGACCTTCTTTGCTGCAAGCCAAACTTGATACCAAGTGTGCAGCAAATACTGTAGATAGATATATTAGATATTGAAATATAAAAAAGTGTAAAAAGCAAACTAATGTATATGTATTTTTTTATTTAGGAAATATCCCTAAATAAAAAATGTGAGATTATCTTTAACTCACCGCAGCAGCATGTATTTCTAAAGCATGGCACACTTATGATTCATTGTTTGATGTAAGCGGTGGCACCCAACAACAGTTCCACAGAAAGCTTATCACTTGCAGTGCCTAATCAGGTGAATGACAGGGGATGGAGGTTAAGCACTGCAAATTTAATTGACACAAAGAGGCACTCATCATCCCAAGGGGACGAGAGTGTGCTGTGATTGTGGATTGATGCAATTAAAGAATTCTTAGTGAAGGATTTAACTGCATTGCTAGAGGTTCTTCGCACGGTTAGCCTCAGGAATAAACTCCAGTGAAATGGAAGATTAAATGCATCTAATATTATTTTCTTGCATGTTTTGTAGAAAATCCTTCAAATGTCCCCATGTATTGGGCGTCATATTTACTTTTGGCAGATGTATTAAAGCATTCGAAAGCTGTTATTTTATATGTAGAATACTTCTGAAACCATGTTTGAATTCCTTTTTCATCAAATAAAAAATAACAAAAACATAAAAGAAGTGCACTCATTAGGACCCCTTTTATGCCCCTTTTTGCCAGGGTACACATGAGAATTTGACTTGTCTATGCAGATGTAGCTTTAGCAACATTAGCAGCTTGCCATTGCTGGTCTACTCTCTTACACAATGAGGTAAAACGTTACACAAAAAGTAACTAATTAAATCCAAGGTACCTAATAAATAGCATCCTTCTAGGACATTGGGACCAATGTACACCACTCTATCTCTATTCTCCAGTTCTGCAGTATTTAATTCAATCTCTAACTTTATGCCCTGACTTATTTTCTCGTCATAGTAGCTTCATCTGATCTTTTTCTGTTTGGCTATTACATCATCCTGGAGAGAAATATCAGCTGTGCTGCTGCCCTCAACACCTTAGATTAAAGATGTGCCTGTGTTTCTGTGTTTAGTATTTTTTCTATCCTAAAGATAACTATGGGCTGAGCTTTTACTGTGACTAACTGTATGTGCTCTCTTTCTTCCCTTTGACAGGAAAACTGGATCAGACCTCATCTGCTTAAATGTTTCCCCCCTTGACAGGGCCACCTATGGAGGTATTTTACCGTTTCTTTTCCTAACATAGAAAGTATTTATAGATGCTTTTTATATTTGTTTTGTATGTCTGCTTCTCTCACTTTGAATCCCAAGTAGCCCTCTGCAGAAGGCTGCTCACACTAAGCCTGGTTCTGTTGGATTTTTTATTTTTTTTTGTTAAAAGGGAGTTATTCCTCTCTACTGTCGCTGCATGCCCACTCTGTGTAAGCGACTGCTGTTGAGTCAAAGAGTTGATACAATAAGCTCATGTTCCTTAGTTTTAAATATTTTAACCAATCTGACTGTATGATTAAAAGATAAATGTATGGATTTACATGCCTGAAATAAAGTGGAAAAAAAGAGGGCATTTTCAGATTGGGTGGAGGTTTTGGAGTATCCAAATGCAGAGACTGAAGCTGAAGTTGTATTTTTCAGTTTTAATAAATCAAAAATGTGGCAACTGAGGCAAAAATAACAAATATAGAAAACCAAAATCTTGGAGACATCAGGGAAAACACACATGAGGAACCAGTAAACTGACTACAAAGTGACTACAGGAGGTGTATAAGTTGAAGACTGAACAAAGACCAGGCTAATCAGCAGATTGGGAGCAGGTGTGGACAGAGGAATCAAGAATGGAACTAGGAGAAGGAGACTCACACCAGAGGGCAGCAGAGGGTAAACAAGAAATACAAGAATTCAAAAAAATGTAACCAAAAACAACTAGAATAACACAAAATGGAAATTAAACCAATTGGCTAGAAAACACAGAAAGCCACAAATCAAAGTATTACTGAAAACTTGAAAAGAGAACTTGTACAGAACCAAAAAATTCAGAATCATGACAGAAAATAATCTCAGATTCTTCTACCACAATTACTTACACTTAAGACTTAGACAGATTTATTTGTCATTTTAGTAAAAAAAAAAAAAAAAAAAAAGCAACATTAGCAGCAACATATATATATATATATATATATATATATATATATATATATATATATATATATATATATATATATATATATATATATATATATATATATATATATATATATACACTCACCGGCCACTTTATTAGGTACCCCATGCTAGTAACGGGTTGGACCCCCTTTTGCCTTCAGAACTGCCTCAATTCTTTGTGGCATACATTCAACAAGGTGCTGGAAGCATTCCTCAGGGAGTTTGGTCCATATTGACATGATGGCATCACACAGTTGCCGCAGATTTGTCGGCTGCACCTCCATGATGCGAATCTCCCGTTCCACCACATCCCAAAGATGCTCTATTGGATTGAGATCTGGTGACTGTGGAGGCCATTTGAGTACAGTGAACTCATTGTCATGTTCAAGAAACCAGTCTGAGATGATTCCAGCTTTATGACATGGCGCATTATCCTGCTGAAAGTAGCCATCAGAAGTTGGGTACATTGTGGTCATAAAGGGATGGACATGGTCAGCAACAATACTCAGGAAGGCTGTGGCGTTGCAACGATGCTCAATTGGTACCAAGGGGCCCAAAGAGTGCCAAGAAAATATTCCCCACACCATGACACCACCACCACCGGCCTGAACCGTTGATACAAGGCAGGATGGATCCATGCTTTCATGTTGTAGATGCCAAATTCTGACCCTACCATCCGAATGTCGCAGTGAAAATCGAGACTCATCTTACCAGGCAACGTTTTTTCAATCTTCTATTGTCCAATTTCGATGAGCTTGTGCAAATTGTAGCCTCAGTTTCCTGTTCTTAGCTGAAAGGAGTGGCACCCGGTGTGGTCTTCTACTGCTGTAGCCCATCTGCCTCAAAGTTCGACGTACTGTGCGTTCAGAGATGCTCTTCTGCCCACCTTGGTTGTAACGGGTGGTTATTTGAGTCACTGTTGCCCTTCTATCAGCTCAAACCAGTCTGGCCATTCTCCTCTGACCTCTGGCATCAACAAGGCATTTACGCCCACAGAACTGCCACTCACTGGATGTTTTTTCTTTTTCGGACCATACCCTGTAAACCCTAGAGATGGTTGTTCGTGAAAATCCCAGTAGATCAGCAGTTTCTGAAATACTCAGACCAGCCCTTCTGGCACCAACAATCATGCCACGTTCAAAGTCACTCAAATCACCTTTCTTCCCCATACTGATGCTCGGTCTGAACTGCAGGAGATTGTCTTGACCATGTCTACATGCCTAAATGCACTGAGTTGCCGCCATGTGATTGGCTGCTTAGAAATTAAGTGTTAACGAGCAGTTGGACAGGTGTACCTAATAAAGTGGCCGGTGAGTGTATATATATATTTATATATATATATATATATATATATATATATATATATATATATATATATATATATATATATATATATATATATATATATATATATATATATATATATATATATATATATATAAAACAGTAGTAAAAACATGACTGTAAATTTACAGTTCTAACATTTCAGGATTTAAATTTTTTTTACAACAGCTATCCAAATCCTGATCGGCTGCATAACTGTTCTCAGACAAGCTGCAAGAAAACAGTTCTGTCCAGATGTATCGAGAACAAGCAGTGGAAACCCTATAGACAGGTCTACTAGAGTAAAATTTTCTTGCAGCTGTGAGAGCAAGAAAGAACCTTGAATTTAATTTAATTTAACTTTAAATTTTTTTTTTTTTTTTTATGGAAGACGAAAATTATTATTTTTGTTATGTTTTAAGTTTTATCACTGATGTTGCATAAAACTTACAGGGTTTGTACAGATGTCTCCAGAAATGTCACAGTCTTGGTTTGTTAGTTCCTGTTTTCTTGGTTTTCCATTTGTTGTCCTCTGCTGCCCTCTTGTGTCCTCTTTCCCTAGCTCTGTTTTCTGTTCTGCCCTCACCTGTTTTCAATCCCCTCGTTAGCCCTCTCTTTGTTTCTGTCCCCTTTAAAAGCCTCCCTCTTCAGTTCCTGTTTGCTGGATCCTCGTCAAACGTCTCTCTGCGTACCTCGTCTCTCCCTGGCTCCTAGAGTTTGGCTTTCCCCTGATGTCTTCCTGGTTCTGGTTCGTTTGTAATTTCTGTTGGATTTTTGATTCCTGCCTCAGCTCCTGTAAACCTTATTAAACCCACTTAAATTCACCTCTGCCAACTTGCCTCTGCATTTGGGTCCTCAAACCAACACCACATCCTGACAAGAAACTAGAAGAAATTATCTTCATTTAATTGCTGTTTATTGACTAATTTGAATTGTTTACTAACAATTGAGGTGTTAAATCAAATAACGTATTTAGATATCGAAATTTACAAGAGAAGCTACATGCTAGTTCCTGTTCATAACTTTTATGGACAGGATTTCTACATGCAGCATAGAAGCACAGGGGGTCTGGCATTTCCTTTAGGTGTTCTTCCCCCAAAGGAGGTGAATAAGGTGTCTGAAGAGAGAAGCCTTGCCTTGTCTGCTAAGACTTCTGTACCTGTGACCCTGTCCCAGATAAAGCGAAAGGCATGGTTGGGTTGATAATGAAAAGATAGAGACCGTTATGAGTAGTAATAACTTATCCGTTGCATCCCTCTGGTCAGCAGTAATAATCATAAAAAATATTATAAAATATGGAGCTCCTGTTAATTTTCAAACCACGGACAGCAGCCTATCAATACTGAATAAAATTGTCTTTACCACTGATCTGAAGCATAGCTGTGAAGTTTGTAAGGTAGATACATATGCTAGGATCAGAGTCATTTGCTTTAGGTCATCCCACAATGTTTGACAGATAAAGGGATTAGTATTATATTATTATGCTGCTTAAGTTGTAAAAGATAAGGTTCTCACTAGTTTTTTTTTTTTACCTGCATTTGCTCCAGTAGAAACTACCTGCTTACATGTCAAAATGCTGGTTGAAGTTGTCAACAGAATTAACATTATGCATCACAGTATTGAGGGATAAGGTTGAGGAATCTACTTAGTCCGCTGTCTGGGTATGATTATGGGAACAGTTTGACGTAACTCCTTATATTCTAAGTACTTGCACAAAACACACAAGTTATAAAACATAGGTCAGCACACTGAAATCTGCCAAGAAAGTGGTGCTGAGTAGCCAAATTGCTCCCACCTCTTTAGAATGATATCGATAAAAGCGCTATTGGTATATATGTATATATATGCAGTACTTTTATTTTTGAAACAATCGCCTTGCTGCAGAAAAACATCTAAACCTGCCCACTGTGTGATTCTATTCTATTGTATTCTATTCTAACTTAATTATAAAACAGAGGAATATCTTTGTCCTTTGTACTGGCTTATCATGATTTATAGATAATAGACATCAGAAATGCAATATTTTGGATCAGGGTGAGTGTTGGAGTGAGTTGTAGCGATACGATACGTGTCAGAATGAAATATAATCATGAGATTGCAATATCACTATGAATATCAATATTTTCTCAGCTATCAAAATTAAATGTAAAGATGAAAAACAATTTGCTTTATATATTCATCACAAGATATTGATGATTGAGTTATTTTGGTATACATGTGGTTCGGGGTTCATGTCAGTCCACGTCTTTCACTGTGACTGCCTTAACTACAGATATGGCGCTGCTCTGCACAGCAAAAGGACTCCACAGCACTATCTGTCAAAGTGGCAGTGCAAAGGTAGCCACTTTTCCCTCACTGTTTTAGGTATCATTTTTTGTTTTTTTTGTTCAAATCGATACACGGAACTGATCTTAGATATTAAGAATATTAAATAAGAGTTTGCTTAGTTAGAAATCTCAAGCTTCTGAAAAATGTGCTCACTTCTATATACTCAATATTGGCTAAAACTATGCAATTTTAAAATTCTTCTCTTGACAATGTTAGATTCTTTATTGTGTTCAGGTTAGACAGGTTTGCTTAAAAAAACAAAAAAACAAAAAACAAAACAGTTGTCATAAAACGGGACAGATGAACCCAGTATTCAAGGCAAGGGCGTAGGTTTGATTTCAACTTTGGTAGGGACACTATTCTTCAGTTTCATTGGTCCTTTGCAAAAAATATGCATGCTCTTTTTTATGCTTAATGTGAGCTTCAGGGCTTATTTTGTTTAAAGAGAACAGCAGCATTTCTTGCTACATTAATACAAATCTTATAAGCAGTACATGCACTAGATGCTGTTTATCAATATTTAAAGCATGACTGGCTCTGATGAATGTGGAATTGGGACTTTTTCCACTTTGAAAAGGATTTCATTTAAATTTACCTGCTACTAAGACAGTGTCTGTTTAACCAAATATAGTCTATAATATGTGGATTTATCTTGTGTTTTCTTCTGAAGATATAGAATTGTGCAGAGGTAAACAGAGGTAAAACCCACTCTTATATTTTTTATCTAATATGCTCTCTCTGGATCATGCAAAATAATACATTCAAGGGACAGCAAATAAATGTATTGTATTTACATGTGCACTGAAACTAGAAGAGGAACTGACACTGAGCATTTAAAATATTAATATTAGAAGTTGTACATCTGGGCTGTAGTTACTCTGTGTAGCTAATTTCATGTATTTTATCTATGGCTGAAACAATTAATCATATTAACAAATTCTTTAAATAATCGTGAACTATGTAATTGATTAATCGTAAACTGGAGTATAGGGCCACTAAAATGTGCCTTTAGCCGGCAGAGCGACCCACTTAGAGCAGGAATTATACCAAGATTGTAAAAAATATGTAAACATTTTGCATTTAAGAAATAAAAAAAATAGTTTTTGTCTGTCAATATTCTCCATCCAGAACTCCTCCAAAGGAAACGTTTAAACGTTTCTGTTTCACCTGGTTTCATTTCATAAAAGATCTTCTTTAAGGAGCCTTTGGCTATCTGATTAAAAGATAAAATAAAAGAATTCCTAACGTTGTTAACTTACATTTCTCAAGTTCCACAAATCAAAAAACTCTCTCCTGCTTCTTTACAGAACTCCAGTCAGAAGCTTTCGCCTGTTTTAGCGTAGATAATACGTTTTTTTATTTGGACTAGTTTCGTAGCCCAATATTAATTTATTTTAGCATCTTTTTCTTCGCACTCCAAGCACCCGCGCGCGCGCACATACAGACTAGAAAACATGCAATCAGAAAGAGAGAAGGCGGAACTTAAGGCAGAATAATCAGAGAGTTAAACCGCGCAGCACAGTTGATGCGCTGCTATGTGAAAGGGACAGGAAAGAGCAGGCAGCTGCAGCTACCAGGCAGAGAAGCTGCGAGAGGAAAAGAAGCGGCTGCTGTATAGTAAATTATAAACATGTTGTTCACATCCAATTATTGGTAGGGACAAATAGGTCCGTCCAAAATTTTGGTAGGGACATGTCCCTATGGTCCCTAGCAAACCTACGCCCATGATTCAAGGTAAGATAGTCAGTAGGAAAGTTCAAAGCATTTATTAAATAAAAACAAACAAAACTAAAGTGGAGCTGCTAGAATCTGCGGCTATCGGATGCTGCAGGAGGGGGGCAGGCCACCGCCCAATCTCAGACACTCTGGTTTAACGATCCAGCCGATGGGCTGACAGCTGAAGCAGCGCGCATCACCCAGAGTGTCCCCGGTGCTGCAGCTCCGGAGGATTAGCAAGAAGCCGATCCCGGTCAGGGATAAAGAACAGGCTGGCACAGACAGATGAAAAAGGGAGCCTGCTTCCAGGCATCCTAGGGCTAGCTGGCAGGTTAAGAGTCCGACTGGGATTAGGTGCATACAGGCAGGCTTAGTGGTCGAGGGTAGCAGATACAGGATGCAGAACCAGAACTTGAGCAGGACCTTTAAACTGGTCTCCTCCTTGGAGCCAGGCTTAAGGGGATAAAAACGGATCCTCCTCGCGTATAGAGCTAAAATACCCTGAGGACTCAGCAGGAGAGGAACAGTGGACGATTAGGAGACAAGACAGACAGAAAACCCTCTTTCCACTGGCTGCCAGGATCCAGGACATGAACCGTAGAATAAAACTGAAAAAACTGACAGACATACTAACAGATATCGAAAACAAACACTGCATGAAAAGTGGGATTTTCGTCAATATGCGGCACTGTAGATTGTTGTGAAACTTCAGGTTAGCGGCAGTTTACGGCAATTTGCAGGCTTCGCCGAAAACTCCCGTAAATTGTCAGAAATTGACGTGGACTTTCTTAGGCAGTGTTCCCTCAATGCCTCCCCCCCATGGAATTCTAGGGGAGGCTTTAACATGTAAATGAACATGCTGTGAGCTATACAAATGCAAATCAGGGTTGCATGGGGAGTTTTACTCCAAGTGACATTTTTCTAAAAGGTAAGAAAATCTCTGATACAAAGAGATCAGGCTCAGTATAGCCTCTTACATTTTAGCTTGAATTGATTTATTTAATTAAAGTATAGAGACCAAAACAGATCTTTAGCTGACAGAGCAATACATTTAGAGCAGTAATTATTTAAAAAAAAATTGCATTTAAGATAAAAAATAAAATGTTGTCTGTCAATATGCCCAATTCAAAATTACTTAAGTGGAAAAGTTTCAAGAAATGAGTCTGAGATGATTCACTTTATAACATGGCGCATTATCCTGTTGGAAGTAGCCATCAGAAGATTGGTACACTGTGGTCATAAGGTCCGGCCAGGTCAAGATCCGCAATTGCAATCGCACCAAACAGGAAAAAGAACATCGACAAATTCCGGTTCGTCAAATTAAAATATAGCAGCAAAAGGTCGGTGACTAGAAATTATATATATTATATATATATATAATTCTTATATATATATATAAAAAAAAAAACTAACACCGTTTATTTAAATGATTGGATCCAAACTATTGGTTATTCACCAACGAGGAAGCAGATTTCTCATCTCCACCAAAATATTTATTTTATACCGAGGGACTTAAACTTTAATCAAATCCATTCAAAAGAAACTTCTTATTACAGGAATGAAAAGAGATGTTTGGGAGTAGAGAACAAGTTCATTCAAAAAAAGCAGTTTTGAATTATCCTTATCCCCGTTACAAAAATCTACAAAAAAAAATATATATATATATATATATATATATATATATATATATATATATATATATATATATATATATATATATATATATATATATATATATATATATATATATATATATATATATTTGGGCAGAAACTGAACATATGCTGGATGATGGTGGGATTTTTTTAATATGTCATATTAAATTAAGCGCTCACAGAGTTCATACAGGAATGAGTGACTCTAATTTAATGCTATTTTAATGCTATTAGAAATGATTTTAATGCCATCAACAAGAATCATGTACACAAGTTATTAGTGTACATGAAATATGAAGGAGCTGTAAGCACAGTTCCATGACTCCTGTATGTATGTAAACACACACACACACACACACATATATACGTATATATATATCCTCTAGCTTTTTCTCCGCCTGGAGCGATATAATATATCTGACGAAATTGTTTTTATAAGCATTTTTTATTAAAGAATTATAAATACTTCGATAAACATATTTAAATAATTTTAGTGCCAATTAAGGCCTTGATTTAAAAAAAAAAAGAATGATTTTTTAATTATTTTTATTGATCCGCGGAAACCCTGGTTCATCTCGCGCATGCTCTCTACGATCTCCAAGAAACTCAGAGCGGCGCGGTCTGCAACCACAGCGGAGGATGTATGCTTTGCTTTGTGCAGGCGGTCTGGAGCGGAGTATGTGGGATTTTGGGGTAAAACTCCTCTTGGACGCGATGGCAACTCTGCATCGAACAAGACGAACTCAAAGAAGAGATGCTAGTGGTAAATATATGTTCGATTACTGCCTGCTAAGCTAAAAGCAGCCTAGCCTAAGCTACGGCTAATAGCAGCCTAGCCTAAAGCTACGGCTAATAGCAGCCTAGCCTAAAGCTACGGCTAATAACAGCCTAGCCTAAAGCTACGGCTAATAGTAGCCTTGCAAGAACAAGCTTTATTAAAGTGTATTTTTTGTGATTCACAGGAAGCAGTACGCCGTCTTCACAACTCGGAGACTAATTGCAGGCGCTATGAACCGGAGCAAGGGTAAGATTTAAAGAATATGCTTTCATTCTGCGGTAAAAGGATACGGATAGATACCAATCACAGCTGTACATTTTGTTTTCACAGACCTCCTATTTGCTCGGAGCCATATCAGCAAGTCCAGATTTGCACGATGTTGATAAAGACGACATTGTGTGTAAGTGACTTGTTTTAATGTTTTCTCCTTCCTTGTTACTGTGACTTGCGTTTGATTTTTTATTCATACCACTCTCATTTAATTGTTTTCCAGCTGCCTGTAAGACGTATTTTGAGACGGTACGCGGGAACTTCAGATATACTCAGCCAGCCAACACGTTGCGTGCGGAGGCTGCCAAGCAATCTGCTCGGAGTCGGGCTAGAAGAAAGAGGGTAAGACTTTATTTGGTGACTATTTTTCAGGTGCATTGATAGATGTGTTGTGTCCATACGCAGTGTGCTGGTTCATTGTTTTTTTTTTTTCAGCTGCTGAAAGCGAGGCAGAGTGTGCTAGCAGATGAGGAAGTGGAACTCTGGAAGTCCGCCACCGTCGGCCTCATGTCCGACGAAGATGGCGTCGTTGGCGGTGTCTCTGGATGGATTGTACGGTCGCCGCCATTTCGTAGGCCGGATCTCACTGAACTCTGTGTTAAGCTGCAGTCCCAGTTAGAAGCGATGCCGCAGTACAGGGCCACGCACAGTAGGCGTCTGCACATCAGACCTGCCTCGGAGGGAATGCTGCCAGTTACCTCCAACCCCGAGGAAGCAAACGGACCGTTCACGGACTTGTAATTTTTAGATACGCATGTGTTTGGATACGCGTTGTCTATAGTTGTGTGTGTTTTAATAAAGCTCTTTCTTTGCATAAACAGCTTCCTGGCAAATGTTCATTTCCTGTATAAATTCATTCATGTCCTTGATGGTAGCCTAATAATTGTGTAGTAGTGTGGGATAACATAAATACACAGCATATGAATGAATAAATATATGAATGAATAAATATATATTCATAAATATATATATATATGTAAATTTATATGTAAATATATATATATGCCAACCAATCACGAGCAACTTTACTTGTTTAAAAAGAAGTGGTTCCGTCCAATACTCAGTAAGAAAGTTAAAGCCTGATGAATCAAGTGCTTTGATCCATGGCAGATGGGTGTGTTGACGGTGCCCATTCTTTTTTTTTTTTCTTTTTTTTTTTTTTTTTTTTTACAGTGTCCTGTCTGGCAAGGTGGCAATAAGAATAATTGTCTTGATGCCAAAAGGAGCCCAACAGATTTTACTTTCACAAGTGTAGCGGTATCGCAATTGCCATACTGCTCCACTTGTTTCATGTATATAAATTGCTTTATTATAATTATGCAGGGAGTTTTACAGTTCATATGGACACTGCAATGTAAGTAGAGCAGAAAAACAGAAGAAGAAGGAAAAAGAAAAAGAAGGACAAAAGATGAAAGAAAGAGGAGATAGGAAGGAGACAATGACAAAACATTTTCAGTCTGCTTCATCACCTGCAATGAGATGAAAAAAAAGAACAGCACAACCAAAAGACATGGTACGATATACAATAAAGCAAACACCTTGAAACTATCGCTAAAGTAATATTATTAAGTCTGACATGTATTCTGTGTTACCTGAAGATATGAATGTGGGGTTTCTGTTTGGAAGTGAATCTCTAAGTACCTGAAGCCTAGCACCTGTAGTTGTTTGTGAGGGTGAACTTGTGCATGTAAAGTTTTAACCATAGAAAAAAATGCTCAATAGTGGTTGTGGAGAGCCGGAGAGGCACACCCCCCAGAGCACTGAGTCCAGCGCCGGGAGACCCAAAGCCCCAGGCGCCCAAAGGGACCCCAGAAGCGAAGGCACCAAGGCGGGGCCAGCCCCGGAAATCAGACCCCCACCAAGGCAGGAGGAGAGACAGCCACGAAGAAGCCCCCCAGCCACCGCCATGCCGGCGCCCCGGGGAGCCGCGGGGACGAGTCCGCGGGCCCCGCCGGCAGCCGGCCACCCCGAAGTAGGGCCGGGCACCGAACACCAGCCCCCCCCCCACAGCGCCGACCGAAACGCCCCAGCCCCACAGAGCACCGAAACACGCCCCGCCCCCCGGCACCAAGCCCCGGCGACCGGCCGCAACACCCACCGCGACCGCACCACCCAGGAAAAACACTCAGGCGGCCCCGCCCCCGGCCGGGGCCCACGCGCATCCGCCGCGAACCGGCCGCGAGCGCCGCAGGAACCCCCCAAAACGCCCCCACGGCCAAAAGCGCAGCCCCACCCCACCAAGACCGATGCCAACAGCGCGCAACGAAACACACCGCGCACAGAATCAGCCCGAGAGCAGAAAAGCCGCCCGGCGCAAAACCGCAAGAAGAGCAGACCGCAGCCGGTGCAACCACCCCCCCCAGCAGCCCGAGGGGCAGCACAAAGCCAGAGCGGAGCGAACTACGCCGCCCCCCCACCGGACGAAGCCAAAGCAGCTCAGCCACGTCCGCTGCCCCCCCCCCGCCGCCCGCACCAGGCCCTGACACGTGGCCAGAGCAGCTCCGCCGCCCCGGCCCCCCAACACGCGCCGGCCATAGCCACTCCAAGCCCTCACCCGCCCCGCAGCCCCACCCGCCGCGATCAGCGGGAACAGCGCAGCCCCGCCATGCCTCCAAGAGGGAAAACCCACCCGAATACCCAGCCAGCGCAGCCAGCCCGCCCAGACCGGCCCCCCAACACCACCCCCGCCGGAGCCGCCCGGACCCCCACACACCAGCGGCGCGCCGTCAGCAGGACCCCCACCCAGCAGGCCTGCCCGCCCCCCGAGCAAACAGACATGCCAAACCCCCCAAAAAAAAAAAAAAAAAAAGAAGGAGCCCCCACTATGCGACAGCGGACACCAGACACCGACCCGCCCGCAACCGCTCCCCCCCACCGAGGAAGAGAGAGAAAAAAAAAAAAAAAACATAAATACATAAATAAATAGGTAAATAAATAAATAAATTAATAAATTAATAATTACAAATAAAATAAATAGGCAAGAGGAGAAGTGCGAGCGGACAAACCGGAGCCTAAAACAGGACCCAAGACCCGCACCCCACCATGCCGTGCAGCTCCCCCCCCCCCCCCCCCCCCCCGAACCGATACCACAGAACCGGCATAGGAAAGAAACACCGCCCAGGAACCGGCATCGTAGCGAAGGCACCGCCGGCACCGACCCCGAAAATCCCCGAACAACAGCCAGCCCCACCCCGAAGCGGATCCAGTCCGAGGCCCCAGGGATCCGAGGCCCCAAGGGCACCCGATCCCCAGACAGGAGCCCCAGCAAAGCCCCGGCCGGCCGGGGCCAGCGGAGAGGCCGCCAGGAATGAGCCAGCAGTCCCCCGGGCATCCACCCCCAGCTCCACCAGTGCACCGGTGAGCCCCGACGCCAGCCATCGGAGGGAGAGCAGGACGGGGGGAATGGGCTCCGCACTTAGCGGAGACTTGAGATGTATTTGGGAGAGGGTGCGGTTGAGACCCCAACCTGGGAGAAAAAAAAAACAAAAAAACACACCATCTCAATCATGCCTCCCCTCCCTAGTGCCCCCACTCGTACCACAGAAAAAAAAAAAAAAAAAAAAAATTGAATAAAATAATAATAATAATAAATAAAGAAAATAACAACGCGGACACACATTCACACATAACACTCACATCCAATAATACCAGGACCAAAAACCCGGTGACACCGGTGGTCGGTCCCGGGACTATCGGATGACCCCATAAGTGAACCTAAAATCCGGATGTGAGGGGAGGGGAGCGGCGACACCGCCACACCAACCCATCTCTTTCCTGCTTCAAGCCCGGCCCCCCACCCCGCACACGGACCGGACCACCCCCAGCAAGAGCCCCCCCCGGGACCGGGGCCCACCCATCCCGCGTCGGCCACCCAACCAGAACCGCCCCCCCCCAACCCCCCCCCCCCCCCTGCATTCATATGTTTGCTGCATTCATATGCTAATTAGGGCCATTAGTACAGCTGATCGCTCTCCACATACGTCAGAGTCAGTTTCCGACAATTTGTGGCACGACAAACGCGGACAAGCGCGGGTTGCAAATTGTCGGAAACTGACGAAAATCAGGGAGATCTGCGGGAGTTTACAGGGACGAAAATCTCACTTTTCATGCAGTGAAATATCAAACAGAAAGCAAAACAAAACAATGATCTGGCCATGATAGCTGGAACTGAGCCCAATATAAGAGAAGCTGGCAGGTGGATGAGATGAGTGATAATTAGAATCAGGAAAGAGTTAAGCAGGTGAACGGCATGAGTAATTAAGGCCAGCTATCAGAGCAGATCATGACAACAGTGAAATGTTCATTTGAATGTTCGTTTGACCTCTTTGTCTTTAAATGGGATGACCATCTCAATAACGCTTGTCAGCAGAATGATGAATCAAGTGCTTTGATCCATGGCAGATGGGTGTGTTGACGGTGCCCATTCTGAATGCTATCATTACTGAATGAGAAAATATTGCACTGGACTTCAAGCAATGTCCTTATCCTGCCAACTTTTCCTTGAAAGTGGACAGGTTGTTTGATGTTGTCTGTGGTTCAGGAGTGGAATGCCACACTTTTACTTCATGTGCAGTATTGGCAAGTGCATAGAAGCTCTTGATGATCTGTCTTCAGCGTCTGCCCACTCTTTGTGAAGCTTCCCAAAATACTTTAAATTACGGTTATTACCATTGCTATTAGGTCTTTAATTATCGGCAAGCCGTTGTTATTAATAAGGAAGAGATTAAGGATGAACATGACCCCAAGATACTTGGACTCCTCCATTTGATGCAGGAACTCTTCTCCGAACTGAAGTGGATAAGCCACCTTCTTCCATATGAGAACAAAGGCCTCGGACAGGGACAAACTAATTCTCATCCCGTACGCTTTACACTTGACTGCAAAGTGCCCCCATTGAATATTGTAGTTCTTGGCAGGTGGGAACCAGTAGAACCACATCATCCGCAAAACCAGGGATGACATCAGCTTGTCTCCAAACCATAGCACCTCCAGTCATTGGCTGCACCTAGAAATCCTGTCAAAAGGTCCAAACCTGCCTAAAGGTGATGAACAGGACCTGCCACAGAGGGGAGTCCTGGCGGAGTCCAACATAGCAATTGGAAGAAGTCAGACTTAATGCCTCCTAAGCGGACTAAACTCCTTCCCCCTTG